>NW_027493545.1:0-337336 GCF_021521415.1 Bidens hawaiensis
ATCCCGTACGCAGTAATCAATAGTAATCTCACCGCATAACTCGTTACCCCAGCTCAATCATAACAACAGGTACACATACACACCAAATATTATCATACATATTACACATACCAGTATCTAGTATATATGTCCCACAAATATAATAACATATGGACTTAACCTGACGTCGGTTAGCGTTTAAATATGTTTCATAACCCTTGTCACCCAACTGACATATAGATCTTTCTCAACAAAGATTAATGTTTAATATGCTTGATTTCAATATCCTTCTGCATGTCAGCATAACCGATACATGCTCACCGTGAGCACCAAACGATTACGTACCACGGAGTTATAATATCCGTGTCTATTTGTATATCCGGCATACACGGTATACCACCTACGAACGAACAACCAACTATGCTATAATGATTCCAACACCTCTTTGTGTATGGGTAATCATTCTATTCGAGTATACATGGGTATAGGCATCTAACGGATGTAAGGATAACATAGGGAGTTGCAAGGTTCAAGGTAATCGCGCAACCCATGTTGCCTTCAAATATTGTCAATTACTATTATGGGAAACTCTATCACTTGCTCAGTCAATGACCTCAGGCGTTCTAGGTTCGCTAAAATCGGTAACTCTCGATCTGGAGGTGGTATGTCTCATATGTTTGAGAGTGAGAAATACACATATATATTTCTATATATATTATTTTTATCTGCTCATTTATTATCAAATTTATTATTATTATTATTATTATTATTATTTTATTTTATTTTATTTTATTTTATTTATTTATTTATTTTTTTTACCTTAATGGAATAGGAATGGGTTCAGGTACAGATCCGTCCGTACGTGAGGGTCGGCGGTTCGGGTGAACATAGGGGGTTATCAAGATATACGGTACCGGTATTGGTAGGGTAAGGGATTTATTAATTTCGGTTGGGAGTGACGGTTACTCGATATTTCTGGTTAATGTCAAACGGGAGATCTAACTTGGTACTATCATAACTATAGCCCGATAAGTCAGACTTATCATCAACCGATGCTCTAGAAATTTCAGCATCCTCGGTACTTTTTATTATTTCATCCCCCGGTTCCTTATCCGGGTACTATTTCTCAATACATGTGTGACATCTGCCCCGATCCGACCCGACCCAGGTACCCGTTTCTCCGACCCGATCTCTTTCTTTTATGATTTAATATTTATACTTATACTTTACTTATAAATAATAATATATATTTCCTTCCCGCCTCTTCCTCTCTCTTTCTTTCCGCCGTCCCGTCCCTCTCCTTCTCTCTTTCCGCCTTGTTTCCCTCTTTTTCTTCTAACTCTTTGCTTGTCCTTTGTTCCTTCCCGCCTAAGGTTGTCTGCGCAGCTCCACGCGCCAGACCCCTTACAAGGAATCCTGCGTGAAGACCACCTGTGCAGCGATTCGCGAGACGAACTCTTCTCGCAGCGCGCTAAGAATTGTAATTCTTCTCGCAACGCGCTAAGAACGGTAGTTCTTCCCGCGACGCGCTAAGGATTTGTAGTTCTTCTCGCAGCGCGCTAAGAATCGTAGTTCATCCCTCGACGCGCGAAGAATTATAGTTCTTCCCGCGGCGCGCTAGGAATTTTAGTTCCTCCCGCGGCGCGCTAAGAAATGTGATTCTTCCCGCGGCGCGCTTAGAAATGTAGTTCTTTCCGCGACGCGTTAAGGTTGTTTCTGTCTGCCTTCGCGCTCGCCGCTCTCTTGACCTTCTGTGTCTGCCTTCGCGCCTTAGCCTTCTCGCGCTAAACCCTTGAGTTTCCTTCTGTTTAATCTAGCCGTTTGCTTTTGTGTTGTCTTATCTTTTGTGCTGTTGACCTAATCTGCTTTATGTCTGAAAAGCCACTTTCGGCGCTGCATGCGCACCAACCCCATTGGTTGGCAGAAAAAGTGACTGACATTATCTTTTGAGATCTGCTTTTGCCATGCTTGACCAGTACCTTTATCTGACCCGCCCATAGCTTTTTACTGTTCCCTGTCAGCTTTATCTTGCCCCCTGCAGCTGCCATATCTTTTGATATCTTTTGCTTTTGGAATCTTTTGCTTTTTGAGATCTTTTCCCCCTTTTTCTAGGGATTGTGTTCCCTAGGGTTTCTCTATAAATAATAATAATATTTTCTTAACACTACACACACAAAACACTTAATCTCTCCTGTTCTCCTTGCTCTCTCTGCCGCCTCCCTCTCTGCCTCCGTCTTCCTCCCTGTCTGCCCTGCTTTTCCGGTAATATATATATATATAATAATTTACTTATTAATTATGCTAACTTGTAATCAAGACTTAAAACAAATCATTAAAACAATAATCTTGTTTATAGGTTAACTTGTGCTTGTTTAAAGTTGGTTCTTGCATTATCTTTCAACGCATCTTTATCAAGTGAGTAATCTCGTACCTAATCCCTTTTTGCTTTTAATGTTTTGGGATGTTCATGTGTTCATACAAACTTAGAGTCTTAAACTTGTTTATGAACTTTAGTCGCGCAGTATCCCATGTGTTGAGGACGTTTACTTGGCTGTTTATTTGTATGTGTGTATCATTAACCGCTTTGTTCGGCCTATTCCGCAGTTTTCATGGATCCATTAGATGAACACGGGAGACCTATCGTTTACGGTTCTTTGTTTACACTTGCACAGATGTTTTCCTCGTTTTTGTGCTCAATTGGGAGCACGGATTGAACTATGAACTATGAGCTATGATCTATTTAGGCTTGATCACAATCTGATTGCACCCTTGTTAAACACCAGACATACACGTGTTGCGCGCAGATTTATTGTTACCTATGTATTGTATTAAACTTGATTTCTCACCAACACGCAAGTGTTTGACGTTATTTTAACACATGTTCAGGTTTGCAGTAGCTGTTCTGGAGCTTGTGGACACATAGGAAGTTCTTTATTTTGGACCTAGATTAAAATGTATCAAGACAAGTTTTTGCCGTTCGAATATTTTGATTTATAATATATTGATTTATGATGATTTATGTTATCTTGTGTTTACTCTGCGCGTGCGCGAATGAATGTATTTATTAAATATTGACACCCAATAGTGTCACGAGTAATGAAACAATATGTGGCGCCTCCGATGTATAATCCGCCTTTGGTCGGGGTGTTACAGATTGGTATCAGAGCTCGTTGACTTTAGGATAGGTGGTTAGACGTAACGGCCTAGAATACCTAAGAGTCCCTTCTCGCGCATGAGAGAAATCTCATGTTTGCGCGCTTATTGTTAATTACTCGTTATTTATGAATATGCTCGCGCTTGCGCAGTATATGATTTTATTCCGCGATATTTCGATTTTTGTTGAATTTCGATTTTTATTGATTTTACTTACATATTCGTTTGTTGGATTTGAAAATCCGAAAAGTCGTGGTGATACATGAATAGTTGATTTTCAATTTCCATCTACGATTATGTTCTGAGGTTGGAGACTTGAAAAGTCATGGTGATACATGAATTGTCAACCTCCAATACTCATTTTCTTGTATATTTTATATTGAAGATTGAAAAGTCATGGTGATACATGAATCGTCAATCTCCAATACTCGTTTGCTCGTATATTTTAAATTGGAAATTCGGAAAGTCATGGTGATACATGAATTGTCGATTCTTGATTCGATTTTGTTACCTTTATTAAGTCTGCATTTAGGATCATTTATTTTACTTTAACTTTTGACTGTAACTGACTCTGTGAAACCAAGCTTTATAAGATTAAAACTTCGCGCTAATACCAAGATATTAACTAAAATTAAAATTTTTATAGAATGCCTCCGCTATCTCGCCGATTTCAGAGAAGAGAAGCCTCGCGCATGCGTAGACAGCAACGTTCCCAGGAAATGGCCGCCGCGATAGCCCAAGCCTTGAGCCAAAACAATACCTCCAGTTATAACATTAAGTCCTTTAACGCGGTAACCCTCCAAAGTTCACAGGTCTTGAAGGAGCCACCGTGATGCTCCAATGGCTCGAAAAGATTGAAAACACTTTCCTCCACACCCAATGCCCCTCAGACAGACGAACCCTGTATGCTTCCAGTGTCCTGGAATCTAGAGCGCTTACATGGTGGAATGGAGTAGCTCATGCGCGTTGGCGCAGAAGCTGCTTCTAGCATGCCCTGGGAGGAATTCAAAGAAATTCTGACGCGAGAATTCTGCCCTCCCAACGAAGTTAAGCGCCTGGAAGAAGAATTTTGGAATCTTAAGCAATACAGCGGTGAAGCGCGCGAGTACGCGACGCGTTTCCATGAACTAAGCCTGCTTGTCCCTCACCTTGTTACCCCTTCCCGCCGAGCCATAGAGAAATTCCTTGGGGGTCTCCCCATGGAAATTCAAGATTCTGTATGGGCCAGAAACCCAGTAACCCTCTCTGACGCCATCGAGTTGGCCGCTGTGCTCAGCGACAACCATGTCAGAGCAGGAACCCTGTTCCTGCGGGGATCTGAAAAGACCAAACTCACCAAAACTGTCCCTGAACCAACAGAAACCAAACCAGAACCCTCAAACCGTAACAACCTCAAGCGCAGGCGCAAAGCCTATGCGCTTACCAACCCGCCCATTGTCCAGCAACCCATTTATCAACCTCCAGTTTACGCGCCTAACCCACTGTCAACCTACCCAACACCTCCTGTAGTCCACAACTATGCCTTAACCAATCCCGCACTCCCTGCCCCGCCTCTTAAGAAACCTTACACAGGAAATCAACCCTTTTGCCCAACCTGTAGACTTCACCACCCAACCCAAACCCCGTGTCGTCAATGTAACCGATGTGGCCGCGTTGGTCACTCTGCTGAGTTCTGTAGAGTCCCTCCCGCCAATCCAATTGCGCCAACACCACCAGTCTACCCGCAGAATCCACAACCAACCTACCAAAACCCACGACCCAGATCGTGCTTTAACTGCGGTGATCCCAGTCATTTCCGGAACGCGTGCCCAAGACTACAAGTTCAGATTACGCAAGCGAATCCGGTGAACCAGATTTCGAACCAAGTGACGCGTGGACGAGCTTTTAACATAACCGCGCACCAAGCGCAAGCGAATAATGACGTAGTTAATGGTACATTTTTGCTTAACGGATTTTATGCTTCTATACTTTTTGATACTGGCGCCGACCGAAGTTTTATTTCTCGCGCGTTTGAGCAGAAGCTTGCGCGACCGCGCAACGATTTAAAAGAGGATTTTTCAGTTGAATTGGCTAACGGTGAAACTGTTTTAATTAACTCTGTGATTAAAGATTGTACGCTTAACCTTAACGAAAACGATTTTCTGATTGACCTCATCCCCATGCCTCTTGGAAGCTTTGATGTTATCATTGGTATGGACTGGCTCTCGCATAATCGCGCCGAAGTTATTTGCGCCAAGAAGTTGATTCGCATACCTCGAGAAAATGGTGATCTTCATATCTACGGCGAAAAACCCTCCAGTGGTCTTAAGCTTATGTCTTGCGCCGAAGCCCGAAGGCTCATGCGGAAGAAGTGTTTTGCATTTTTAGCCCATGTGGTTAAACCTGCTGAAGAAAAGAAGCTTCGCGATATCCCTGTTGCGCGTGATTTCCCTGAAGTTTTTCCTGATGATCTTCTTGGTATCCCTCCCGCTCGTGAAGTTGAGTTCCGTATTGATCTTGTCCCTGGTGCTTCCCCCGTAGCTAAATCTCCTTATCGTCTTGCACCCGCTGAGATGCAAGAATTAGCAAGCCAACTTCAAGAGTTGACCGCTAAAGGATTCATTCGCCCTAGCTCTTCGCCCTGGGGTGCTCCGGTGTTGTTCGTTAAAAAGAAAGATGGATCGTTTCGCATGTGTATTGATTACCGCGAGTTGAACAAACTCACCATTAAAAACCGGTATCCCTTACCACGTATTGACGACCTCTTTGATCAACTCCAAGGTGCC
Organism: Bidens hawaiensis; assembly: GCF_021521415.1. NCBI lineage: Eukaryota > Viridiplantae > Streptophyta > Magnoliopsida > Asterales > Asteraceae > Bidens > Bidens hawaiensis. The sequence goes on from NW_027493545.1 coordinate 5,898, forward strand.
TCTTGTTTCTCGAAGATTGATCTCCGCTCTGGCTATCACCAGTTGCGCATCCGCGATGAAGATGTTCCGAAGACTGCTTTTCGAACTCGTTATGGCCATTTTGAATTCTTGGTCATGTCCTTCGGTTTAACCAACGCACCCGCCGTTTTCATGGATCTAATGAATCGGGTGTGTAGGCCTTTCTTGGATAAATTCGTGATCGTGTTTATCGATGATGTTCTGGTGTATTCTAAGACCAAGGCCGAGCATGAGCAACATCTTCGGTTGGTGTTGCAAAAGCTTCGAACCGAGCAGCTCTATGCTAAGCTTTCCAAGTGTGAATTCTGGTCTGATGAAGTACAGTTTCTTGGTCATGTTGTAAACAAGATGGGTATTCATGTCGACCCATCCAAAATTGAAGCAATCAAGAACTGGATTACGCCATCCTCTCCTTCTGAAATCCGTTCCTTTCTGGGCTTAGCTGGTTATTACCGGCGTTTTATTTCGAACTTCTCGAAGATCGCTTTGCCTTTAACAGCTCTAACGCACAAAGGTAAACCGTATATTTGGGGCTCGAAGCAAGAAGAAGCCTTTCTAACGCTCAAGCGTTTGTTGTGTGAAGCTCCTGTTCTTGCGCTACCTGAGGGTAATGATGATTTTGTCGTGTACTGCGATGCCTCCAACCAAGGTCTCGGTTTTGTTCTTATGCAACGAGGCAAGGTTATCGCTTACGCATCAAGGCAACTTAAGGTTCATGAAAAGAATTATACAACTCACGACCTCGAACTTGGTGCAGTTGTTTTTGCCTTGAAGATCTGGAGACACTACCTTTATGGTACTAAGTGTATCCTTTACACTGACCATAAAAGCCTTCAGCATATCTTTGATCAGAAGGAACTCAACATGAGGCAACGCCGATGGAACGAACTCATCAGCGATTACGATTGTGAGATCCGGTATCATCCTGGTAAGGCTAATGTGGTAGCCGATGCGCTCAGCCGAAAACCCTGCCAGCTTAACTGTATTGTGCCGCGCACGCAGCTTCACTTCTCGCCGATCCAAAGCAACCTTGAATCGCGCATTCGTGACGCGCAGCGAGCATCCATCAGCAATGGTAACCTTCGCGCCGAGTTAGCGTGTGGCGCGGAAGCACTCTTTGTCCCTAATCTGAGTGGAATTCTCTGCTATCTTAATCGCATCTGGATTCCCTTTGATGAGAATCTTCGCGCTGATATCCTGAGTGAAGCGCACAAATCTCGGTATTCTATTCATCCTGGCGCTGATAAGATGTACAAGGATTTGGTCATTACTTATTGGTGGCCCGGTATGAAGAAGGATATTGCTGTGTTCGTAGCTAAATGTCTGACTTGTTCTAAAGTGAAAGCTGAACACCAACGCCCATCTGGCTTGCTCGAACAACCAGAAATTCCTACGTGGAAATGGGAAGGTATAGCGATGGACTTTATTACCAAGTTACCTTTGACAGCAAGCAAACATGATAGCATTTGGGTAATAGTGGATCGTTTGACTAAGTCTGCTCACTTTCTGCCCATTCGTGAAAACTACCGTGTTGAGCATCTCGCGCAGCTTTATGTCAAAGAGATTGTCTGCCGTCATGGTACTCCTTTGAGCATCATATCCGATCGCGATGGCCGTTTTATATCTCGCTTTTGGAAATCTCTCCAATCTGCGCTAGGAACTCGCTTGGACATGAGTACGGCATATCATCCTCAGACTGACGGTCAGTCTGAGCGAACTATTCAAACTCTTGAGGATATGCTCCGATCTTGTGTTCTTGATTTTGGAAGTAATTGGGATTCGCACCTGCCTTTGATCGAGTTCTCTTATAATAACAGCTATCATTCCAGTATTGGTATGGCCCCATTTGAAGCACTTTACGGTCGTAAGTGCCGCTCCCCGATTTGTTGGAGCGAAGTGGGTGAAACTCAAATCACAGGACCCGAACTTGTTCAAGAGACAACCGATAAAATCGCCAAGATCCGTGATCATCTGCTGACTGCCAGAAGCCGACAGAAGAGTTACGCAGATCGTAGGCGGAAGCCTCTCGAATTTCAAGTTGGTGATCTTGTTCTCCTCAAAGTGTCGCCTTGGAAAGGTGTTGTCCGCTTTGGGAAGAAAGGTAAGCTTGCTCCTCGATATGTCGGACCATTCAAGATTCTCGCGCGTGTGGGAAAAGTTGCCTACAGACTTGACCTGCCGCCCGCGCTCAGTAATGTGCATCCAACGTTCCATGTATCCAATCTCAAGAAGTGTTTAGCCGACGAGAACCTTCACATTCCACTTGATGAAGTTAAAGTTGATGAAACTATGCATTTCGTTGAGAAGCCTGTTGAGATTATGGATCGCGAGGTAAAGCAAACCAAGCGCAGTCGCATCCCTATCGTGAAAGTTCGCTGGGAGTCCAAGCGCGGAGCCGAGTTTACATGGGAAAGGGAAGATCAAATGAAGATCAAGTACCCGCACCTGTTCTCTGCGCAACCTACTTCGAGATAAATTTCGGGACGAAATTTCTTAAAGTAGGGGAGACTGTGACATCTGCCCCGATCCGACCCGACCCAGGTACCCGTTTCTCCGACCCGATCTCTTTCTTTTATGATTTAATATTTATACTTATACTTTACTTATAAATAATAATATATATTTCCTTCCCGCCTCTTCCTCTCTCTTTCTTTCCGCCGTCCCGTCCCTCTCCTTCTCTCTTTCCGCCTTGTTTCCCTCTTTTTCTTCTAACTCTTTGCTTGTCCTTTGTTCCTTCCCGCCTAAGGTTGTCTGCGCAGCTCCACGCGCCAGACCCCTTACAAGGAATCCTGCGTGAAGACCACCTGTGCAGCGATTCGCGAGACGAACTCTTCTCGCAGCGCGCTAAGAATTGTAATTCTTCTCGCAACGCGCTAAGAACGGTAGTTCTTCCCGCGACGCGCTAAGGATTTGTAGTTCTTCTCGCAGCGCGCTAAGAATCGTAGTTCATCCCTCGACGCGCGAAGAATTATAGTTCTTCCCGCGGCGCGCTAGGAATTTTAGTTCCTCCCGCGGCGCGCTAAGAAATGTGATTCTTCCCGCGGCGCGCTTAGAAATGTAGTTCTTTCCGCGACGCGTTAAGGTTGTTTCTGTCTGCCTTCGCGCTCGCGCTCTCTTGACCTTCTGTGTCTGCCTTCGCGCCTTAGCCTTCTCGCGCTAAACCCTTGAGTTTCCTTCTGTTTAATCTAGCCGTTTGCTTTTGTGTTGTCTTATCTTTTGTGCTGTTGACCTAATCTGCTTTATGTCTGAAAAGCCACTTTCGGCGCTGCATGCGCACCAACCCCATTGGTTGGCAGAAAAAGTGACTGACATTATCTTTTGAGATCTGCTTTTGCCATGCTTGACCAGTACCTTTATCTGACCCGCCCATGCTTTTTACTGTTCCCTGTCAGCTTTTTCTTGCCCCCTGCAGCTGCCATATCTTTTGATATCTTTTGCTTTTGGAATCTTTTGCTTTTTGAGATCTTTTCCCCCTTTTTCTAGGGATTGTGTTCCCTAGGGTTTCTCTATAAATAATAATAATATTTTCTTAACACTACACACACAAAACACTTAATCTCTCCTGTTCTCCTTGCTCTCTCTGCCGCCTCCCTCTCTGCCTCCGTCTTCCTCCCTGTCTGCCCTGCTTTTCCGGTAATATATATATATATAATAATTTACTTATTAATTATGCTAACTTGTAATCAAGACTTAAAACAAATCATTAAAACAATAATCTTGTTTATAGGTTAACTTGTGCTTGTTTAAAGTTGGTTCTTGCATTATCTTTCAACGCATCTTTATCAAGTGAGTAATCTCGTACCTAATCCCTTTTTGCTTTTAATGTTTTGGGATGTTCATGTGTTCATACAAACTTAGAGTCTTAAACTTGTTTATGAACTTTAGTCGCGCAGTATCCCATGTGTTGAGGACGTTTACTTGGCTGTTTATTTGTATGTGTGTATCATTAACCGCTTTGTTCGGCCTATTCCGCAGTTTTCATGGATCCATTAGATGAACACGGGAGACCTATCGTTTACGGTTCTTTGTTTACACTTGCACAGATGTTTTCTCGTTTTTGTGCTCAATTGGGAGCACGGATTGAACTATGAACTATGAGCTATGATCTATTTAGGCTTGATCACAATCTGATTGCACCCTTGTTAAACACCAGACATACACGTGTTGCGCGCAGATTTATTGTTACCTATGTATTGTATTAAACTTGATTTCTCACCAACACGCAAGTATTTGACGTTTATTTTAACACATGTTCAGGTTTGCAGTAGCTGTTCTGGAGCTTGTGGGCACATAGGAAGTTCTTTATTTTGGACCTAGATTAAAATGTATCAAGACAAGTTTTTGCCGTTCGAATATTTTGATTTATAATATATTGATTTATGATGATTTATGTTATCTTGTGTTTACTCTGCGCGTGCGCGAATGAATGTATTTATTAAATATTGACACCCAATAGTGTCACGAGTAATGAAACAATATGTGGCGCCCCGATGTATAATCCGCCTTTGGTCGGGGTGTTACAACATGTACCCACAAGATATGTACATATATATATATACACATTAGCACGTATAAATAATATTATATACTTTACACATATGTTGCCATTTTTACCTATTAATGTACCCAGTGACTTCCCCTGAATTCCCTCGTGCAGACAAGTCTGTTATTATGTTCCGGACCATAATAACTCACTTGTCCGACCGAGTTCATCCCGATACTCGTCACCATATATTATTAGTTGATATTCAGATCCTATAATACTTGAGCTACTGTTATATTTTAGGTATCTTTTAAAGACATCCTAATTCTTTATAACCAATGGCTCTGATACCAACTTCTGTAACAACCCGTAATCGCAGCGGAAACGTAAACGGGATGCAACAGACACCTCTGATATCAACCACATTGTTTATAAAGAAAACTGAATACATTAATATACTTCAAATTACATTATCTCATAATTCATTACCGTCTAGGTGATACACACATCATACAATACGATACATAATTCTATGTAATATAATGTATCCTAACATCCCACACACAAATCTTACACACATCAAGCACTTAGCACGTAAGCAATCACTTCATCTTAATTGTACCTGAAAAGCATGTGAGAAAACGGGTCAACTACGAATAGTTGGTGAGTTTCACAATTCGAGTAAACCATGATAAATCAATATAAAAATATAATATTATCGATGTAATTATGCTGAGCCCACAAGTGAAACCTCTGACTATCCACATACAACCCCGTGGCATACTCCGCCCACGAACCTGCCCCAAACCGCTATGTCTAACATTACATAGCAAAATATATATAACAACAAAATAGACATGTGCAACTGGCTGGGAAACATCAGCAAATCCATGCCGGACCAGTTGGGTTTGTCAGACCAATAGTACTATTCACACTCTACCGGCTTTCAGTTAATCACTCGTGTTCCGGGGCCTTAGAATGTTAGCAACTCAGACAATTACCATCTTAGTACATTTCCGTACGATTCCCGTACAATAAAATATATGTAAATACACGCAAATCCATGCGTTCAGTATGTACTTAAACATTTCAGTAGTAACATGCTTCCGCCCCGGGAAAATATTTAAAAACAATTCAGAAAAAGGGGCTCGTGAAACTCACCTTAGCACATGCAAGCAGGTAACAACAGTCATTATCAGTTAACACGTCCAATCTATAATATGATCCCTACGATCGTTACTATACAATTACTATTAATATAATCTTTAACCGTGTTAACCGGTACATCTGGGGACACTGTTAACCCAGTACTGTACCCATTCCGGGGGCAATGTTAACCCAGAAACACTTTAAGGGACATCTGGGGACACTGTTAACCCAGTACTGTACCCATTCCGGGGGCAATGTTAACCCAGAAACACTTCTCCGAACTCAGATTGTGATATCGTTTAGAGTTCAGTAGTCAAAATTACTATTAGTTTGTTTTCCCCGTTTTGCGTGCCTAGCACGGTTATCCGTTTTACGTTTCAAAATGAGTTTGGTCACAGACGACCCGAAAATAGTTGTTGACTGATAATTTAATTAAAGCTGTGAAATTAGAGCTTGGTTTAGACGCCTCGATTGGCCGCGAGACCCGTTTCCGTCTTTAGTGCACCGGAAACTGTTAAATCGGGTAAAATTACTCAAATCATCCGTATTATTTTCGGATGATTCATTTTTACTTGTTTAACTCAATTATCTGAAAATAGTTCATTTTTAGGGTTTTCATACACCAGTCAGTTCGTTTAGGCGAACTTTACCGGTTTACGCGTTTTAAGCTTTGAAAGTTTGTTTTAATTTTCTTTTTAGCACAAATAATTATCCGTTTAATCTCGGATCTTGAAATTTTGCACAAATCACTTTTTGACAGTGGGGAATTTTATAAAAATATTTCCAGGATTAATTTTGATATTTAAAATTTATTTATCTATTTTTAAACACCATTTAAACACTAAATATGTCGTAAATACCAACCGATCTTAGAAAAATCCCAAATTTTTCCTGGATGACCCCTGCCATCCACATAGTCCCCTGTAATTTTTCCATAACCAAAATCTCTTTTACATGCCATTTTCACTAAAACCGAGCTAGAAAACCCTAGAACTCGTTTAACCGAAAAGCCTATTTAGACTTCTCCAACTTACCTAAAATTTTGTGTGTGACTTTTACATGTTATAAAAAGCTTATCTGCAATTTTCCAGAATTTTTCATGATATTTAACTATTTTTCACCATTTTTAGCCAAAATCGAGCATTAAATTCACCAAATATTCATCTTTTGTCCAAAAATTACCAAAATTTCACAGAACTCATATTTTCATGTATTTAACACCTCTGTAAAATTTCATGACCTAACTCTAAACCCTTCACAATCTGTCCAAAAACTCATAGCCGAACATAAACCGAATATACCTTTCGATCTCCGCCACTACAAGCTACAAACTCGTTTTTCCGCCTTATCTACCACTAAATACAGAACCTACAACCAACATACCACAATACCAAGCAAGTTACACTCACGATCAAGCCTCTTACACTATAGTTTCGGTTATTGTTTCAAAACTAAAGTTTAAACCGTAAAAATTCGTTTTTTGGTTCGTTTAACTCCTTTCTTGGACCAAGATCCCTTGTATAACCCGTATACATCACTTGATCATGCAAGAATCGGTTTTCATCTTTGAAACCTCATTTTCTTGCAAATAAACTCAAGAAACGAAGATGGAAACGTAAATAACTCGACTTTTTACCTCGGTTTTCTTGCTAAACTTTTGGATCTTTAGATCATAGAAGTTGAGAGAGAAGGAAGATTGTTGAATGTTGTTTAAAAAAAAATAATAAAGAAAGGGTATAAACCCTTATGGTCCGATCGGAACTCAAGGGGGTGGGGTGGGACCCACCTCTCCATTTCTAACCACATGTTTGGATATTCGCAATCCGGATAATGTTTTGGATAATCTGGTTCAATTCGTTTTTCGGTTAAATGTTTAATTCGGCTTAAAACGAGGCTAAAACGGTCGTTTTCGGCTTAAAAATGAAATTTATATAAAACCACTTTAAAAACTTTAAAAACTTAAACCATGACTTTCATTAACTTAAAAAATCATATTATTAATAATTGCGCATTTTTTTCGGCTTGATCGATTGTCTCTTGCTTGGTTTGGTATTAAAGGTTTCGTTTAACGTACCGACGTACCATTAAATCGAAAATTCTTTTTCTGTGCTTTAATTCACTTATCCCGAAGCTTTAATACTTCGTAACATCACTAAATATTATAGATATCGTCTATAAATGAACCCTCGATTCGTTCGGGTTTCAATAACTATCGATCGATTAATCGCATATTCAATACGATGAATTATATATTCACGTACAATCAATACAGTGAACCATGTATTATCGTATAATTACTATGGTAATTCATGTACCCGACATTACACATAACGTAACTATTGTCTACCGGTTAGGGTATACCGGGTTTCGTCGGAATCGTTACATTTTTGAAGGCCGGGATGAGCCGGCTCGTCGGGCGGCCGGAACGGTTGGTACCACATTCTATTTCGAGCAACGACGTAGCTTTTCCCAAGAACTCAAATACTTGAACGGTTTCCCGGGCCGCTCAACATAGTGTGTAAACAGATTGTGATCAAGCCTAAATAGTTCATAGCGTGCTCCAAATCGAGCAAAAACAAATAATCATTCGTGTATGTGCAAACAAACCAAGAAAAATCGTAACGATAGGTCTCCCGTGTTCATCTAATGGATCCATGAAAACTTCGGAATAGGCCGATCAAAGCGGTTAATGATCCACACATACAAATATACAACACTAGTAAACGTCCATAACACATGGGTTTTGCGCACATAATTTCATAAACAAGTTTAAGACTCAAGTTGTACGAACACATGAACATCCCAAAATGTTAAAAATAAAAGGGGATTAGGTACGAGATTACTCACTTGAAGAGGTGCGTTGAAAGATAACGTAAGAACCAACTTTTAAACAAGCGAAAGTTAACCTATAAATAAGAGGTTATCGGTTTAACGATTGGTTTTTATATCTTGAATATATGCAAGTCACTTAAACAAAATATATATTTACCGAGATTTCTGGGCAGAAAAGAAGAGGAGACGGATTGCAAAGAGGGGAGTGGAGGCGTCGCTGAGGATCTTCGGCAGAGAGTAAAGGGAGAAAGATTTTGGGGAGAGTTTAAGTGTTGTGTTTAATGTTTATTTATCCAAGAAATTAGTTTTATTTATAGGAAAACCCTAGGGAACACATCCCTTGAATTGGGGAAAAAGATCTTATCAAATCAAAGCAAAAGATATCAAAAGCAAAAGATATCACAAGCAAAAGATATGGTGGCAGCTGCAGGGGATGGGGAAGGCTGACAGGTTACTGTTCATTGCATGGGAGGGGTCAGACAAAGTACTGTCAAGACATGGAAAAGAAGATTTTAAAATATTATGCCAGTTACTTTTTCTGACAACCAAGAGGGTTGGTAAGCAAGCTGCGCCGAAAGTGACCTTTCGGACAGATGTCAGATCTGGCCTACTGTGCCCATACCTTGGCAGGTATAGCACAGAAGATAAGATATTTCAAAAGCATACAGGCTGGCTTAAACAGGAGAAAAGACTTAAGTGTAGCGCGAGAAGGCTTGAGTGCGCGAGGGCGAAGGCAGACAGAACAATCCTTAGAGCGCCGCGGGAAGAACTATGATCCTTAGCGCGCCGCGGGAAGAACTAAAATCCTTTGCGCGCCGCGGGAAGAACTACAATCCTTAACGCGCCGCGGGAAGAACTACAATCCTTAGCGCGCCGCGGGAAGAACTACAATCCTTTGCGCGCCGCGGGAACAGTTCGCCTCGCGTATCGCAGGAACAGCTGGTCTTCACGCAGGCTTCCTTGTAAGGAGTCTGGCGCGTGGAGCTGCGCAGACATCCTTAGGCGGGAAGAACCAAAGGATAAGCAAAGAGTTGAGAAAAAAAAAGGGGTTCAAGGCTTAAGGGTTAAGCAGAGGGGCGGGACGGCGACAAGAGAGAAAAAGGGGCGGGACGGCGGAAAGGAATTATTATTATTATTATTATTATTAGTAATAAATATATATATATATATTTGATAAATTAATAAAGATTATAATCAAATTTTAAATCTTAGAATCGGATCCGAAAACGGGTACCTGGGTCGGGTCGGATTTGGGCAGTTGTCACAGTCTCTCCGTCTTTAAGAAATTTCGTCCCGAAATTTATCTCGAAGTAGGATGCGCAGAGAAAAAGTGCGGGTACTTGATCTTCAATTGATCTTCCCTTTCCCAAGTGAACTCGGCTCCGCGCTTGGACTCCCAGCGAACTTTGACAATAGGGATGCGACTGCGCTTGGTTTGCTTCACCTCGCGATCCATAATCTCAACAGGCTTCTCAACGAAATGCATAGACTAATCAACTTGAACTTCATCAAGTGGTATGTGGAGGTTCTCGTCAGCTAAACATTTCTTGAGATTGGATACATGGAACGTTGGATGCACATTGCTGAGCGCGGGCGGCAGGTCCAGTTTGTAAGCAACCTTTCCCACTCTCGCAAGAATCTTGAACGGACCAACATAACGAGGTGCAAGCTTACCTTTCTTCCCAAAGCGGACAACACCCTTCCAGGGCGACACTTTGAGGAGAACAAGATCACCAACTAGAAATTCGAGAGGCTTCCGCCTGCGATCTGCGTAACTCTTCTGCCGGCTTCTGGCAGTCAGCAGATGATCACGGACCTTGGCGATTTTATCGGTTGTCTCTTGAACTAGTTCGGGTCCTGTGATTTGAACTTCACCCACTTCGTTCCAACAAATCGGTGAGCGGCACTTTCGACCGTAAAGTGCTTCAAATGGGGCCATACCGATGCTGGAATGATAGCTGTTATTATAAGAGAACTCGATCAGAGGTAGGTGTGAATCCCAATTACCTCCAAAATCAAGAACACAAGATCGAAGCATATCCTCAAGGGTTTGGATGGTTCGCTCAGACTGTCCGTCAGTCTGAGGATGATATGCAGTACTCATGTCCAAACGAGTTCCTAACGCAGATTGGAGAGATTTCCAAAAGTGGGATATAAAACGGCCATCGCGATCGGATATTATGCTCAAGGGAGTACCATGACGGCAGACAATTTCTTTGACATATAGATGCGCAAGTTGTTCAACACGGTAGGTTTCACGAATGGGCAGGAAGTGGGCAGACTTGGTCAATCGATCCACTATTACCCAAATGCTATCATGTTTTCTTGCGGTCAAGGGTAACTTGGTGATAAAGTCCATTGCTATACTTTCCCATTTCCACGTAGGAATTTCTGGTTGTTCGAGCAAACCAGATGGGCGTTGATGTTCAGCTTTTACCTTAGAACAAGTTAGGCATTTAGCTACGAACACAGCAATATCCTTTTTCATACCGGGCCACCAATAAGTAAGGCGCAAATCTTTGTACATTTTGTCAGCGCCAGGATGAATGGAATACCGAGTTTTGTGCGCTTCACTCAGTATGTCAGTGCGAAGAATCTCATCATTGGGAATCCAGATGCGATTGAGATAACAGAGAGTTCCATTCAGGTTAGGGACTAGATGCGCTTCCGCACCACACGCTAACTAGGCGCGCAGGTTTCCTTTGCTGATCGATGAGCGCTGCGCGTCGCGAATGCGCGATTCAAGATTGCTTAGGATCGGCGCGAAGTGAAGCTGCGTGTGCGGCAAAATACAGTTGAGTTGACTGGGTTTGCGGCTGAGCGCATCGGCTACCACATTAGCCTTTCCAGGGTGATATCGGATCTCACAATCGTAATCGCTGATGAGTTCGTTCCATCGGCGTTGTCTCATGTTAAGTTCCTTTTGATCAAAAATGTGGTGAAGGCTTTTATGGTCGGTGTAAATGATGCACTTAGTACCATAGAGATAGTGTCTCCAGATTTTTAAGGCAAATACAACTGCACCAAGTTCGAGGTCGTGAGTCGTATAATTCTTTTCATGAATTTTGAGTTGCCTTGACGCGTAAGCGATAACCTTGCCTCGTTGCATAAGTACACAACCGAGACCTTGGTTGGAGGCATCACAATAAACGACAAGGTCGTCAGTACCCTCTGGTAACGTTAGAACAGGAGCTTCGCACAACTTTCGCTTGAGCGTTTGAAAGGCTTCTTCTTGCTTCGAGCCCCAAATATACGGTTTGCCTTTGCGCGTTAATGCTGTTAAGGGCAAGGCGATTTTTGAGAAGTTCGAAATGAATCGTCGGTAGTAACCAGCTAAGCCCAAAAAGGAACGGATTTCGGTAGGAGTGGTCGGTGCAATCCAGTGCTTGATTGCTTCAATTTTGGATGGGTCAACATGAATACCCATCTTGTTTACAACATGACCAAGAAACTGTACTTCGTCAGACCAAAACTCACACTTGGAGAGTTTGGCATAGAGTTGTTCGGTTCGAAGCTTTTGCAACACCAACAGAAGATGATGTTCATGCTCGGCCTTGGTTTTGGAATATATCAGAACGTCATCGATAAACACGATCACGAATTGGTCCAAGAAAGGCCTACACACCCGGTTCATTAGATCCATAAAGACAGCGGGTGCGTTGGTTAAACCGAAGGGCATGACCAAGAATTCAAAATGACCGTAGCGGGTTCGAAAGGCAGTTTTGGGAATATCTTCTTCGCGGATACGCAACTGGTGATAGCCAGAACGGAGATCGATTTTGGAGAAACAAGAGGCACCTTGGAGTTGGTCAAAGAGGTCGTCAATACGCGGTAAGGGGTACCGGTTCTTAATGGTGAGCTTGTTCAGCTCGCGGTAATCGATACACATGCGAAACGAACCGTCTTTCTTTTTAACGAACAAAACCGGAGCACCCCACGGCGAAGAGCTAGGGCGAATGAATCCTTTATCGGTCAACTCTTGAAGTTGACTTGCTAATTCTTGCATTTCAGTGGGTGCAAGTCGATAAGGAGATTTGGCTACGGGGGATGCACCAGGAACAAGATCAACACGAAACTCGACTTCCCGAGCGGGAGGTAAACCAGAAAGATCTTCGGGAAAGACTTCAGGAAAGTCACGCACGATGGGGATTTCATGAAGTTTCTTCTTTCCTTCATCGGGTTTGACCACATGAGCTAAGAACGCGACACATTTCTTTCGTAAAAGTCTTCGGGCTTCAGTGCATGACATAAGTTTAAGACCGTTAGATGGTTTCTCGCCGTAGATATGAAGATCTTGACCATTTTCCCGAGGAATGCGAATCAATTTCTTGGCGCAGATTACTTCGGCGCGATTTTGCGAGAGCCAGTCCATACCAATAATAACATCAAAACTTCCAAGAGGCATGGGAATGAGGTTGATTAGAAAATCGTGTTCATTAAGGTTAAGCGTGCAATCTTTGATCACGGAGTTTATTATAATTGTTTCACCGTTAGCCATTTCAACTGTAAAGTTTTCGTTTAAGTTTATTCGCGGTCGCGCAAGTTTTTGTTCAAATGCGCGAGAAATAAAACTCCTATCGGCGCCAGTATCAAAAAGTATAGATGCATATTGTCCGTTAAGTAAAAATGTACCATTAATCACGTCATTATTCGCTTGCGCTTGGTGCGCGGTTATATTAAAAGCTCGTCCGCGCGCCACTTGGTTTGAAATTTGGTTAACCGGATTAGCTTGCGTAATTTGTACTTGCAGTCTCGGGCACGCGTTCCGGAAATGACTGGGGTCACCGCAGTTATAGCACGACCTGGGTCGTGGATTATGGTATGTTGATTGTGGGTTTTGCGGGTAGGTTGGTGGTGTTTGCGCGATTGGGTTGGCGGGAAGGACTCTACAGTACTCAGCAGTGTGACCAATATGGCCACATTGGTTGCATTGTCGACACGGGGTTTGAGTTGGGTGATGAAGTTTACAGGTTGGGCAAAAGGGTTGGTTTCCTGTGTAAGGTTTCTTAGTTGACGGGGCAGGGAGTGCGGCATTGGTTAAGGCATAGTTATGGACTACAGGGGGTGTTGGGTAGGTTGACAGTGGGTTAGGAGCGTATACTGGAGGTTGGTAGGCGGGTTGCTGGACAATGAGCGGGTTGGTAAGCGCGTAGGCTTGATGATTGGGTTTGCGCCTGCGTTTGAGGTTGTTACGGTTTGAGGGTTCTGGCTTGGTTTCTGTTGGTTCTGGGACAGTCTTGGTGAGTTTGGTCTTCTCGGCTCCCCGCAGGAACAGGGTTCCTGCCCTGACATGGTTGTCGCTGAGCACAGCGGCCAACTCGATGGCGTCAGAGAGGGTTACTGGGTTCCTGGCCCATACAGAATCTTGAATTTCCATGGGGAGACCCCCAAGAAACTTCTCGATGGCGCGGCGGGAAGGGGTAACTAGGTGCGGGACAAGCAAACTTAGTTCGTGAAAGCGCGTAGCGTACTCGCGCGCTTCGCCACTGTACTGTTTCAAGTTCCAAAATTCCTCCTCAAGGCGCTTTACTTCGTTGGGAGGGCAGAATTCTCGAGTCAAAAGATCCTTGAATTCCTCCCAGAGCATGCTAGAAGCAGCCTCTGCGCCACGCGCGTGAGCTACTCCGTTCCACCATGTAAGCGCCCTTGATTCCAGGACACTTGAGGCGTATAAGGTTCGTCGGTCTGGAGGGCAATGGGTATGGAGGAAGGTGTTTTCAATTTTCTCGAGCCATTGGAGCATTACGGTGGCTCCTTCGAGCCCTGTGAATTTCGGAGGGTTACCCGCATTAAAGGACTTAATATTGTATCCGGAGGGGTTGGTATTATTTTGATTTAAGGCTTGGGCTATTGCGGCGGCCATTTCCTGGGAACGACGCTGCATACGTCTGCGCGAGGCTTCTCTCCTCTGATGACGGCGAGCAGATATCGGAGGCATTCTATAAAAGTTTTAGTTTTTGTTAATATCTTGGTATGGGAAATCGTTTCAGCGCAAAGTATATCATTGTAAAGCTTGTTTCGCGGAGTTAAATGCTATCAAATTTTGAAGTAAAATATGAATTTAAATGCAAACTTAATACAGGTAATGAATTCGAATTGAAAATCGACAATTCATGCATCACCATGACTTTTCAAATCTTCAATTTAAAATATACAAGTAAATGAGTATTGGAGGTTGACAATTCATGTATCACCATGACTTTTCAAATCTTCAATTTAAAATATACGAGTAAATGAGTATTGGAGGTTGACAATTCATGTATCACCATGACTTTTCAAATCTTCAATTTTAGAACATAAAGTTAATGGGGATTGAAAATCAACTATTCATGTATCACCATGACTTTTCGGATTTTCAATGTTAAGTCCCAACAACAAACGAATATGTAAGTAAAGAAACGAATTGAAATTTAACAATAAAAATCGAAAGATCGCGGATAAAACAGGAAATCATGTGCTGCGTATGCGCAAGCATATTTTATAAATATCGAGTAATTAACAATTAGCGCGCAATCATGAGATTTTTCTCATGCGCGAGAAGGGACTCTTAGGTATTCTAGATCGTTACGTCTAACCACCTAATCCTAAAGTCACGGAGCTCTGATACCAATCTGTAACACCCCGACCGATGGCGGATTATACATCGGGGCGCTACCAATTGTTTCATTACTCGTGACACTATTTGGGTGTCAATATTTAATAAATACATTTCATTGCGCATGCGCATAACACGACATAAAGTAACATAAATCACATATCATAACTCATAATATTCAAATACATAAACTTGTCTTGTTATATTTTAAACTAGGTCCAAAGTAAAAGAAAACATCCTACGTGTCCTCGAGTTTCCAAAAGCAGCTACAACAAACCTGAACATGTGTTAAAATAAAACGTCAACACTTGCGTGTCGGTGAGAAATCAAGTTTAATAGATATAAATAGATAATAACAAAGCACTGCGCGCAACATGTGTATAACTGGTGTTCAACATAGTGTGTAAACAGATTGTGATCAAGCCTAAATAGATCATAGCTCATAGTTCATAGCGTGCTCCAAATCGAGCAAAAACAAATAATCATTCGTGTATGTGCAAACAAACCAAGAAAAATCGTAACGATAGGTCTCCCGTGTTCATCTAATGGATCCATGAAAACTTCGGAATAGGCCGATCAAAGCGGTTAATGATACACACATACAAATATACAACACTAGTAAACGTCCATAACACATGGGTTTTGCGCACATAATTTCATAAACAAGTTTAAGACTCAAGTTGTACGAACACATGAACATCCCAAAATGTTAAAAATAAAAGGGGATTAGGTACGAGATTACTCACTTGAAGAGGTGCGTTGAAAGATAACGTAAGAACCAACTTTTAAACAAGCGAAAGTTAACCTATAAATAAGAGGTTATCGGTTTAACGATTGGTTTTTATATCTTGAATATATGTAAGTCACTTAAACAAAATATATATTTACCGAGATTTCTGGGCAGAAAAGAAGAGGAGACGGATTGCAAAGAGGGGAGTGGAGGCGTCGCTGAGGATCTTCGGCAGAGAGTAAAGGGAGAAAGATTTTGGGGAGAGTTTAAGTGTTGTGTTTAATGTTTATTTATCCAAGAAATTAGTTTTATTTATAGGAAAACCCTAGGAAACACATCCCTTGAATTGGGGAAAAAGATCTTATCAAATCAAAGCAAAAGATATCAAAAGCAAAAGATATCACAAGCAAAAGATATGGTGGCAGCTGCAGGGGATGGGGAAGGCTGACAGGTTACTGTTCATTGCATGGGAGGGGTCAGACAAAGTACTGTCAAGACATGGAAAAGAAGATTTTAAAATATCATGCCAGTTACTTTTTCAATTGTCGCTGGATACCAACATTTGCATATGATCATGGATTTTAGGGTTACCTTTATCAAGTGTGGTGGATAAGACCATTACCAATAGAAAGTGTTTTTGGATACCTACATGGCATTTGGGCCACAAAAACACCCCTTTCTTCTCGTTTCTCTCTCCTCTCTTATCCATCTCTCTCACAAACACATTCTTCATCCATTCTTCATCAAGAATCTCCATCCAACTTCTTTCCTCCACATCACACCATCTCTCCTAGGGTTGTTCACGAACCGAGCGAAAGCTTGTTCGTTTCTTGGCTCATTTACAACTAAACCGAACGGCTGAAATTCGAACCGAGCGAAAACCGAAACGAGCCAAAATCGAATCGAGAATTTTTCGATCGAATATCGAGCAATTTCGAGCATTATTTATTTCTTTTTCACTTTAAAATTTTCAATAAGAAACAAATTTAAAGGTTGTAAATAATGTGTTATATAAATAAATTAGTAGTTTTTAGACAAACGTGTAATAGATTGTAAATTTTTATTAAAAATAAGTTTGAAGTGAGATATAATAATCATGTAAACAAACTTATAATATTCTAAAAACTTTAAGTGAACAAATAAAACTGTAAAATTGACGAAATATCAAAATTTTTAAGAGGTAAAAATAATTATAAGCTTATATTATGTGTTTTGTCTATATATTTATATATTTGTTCATATATAATTATATAAAAAATAAATTAAAAATATTCGAGCCGAACCGAACCGAGCAGACCTTTGCTCGTTGCTTGGCTCGTTTACAAACCGAACCGAGCAGAGCGGCTCGTTCTCAATCCATCGTAAAAACGAGCGAGCAATTTTCGAGCGAGCGGCGAGCGAGTTCGGGCGACGAGCGGTTTGGACGGCCCTAATCACTTCTCCACATCACCATTTTTCTCTCAAAAACACCTCAAAAATCTCCTATTATGGATGCTCTAAGAAGAATGAAAAAGTTATGAAGCGTTGGTGAAGAACAAGGGTTTAAGTCGATATCATATTTTAAAAGAAAATGACTAAAATGCTATGAGAGGGTCATTTGAGGTTATTAAGGGAATAAAAATGGACGACGTGAGTTTTAAAGTTCAAAACAGTTATATAATTAAAAGGTCACGGTTGATATGTCGGAAGAATTTTTTTTTTGAACTAAAAGAGTTAAATGATTAAAACCAATTTAATAAAAAAAATTATAGTCCTAAAAAGAATGCCTTTGAACATCATGTCAAAAATAATTCATATAGTATGACTCTTTATTTTAGTTAAAATATTCATATCAATGGTCATGTCAAAATTCATTTGTTTATTTTAGTTAAAATATTCATATCAATGGTCATGTCAAAATTCATTTGCGCCATCAGGCATTTAGAGTGCATCGACTCCACTCATGAGACATAAGTACATGACTCATCTCCTATTTAAATATTATTTTGTTACAAACAACTTGCCTTTTTCCAAAAAAAAAAAGATAAAAAGGAAAAAAAAAGGTTCTACCTTTTATCGCATAAGGTTGCGTGTAGTGGGCGTGGAGTTAGGGCGACGAGGGGTTATTTCCGGAGAGAACACCGTCCCCCCGGGCGAATTGTGAGGCTCACAACACCATTACACCCTAAAAACGATAACCCACTCTTTGTTGACTGGACGTCACATGACGTAAAACGCCTCATTTTAGCCCATCCACTACACATAGCCTAACACATATTAAGATAATTTAATGAATTTAATAATCATCTAATCCTTTTCAAAGCCTCAAAAAACTTTGGCGAATGCCCTTTTTGGAAAAATCGCTCAGAGCCTGGGAGAAGTTTTTGGATTGTCCCCCCGACAGAAGGCGGTTTTTGAATGCTTACAAGGTCCTCATGCCCAAGATTTTCTGACCGTTATCCCGATTGATGGCTTGGGCCAAAGCATGTCTGCGGTTGAGTATAGGGCCATTCTTAAGTACCGTTTGATGGTCCCAATGTACCCCGAAGACGAAACATGTCCGATCTGCCGTAAGGCCTGCCTGGATAAATTCGGAGAGCATGCGGTTCATTGCAAGGAGATGCCTGGGTTCAAATACCGACATGATTGGGTGCGGGACGTTCTTTGGGACATCTTAAGGCGAGCTGGGATATCAGCTAAAAAGGAAGCCCCCGTAAACTTCCTTACAGACCCCACGGAAGGGAGATCCACTCTACGACCGGCAGATTTGCTCGTCTTTGGTTGGGCCGGGGGAAAACACGCTTGTGTTGACCTCACAGGGGTATCTCCCTTAGCTGGTTTGAGGGATAATGGGTTTGTAGCTGGGCAAGCAATAAAAAGGGCTGAAACGAAGAAGGTGGAGAAACATGCTAAAGCCTGCGAAGAGAACCAACATGTTTTTGTCCCTCTGGCTTTTGATACATTTGGCTCCTTGGCACCGGAAGCTATCCGTTTTCTAACCAGGGTCCAACAGGTTGTGCATAGCAATGTGTCGACTCCAAAGGGGCAGGGGTATGTCTTTAGCAGGTTAGGGTTTGCAATTCAGAAAGGGGTGGCGGCGCAGCTTGTTGCCCGCCTACCTGCTATATTGATGTAATATCTATGTTTCATCAGTAGAAATAAATAAAATTTTATTTTTAGTAATACATAACTCTTTTCTTTTCCGGTAATTCGTTAGAATAAAAAAGATTATCCTTAATACCACCTGAAATTTTTAAACGAAAAAATATATTACTGAATGGCAGGTGTCCTTACCTCCATATTAATTTTCTAACTATCCTGAATAAAAACAAGGGCATTTATAAAAAAGTGACAACACGAAATAGAAAACCAAGTACATTTTACTTCTTATTTTATTAAATAAAAACAACATTTTAACTTCTAAATTGGCTATATTTATTTTAAAGGCTCAATTTTATATAAAAAAAAGTGAACCACTTGCAAGTCGTAGAAGGTCTAAAACATACAAGGAAATGAAAATAACAAAAACATTAAGCAAAAAACCTTTTACAACTGTTTAAATAGAAAAATTAACGAAATTAAACATGCATCATTTCTCTCACTCAAAGCCCGCATGTTTACTCCTATGTTGTCTTAATGTCATACATCAAATTGCTCACCGAGAATTGTTTATTATTAAAGATGTTATCATTTCAAGCCTTTCAAATCATCCAACAATATATCTGTTTGATCAACAACATAAATTAAATATTTAAATTAAAAGTTTTCTAAATGTTTTTATAATTTCGTTTATCAAAAGTTTTATCCTATTTTATATGTATACTTAACAACATAATCAGTGAATTTGTTTAGGCATTCGAATTTAAAAGCCTAATGCTCACTTTGTTTGACCATGTATTAGAGAGGTGTTGAAATCAAGTGTTTAACGTATGAAGTCAATGACAAAAAATATTTTAAGATGAACCAA
This sequence comes from Bidens hawaiensis, assembly GCF_021521415.1. Lineage (NCBI taxonomy): Eukaryota > Viridiplantae > Streptophyta > Magnoliopsida > Asterales > Asteraceae > Bidens > Bidens hawaiensis. The sequence continues at coordinate 25,651 of NW_027493545.1, forward strand.
CCATAGATATATTAATGATTGCACATACATTTAACATTTTATGCTCTTTGGGACATTCAACAATAGTAGTGTACCACACCTGTCACCTAGTGAAGTCCATTATTTATAAAGGAAAGTGGACCAAGTTGAGAAGATATTTGTGATTGGAGGTGCAAAGTCTAAATTGAACTAAAGTCCTAACTCTAGGATGTTTTTGTTGAGTTAAATTTAACAAAATTGGTGGACCACAAATGATGAAATCCATTAAGGAACTCTTGTCTTTCTTTAAATTCCAAATTGGAGTTTAAAGTACGTTTTGGAATTTGGATGCACAAACACCTACCCACTAATAAGTAATAACTATATATTTTCTTTATAAAGAAAGAGTTATGTCTAGGGTCCTCGGTGCTAACTCATTTATAACTTGTTTGGTTAATATGTTTATTGTGATGTGTATATATGGTTTAATTTCATATTATAGTGTGATAAATAAAATCCAAAAACATTTTTATTCTAATTTTCTTTCTAAATGACATAGATGATAGATGGTCTCTTAGTAATTTCAAACTTATGCATATTTGAACTCTATGAATATAATTCTACATCTTATTTTTAAAGATATATGAACCGCACCAAAAATACATTATTGTAACAAAGTCGACTTTAAATCATTCATTTGTGGTTTAAAAGGTTGCCATATTCACATCGCTGCATATTTGTACTGCAATGATAAGTTCACGTATAAATGTTTGTTATTCTTTGAAAGGCACTTTATGTAGAACACGGATTTGATGGAAGCTTATATAATTAATAACTCGGAAGAGTTAGATAATTGTCTATTAGTTTGGATTTTCACGAGAATCAAAGGTCGGCCTTTGTTAAAAGATTGGTTATTATAACTCAAAAATATAAAGTTGAAAGGAAAGTGGGGCTTTCTCGTGAAGTAGTCTTGTCGAATGAACACAACTCCCTCGTGTCCACCATCTTTTGGTTTGTGACATGAATGTCATTTTCTCAGGTGAAATGTCATTTGCTTACACTTACTATATACTTGAAAGTAATTAATGAAATAAACTAAGAAGACGAGGTATATGCGTTCCTATAATTCTTGTAACACACACGATAGCTAGTAACATGGCATGCATAATTAAGTAATGTCATAATCACAATTGAATGACTATCCAATGTATAATAGCATTAACAACTATGCACTACACAATGTTATAATCAACAAAGGAATAATTACACAATGTATAATAGCACTAACTACGCATGAAATTATCAACTTATGTATATCGTTACACAACCTTAAATACACAATCACACGATCATATATATAAATACGCTATCTTTACGTACAACACAATAAACTTTAAAAACGTTGTTGTATTTTAACATAGCGTCATTATTATAAATAAAGATAATAACATTCTTGATTTATGTAGTATAGTTTTCTTTCTTTTTGTTTTTGTTTTTGTTTTGAATGGCGACTTGTGTGTTAGGTCACCGCACTCTTCAAATTTGGAGAGCCCTGTTGCCCCACCAGACTATTTTGTCTTAATCGGGCTCACGTTGGCTTTCAGAGGTTGGCTTGAGCGTTCACTCGGGAAACCATACCATAAGCTGCCACTTGACAGTCGTTGTGCCACCACAAAAACATAACTCTCTGGCATAACACATGGTGGGACGAAAACCCGAGTGGGCTTAGGGTTCAAACTGACAACCTTTGTACGAGGCCTAGCTTAAATTCTTCATTTTCAATAACTATCCTCAGTGACACAAGTGAGAATCGAACTAGAGAACACAAGCCTCCTACCACTAGGTCACAAGTGGGGATACGTTGAATTTAATTCTTACTTATTTAACTTGGTATCAAATGATGGGGTGTTAATAGTTGGTTTATAAAATGTCGGCATATTGACAAGCATCAAATATAACAAATTGGGGAAACTAAAGATGGTTGAAAAAGAGGGATTAAATAAGTTTACATGTTAGCCGAAAGTGAAGTGTCGATGCATGGGATATATAGGTATAAATAATAATGAAAGGAAAAAAAGAAAAGTGTGTGTTGTGAATTGTGAAAGTGCCAAATTTGATGGTGTCTCTTTGCTAAATATACACCCTTTAATCCTTATCACACAATAACCAATCCTCCCCTAGGTTTACCACGTCGCCTGTTTTAACGCGTCGAAACCAGTTTTTATTACTTATCTTGATGCATTCAATCCATTTCACTTAAAACGGTGATTTTTTAAAATACATTATGTGGTGTTTGGGATTACTTATGAAACCTTTTTATTATTTTTCAAAAAGTTAAGAAGTCACAAAAATATAACTTATTAACGTTTGTCTCTCACACAAAAGAATATCCTAAACATCTTATATTTTCTCAAAAAAATTAATAAGTTATAAATTGGCTAAAATAAACAATCCCAAACATGCAACTCTCCTAGATATAAAAACCATGTTTATAAGGCAATGTGTAGTGGGCGGCAAATATGGGACGACAAGGGAGAGAACACCCCCAAGGGCCACAAATGGGTGACAAGTGGGTGGGGGCAAATCTATATCGCCTTGTGTACGTGTGTGTGTGTGTTTGTCAAAAAATAATAATAAAAAATAAAAAAAGGGGACAATTTTTGTGCTACAACACCGCCCCCGGGCTACATATCACCCTCCTTTGCCATGTAAAATCCCCCTATTTTGTAGCCCTCCAGCCTTCACTACACATAGCCTTATTACACATCGTATGCTTACAATTATACATCGTTATGTACTTACGTATATAACTACCCACCCTTCGGTATGCATATAATTATGCATAGTACAATTAACTTTTATTTTTTTTTTAAAAATACATCAATATTATTCAGATTAAAGACAATAAAATGTTTGGTTTTTCGCATAGTATTTTTAAAAAGAATATTATTTATAATTCAGGATAGTAATTAGTTACTAAAAGGAATTACAATAAAATGACAAACATAATATTTATTTTAAATAATATAGTAGATAAAAGTTATTTGTGCTTATGAAACTCCAGACACCAAATATGACTCTTTCATTCTTTCTTTCTTTCTATCAATCTCAATCAAGAAATTTAATATCAAATAGCCATTGCTTCATTTTAGGCATTGATTTATCTTTATAAATTGTATTTCACACGTTCATAGAAAAGAATTAATGATGTGAGTATAGGCACGACATGACTACGTGAGAGCTACATGGATATAGACCACAAGAGAAGCAGGAACCGGGCATATATATAACTATTAAGAGTCAAGAGACGATTGAATATGTGATGTTACTTGGCACCCCATCTCGTCAATCATAAACTAATAATCATATTTGTGACCCAAACAAACTAATTGGTGCACTTGTAGATTTGTGTATCGCGTATATTTTTTTGTGGCTTGGATCCATAATTTATAGTATTGTTTGTACTCATATTGGGTTCTGCCAAAATCCTTAAATTACAATTTTTTTTCTTTATTTTCTATTTTCTATTTGTTTTTCATGGTTTTGAGTTTTTCTTTTCAATATTCTTTGGTTGAATTACCTTACAATCTACAAAATAAGAAAGCTCATGTATTTAATAAGCACATATTAAGGTTATGTATATAATAATTAATAAACGCCTACTTATGGATGCATGTGTGTCATGTAATATTGGTGAGAAGACATCATTCATGGGGATAACAATGGAGAAAAAGAAATATTTTCGTGTGTCTTTGACCCATGATGTATGCTATGCAACAACTCTTTTTATATCCATGCTTCTTTCACGTAGTCATGTTGTACATATAGCTAATTCTTTTTATTTTAACGTGAAAAAGAGTAAAATACAAATTATAAAGAGAAATCAATAGCTAAGGTAAAGCAATGAACATTTCAGAATAAGTTTAAACGTGAGTTAATGATTGAGATGGGTAATAAGAAAGAGTAATCTTTGTAGTTTTTTTATTTTATAAGCGTAAATAGCATTTGTTTACTTCAATTTAGTTTTGTTGAGTATAATGCAAGTCGTGTTAATGTATGCCATGATCACGCGAGAAATAACCTCTCATCCTAGCATTGCTAAACTTCCGGTCTAAGAGCATTCATGAATGATCTGATTTTCCATGACAAATATAACTTTGACCGACCTCTATTGAAGACTTCTAATTTCGAGCAAACTATAAGTAGCGGAGTTATTGCGTGAGCTATGGAATTCAACCATTTTCTCCAAATTATACATAAGGTCTAGCTATCATCTAACGTCTCTAATATCTATAAAACCGCATTTAGAACACATGAAAGGCATTTTGAATTCCACCATACAGTATGAGCTAACAAAAGCAACACTTGAAGCATTGATGAATGATGTATTCAAGCCTCTATTATGGAAATAAGTTCTAGTGTTTTGGCAGGGTGTCGTTGTGTATAGCAATAGCATTCAGGAACATTTTTAGCACTTATATGCAAACACGTGTAAATGCTGTTTTAGTGGAGTACTTAGGACATGCCATTTCAGCTAAGGGAAAGTTGAAAGTATGTAATCTTTCATTGCTTAAAAAGGATCAAGGGCCTCCTAATAATTCCCTTGACAAAAGATTCAAGATTTCAACCACCACATATGGCAATATCTGATGTTCCTTATGCTTCATCTCAACAATTTATATACAAGAAATTAGCTGAACTAAAATGCATACTGAAAAGAAAACAAGAAAATAATGGAATGGTAGACTGGTAGAGATCTACACACTCCTTTTGGGCTTGATTATCTTCCTATTGGCCCTCGGCTCGTGGGCTGCTATTCCTGCTGGGTTAGCCATGTCACTGGAATCAGATGGTATTCAATCAATAGATTATATATAGATACATAATACTTTTCACGAAAATATAGTTGAGATAAAAACTCATAAATACTAGTAAAGTAGTAGGCACTACATAGTAATGCAAGGGCTGTAAACGAACCGGACGTTTGGCAGGAAGTTCGTTTATGCTCTGTTCATTTAATAAATGACCAAACACGAACAAGGAGTTCCGTTCAATTGTGTTAGTGAACGTCCGATAATTGTTCATTTATGTCCGTTTATGTTTGTTCATCAAAGTTTCTTAACATTTTTCATTGACTTTTCTAATCTTAACATATATGATTAATTTATATATGTAAATTAACATATGAATATGAATGTTAAAAAAAACACCAGCAAAAACTTGGTAGCCGGAACGAATCGTTGAACAGACCATTCTCGGTTAGCAAAATCAACTAAAACATTGTTTCTGCTTATTGTGTTCGTTTGCGTTTGTGAACCGTTTTTGAAAAAGAAATTCCGTTCGGTGTGTTCGTGAACCGTTCGCTTGTCCGATAATAGCTTAACGAACATGAACAAGGCCTTGTTTGTTTCGTTTGGTTTGTTTCGTTTACAACCTTACGCAAGACTTAAACCATATACACGGCATCCCCAAGTCCCCAACCCAACCTAGCACATATAGTTTCCAAAAAAATCAAAAATAAAAAGAAAAGAATGAAACAACAGAAAATAAGTGAGGCGATGAAAACACATACCTGGTTCTTGAAACTTGAATCCAAGTATTCACTCCCTTGATTACAAATGACGCCTCATTTCAACTCAACCAACCTTTCAATCCACCACATGATGCAAGTTTCTGTACTTGGATTTAATGGGCTCTTGTGATGATGTTTAGTGGACCCTTCAACTAACAAAATATAAGAACCATAATCATAAACGAGTCCTTTTTCTGCACGTAAATTCTCAGCCAATTATGGATCACCAAACTTGGCCTTAATCCTCACTTAGGCATTTCATCAAGCACCTTCTTAGCATCATAAATCAGACCCTCCTTAGCAAACCTATGCATCAAATTATTAACTTTTTGTGTAAATAGCCGATAGTTACAACATGACTACGTGAGATGATAGGAATCATGCTATAGTTAGCCTCTAAGTGCCATTTGTCTATTCTAGAAGGGTATTAAGTGTAATTTCGTTTCTATAAATAGGTTAATAACTCTTTAGGGAGATAGGGATTAATTTTGTTAAGTTTGTTAGGGCTCCGATGATGGAGAGAGGGCATCGCCCTGGAATATCCTTGTAACTTTCTCTTTACGTTTCACTAATACAATCGTTCCATCTATGCTGTTCCTATTGTCTTCCCTATATTCAATCTATAATCTATCAAACCCTATCATGAGAGATACATGGATATAGACCAAACGAAAACCAAGAACAGAAATATATAAGTGTAAGAGACATATATTTTGTGGCTTGTATCCGTAACTTAATTTGTTGTTTGTACTTTGTACTCGGGTTATATTGGGTTCTACCAAAATCCTAAACTCACAGACAATTTTTTTTAATGGTTTGGGCTATTTCTTTTCAATATTTTTCAGTTAAATCCATGTTGCTCTCATGTAGTAACGCTGTGCCTATACCCACGTCAACTCGTTTTATAGTTAATTCTTTTCTTTTAACATGTAAAATAGTAAAATACAAATTATAAAGGCAAATCAATAACCAAGATGAAGCAACGACAATTTCATAATTAAGATGGGTAAAAAGAAAGAGTGATCTTTGTTGTTTTTAAATTAATAAACACAAATAGCAGCTCATTAACACCATGATCATGTGAGAAATAACCTCTTACCATGAACACCAGTTTTGGAAGATTCATGAAGAATTTGATTTCCCAGGACAAACAATTAACTTTAACCGGCCTCTAGAGTTTTAATTCCGAGCAGACATCTGTCGGGTGATGCCCTGACAAAAAGTGAAGCGACATGAATGAAGAAAGATCAATTTTACTTTCGGCTTTAACTGTGGACTCATCTAATATGTCATACGACTAATCAATCTATAAAGATGAAAACAAAAGCATTAGAGCAAATTAATGAAAAGCATAAAACGGTAAACCAAAGATGCAAAAAATAATTAATGTGTGGAGCCAACAATTTTCTTTCACTTCAACAAGATTGCAAATTCAAATTTGGCAAATCTAAAAGAAGAAGTACACCAGTTTTGATGTAAGATTAGCACAGCCTTTTAATGCTGCCAAGTTACCACTGCTACCAACCCAACAAATCAATAATAATGCAACAGGGTGTATAAAATTAACCAGCAAAGATTGTACTGAAAATACTTTGTATTCAACAATGAAAGTCATTAAGCCACAGCATACTCAAAGGTAAAAATAATTCCATTTTGATATTTAGTTTTAATATTTGTTTATAACTTTAAAACAATATTTATCATAATTAGAAAAATATCAGTAATGAGTAATCTAGTAAAGTTATAAGTTTTGCATTATATATTATTCTTTTAAGTCTTAGAAATCCAGATACTTGATCAACGGTGCAACTTATGGTCGATTTAACGACTTTAATTTACTTTTTATTAGTTCAGCCATATTTGCATCTTTAACAAAACATCTCTATTCATGTAAAATGAAGATAAAGGGAATATTAGGACCACATGAACACTGTAAAAAATTGGAAATCAAACAGCTAACTTAACATCAATAGAGTAATATCAATACTAACTCGTAATCGACTAAAACTTGTACATGACATATTGACATACATATTTAACCTACTCAACTAATCAAAATTGCATTTTTTTAACAATATAAAATATAATACATATTAGTTCTTAGTATGTAACTCTTAAGACATAGTTTTTTAATGTTAATAAGTCGCCACTTATTACTGATGAAATTAAAAAGTAAAAGAATTCCAGTTTATGTAGCAAGAATACAAACTTTTAAATTGACAAAGAAAAACAGAAACACAATCCGTTTATATTAGAAATTATCCTGAAAGTATTTGCTATGAACCTTCAATAATACTATAGCACTTTAATTACAAAATTGTGTAGCTCAGGGTTGTAAATGGTTTGGTTGAAACTTCAATCAAGCCATTTAAACCTAGAGCTCCACAAATCATGATTTAGATGTTATAATCTTGCTGCATGCTCTTGTAAACTACATTAGGGAGAATTCGAAAACAAACAAACTATGTATTTGTTTTACTTTGTCAATTCAAATGTCAAAAGCATGTATTTCTGCTACTTAAACTAGAATTCTTTTACTTTTTGTTTCATTAGTAACAAGTGAGGAGTTATAAACATTAAAAAACTATGTGTTAAGAGTCACAAACTAACAACTAACACCAATATTTTTATATTGTTAAAAATGCATCAGAAAAAGATAATAAGCATTATTCATGAACATCTCGAAACACTTACCGAAGGTACTTGCGCTGTTGAGAAAGAACCAGTTATATGCGAACAACTCTAAATGTTGTTTTCATGGGCTCTTACGATGATGTTTACTGGAACCTTCAACTAATGACATATAAGAAGCATAATCATAAACGAGTCCTTTTTCTTCACGCAACTTCTCAGCCAATTCTTGATCACCAAATTTAGAGTGACCATCCAAAAGGATATTATATGTAATGTCATCTGGAACCACACCCAAATCAATCATCGACTTTAACAACTTATTTGCATTTTTCATTTGCCCAGCTTTACATAACCCAATCATCAACACGTTATACGTTATTACTCCCGGTATAACTCCATCCCTTCGCATCTCCTTCAGCAGATGAAAACCCGACTTAATATCCCCCTTTTTACAGTACCCATCAATCACCATCGTGTAAGTTGCAGCATTGGGTTTTAAACCCGATTTCCTCATTTCACGCAACGTCTTTTCCGCATCAATCACTAATCTTTCCCTACATAAACCTGATATAAGTGCCGTGAACGCCACATTATCAAGGTCAACGCCTTCATCGACCATTTTGTTCTTAACTTCAAGTGCTAAATCCAAAAATCCCTCTTTGCAACAGCCATCAAGAAGAGACGTGTATGTGACCTTGTCAGGTTTTAATCCTACTCGGGTCATTTCATTAATTAAATTTCGAGCTTCGGTTATTCTACCGCTTTTACAAAGACTGTTAATAAGCGTGTTAAAGGTGATCAGATCAGCTTTCACGCCTCTAACCAGCATTTGACCGTACAATTGCATAGCCGAATCGACCTTTGAATGTCTACATAAACCATTAATCAAGGTGGTGAATATAACATCATTCGGATTCAAACCTCTTTTACACATTTCATCGAACAACTGGTATGCATCACCTAATCTCCCTCCTTTACATAACCCGTTAATCAAAACACTATATGTAAACACATCAGGAACCAGACCGCTGTCCACTATAACCTTCCTTAACCTAAACCCTTCATTCAACCTACCCGATTTACAAAACCCGTTCAACAAAGTATTAAAACTAACCAAACTCGGCCGTAATCCCCACTTAGGCATTTCCTCAAACACCTTCTGAGCATCACTAACCAAACCCTTCTTAGCAAACCTATGCATCAAATTATTAAAAACATACACACTCGGAGCATACCCGCACCCCAAAACCTCCAAATAAAAACCCCAAGCAACCGAATTACCCGAACCCGAATCCAATTTCAACAAATACTCAATAACTCGATCATAACAATCAAAACCAACCCTAAAATTTTCGGCTTTCGCCAACCGAATTAGCTGAACAGCATCCGAAACAAACCCGTTATCCAAATAACATTTAACTAAAGTATTAAACACAAACTCATCGTATTGGTTGGTTTTAATAAATGCTTGGAATAGAGAATTAGCGGAGCGTTTTCCTTTTTGGGAGACTATGAAATGCAATAAAGATTGGGCTTGTGGGTGCATTCGATGAGCTGAGAGAAAGGTGATGATGGTGAAGTAGGATTGGAGGGTGTGGCGAAATGGGTGTTGAGTGGAAACCCAATTGAAGAAGTTGAAGAGGGTTTGTGGGGTGAGAGAGTGTGGGTTTTGGGTGATTAAGGTGATAATGTGGGTGGGTTTGAGAGATGGGATGAGGGTGTGGAGTGAGGTTGACTTGTGTTGAGGATGTATTGGGAGAGAGTGGTTATGAGTGGTGATTGGGTGGTGGTGGTGGTGATTGGGTGGTGGTGGAGTGTGGTGGTGGGTGTTGGAGAGACGGCGGAGTTAGAGGTGGAGGTGGAGGTGGAGGTGGAGGTGGGGTGTTCTTAAGTTATGCATTATTCTGAACACATGAATGTGGTGTTTGGAGTTTGATTTGTGTTCTTAAATTCATGTTAGAAGTGCAAATAATACCCGGTTAGGGACCCGATTCGGTGTAAGTTTCCTGAAACCAGTTTTCATCTGTACTAGACTCGTGGGTACGACCTATTTTTGGGTTTCTTCCTTGACATGTACATGACCCGGACCCGTCGAAACCAGTTTCATCTTTGTCCAGTCAATTCCTGTGACATTCGTGACAAAACGAGGTATACCTTATTCACTACGTAGCGAGTAAACGATAAATCAGTTAATTCGTAGCGATTAAACGAGTGATACTGATTATGACCCGTATATATACTGAGGGTTCATATACGAGTTATATATGTATTATAGTGGCTAACATATGGATAATTATGCCCCAGTACGTCTAAAACCATTTAAACGAAAAAGGTTTCATTTATTGATACACTATGAGTTTAAACGTAATCATTAACATCAAAACGAGCATTGTAGCATCCGTAAAGCCGAAAAAGATATATGGAACACTTATATAAGATGTTTTAAGCAATCCGTGAAAATATTTTGGATTTTTACAACGAGTCAGTGCGTTTTTCTTATTTTACAAAAATTGGCTAAAAACACTCGTTTTCGCGCTGTTTTTCGCACCCGAACTAGTTTTCTTACGAAAAATCGAACCCGAATTAAATTTGGACCGATATTTACACGTGACATGAAAACCGAGGCACTAATGGACCAACAGAGAGGCCCACTGCCCCCCCCCCTGGGTTGGCCGCAAGTAAGGGGGTGGGACCCCTTTGTATAAAGCTTGTTAAATAAGCTTTGTTACTGATGCCGATTCCATTCCACGACTTTACTCAAATGGCTCAAGAACATAATGATTTCATTCAAACGATTCGAACCGAATGATTCGGTTAACAAGCTTAAAAGCTTACAATCTTTATTAAAATCAATCAACTAACTAATGAAAGACCTAACAATCCTATTTATAAATAAAAATAAACATTGGGCCGGGCCAACTAAATGGACCGGATACTCCTGCATCATGTGACATCTGACCCGATCCGACCCGACCCAGGTACCCGTTTCTCTGATCCGATCTCTTTCTTTTATGATTTAATATTTATTTATACTTTATTTTTAATAATAATGTTTTCCTTCCCGCCTCTTTCTCTGTTTTCCTTCCCGCCTCTCTCTCTTTTCCTTCCCGCCGTCCCGTCCCTCTTTTCTCTTTCCGCCTTCTTTTCCCTCTTGTCGCCGTCCCGCCCTTAAGCCTTGAACCTCTGTCCTTTGTTCCTTCCCGCCTAAGGTTGTCTGCGCAGCTCCACGCGCCAGACTCTTTACAAGGAAGCCTGCGTGAAGACCACCTGTTACTGCGATACGCGAGACGAACTGTCCCCGCAGCGCGCTAAGGATTTTAGTTCTTCCCGCGGCGCGCTATGGATACTGTTCTTCCCGCGACGCGCTAAGGAATATAGTTCTTCTCGCGACGCGCTTAGAATTGAAGTTCTTCCCGCGGCGCGCTTAGAAATATAATTCTTCCCGCGACGCGTTAAGGTTGGTTCTGTCTGCCTTCGCGCTCGCGCACTTTTGCCTTCGCGCTCGATGCCTTCTCGCGTTTAACCCTTGAGTCCTTTCTCCCGTTTAATCTAGCCGTTTGCTTTTATGATGTCTTATCTTCTGTGCTGTTGACCTAACCTGTCTGATGTCTGATAAGTTACTTTCGGCGCAGCATGCGCACCAACCCCATTGGTTGACAGAAAAAGTGACTGACATTATCTTTTGAGATCTGCTTTTTCCATGCTTGACCAGTACCTTTATCTGACCCGCCCATGCTTTTACTGTTCCCTGTCAGCTTTTCCTTGTCCCCTGCAGCTGCCATATCTTTTGATATCTTTTGCTTTTGGAATCTTTTGCTTTTTGAGATCTTTTCCCTTTTTTCTAGGGATTGTGTTCCCTAGGGTTTCTCTATAAATAATAGTATTATTTTTCCTAACACTACACACACAAACACTTAATTTAACCTCCTCCTTGCTCTCTCTGCCGCCTTCCTCTCTGCCTCCGTCTTCCTTTCTATTCTGCCCTGCTTTCCGGTAATATATATTATATATAATAATTTACTTATTAATTATGCTAACTTATAATCAAGACTTAAATCAATTCATTAAAACAATAATCTTATTTATAGGTTAACTTGTGCTTGTTTAAAGTTGGTTCTTGCTTTATCTTACACCGCATCGTTTATCAAGTGAGTAATCTCGTACCTAATCCCTTTTTGCTTTTAATGTTTTGGGATGTTCATGTGTTCATACAAACTTAGAGTCTTAAACTTGTTTATGAACTTTAGTCGCGCAGTATCCCATGTGTTGAGGACGTATACTTGGCTGTTTATTTGTATGTGTGGATCATTAACCGTCTTGTCGGTCTATTCCGCAGTTCTCATGGTACCATTAGATGAACACGGGAGAACTATCGTTTATGATTTTCTCTTTTGTTTACACATGCACAGTTTGTCTTGTTTGTGAGCTCAATTGTGAGCACTGGCAGTCTATGAATCTTAGAGTTGGTCCCGATCAGATTACACCCCTGTTGAAAACCAGACATACACATGTTGCGCGCAGATTTATTGTTATCTATGTATTGTATTAAACTTGATTTCTCACCAACACGCAAGTGTTTGACGTTTATTTTAACACATGTTCAGGTTTGCAGTAGCTGTTTTGGAGCTCGAGGACACGTAGGAAGTTCTTTATTTTGGACCTAGATTAAAATGTATCAAGACAAGTTATTGCTGTTCGAATATATTGATTTTTAATGATTTATGTTATCTTGTGTCTACTTTGCGCGTGCGCGAATGAATGTATTTATTAAATATTGACACCCAATAGTGTCACGAGTAATGAAACAATATGTGGCGCCCCGATGTATAATCCGCCTTTGGTCGGGGTGTTACAGATTGGTATCAGAGCTCGTTGACTTTAGGATAGGTGGTTAGACGTAACGGCCTAGAATACCTAAGAGTCCCTTCTCGCGCATGAGAGAAATCTCATGTTTGCGCGCTTATTGTTAATTACTCGTTATTTATAAATATGCTTGCGCAGACGCAGTATATGGTTTTATGTTTTATTTCGCGATATTTCGATTTTTGCTGAATTTCGATTTTTATTGATTTTACTTACATATTCGTTTGTTGGATTTGGAAATCCGAAAAGTCATGGTGATACATGAATAGTTGATTTTCAATTTCCATTTACGATTATGTTCTGAGGTTGGAGACTTGAAAAGTCATGGTGATACATGAATTGTCAACCTCCAATACTCATTTTCTTGTACATTTTATATTGAGGATTGAAAAGTCATGGTGATACATGAATCGTCAATCTCCAAAACTCGTTTGCTCGTATATTTTAAATTGGGAATTCGGAAAGTCATGGTGATACATGAATTGTCGATTCTTGATTCGAATTTGTTACCTTTATTAAGTCTGCATTTAGGGTCATTTATTTTACTTTAACTTTTGACAGTAACTGACTCCGTGAAACCAAGCTTTTCGAGGTTATACTTTGTGCTAAAACTAAGATATTAACTAAAATTAAAATTTTTATAGAATGCCTCCGCTATCTCGTCGCCATCTCAAGAAGAAAGAAGCCGCGCGCAGACGTTCGCAGCAACGTTCCCAGGAAATGGCCGCCGCAATAGCCCAAGCTTTGAGCCAAAACAATACCAACACCTCTGGTTACAACATTAAGTCCTTTAACGCGGGTAACCCTCCAAAGTTCACAGGTCTTGAAGGAGCCACCGTGATGCTCCAGTGGCTTGAGAAAATAGAAAACACTTTCCTCCACACCCAATGCCCCTCAGACAGACGAACCCTATATGCTTCCAGTGTCCTGGAATCTAGAGCGCTTACATGGTGGAATTGAGTAGCTCATGCGCGTGGCGCAGAAGCTGCTTCCAGCATGCTCTGGGAGGAATTTAAGGATCTCTTGACGCGAGAATTCTGCCCTCCCAACGAAGTAAAGCGCCTGGAGGAAGAATTTTGGAACCTGAAGCAATACAGTGGAGAAGCGCGCGAGTACGCGACGCGCTTCCATGAACTAAGCCTGCTTGTCCCTCACCTTGTTACCCCTTCCCGCCGAGCCATAGAGAAATTCCTTGGGGGTCTCCCCATGGAAATTCAAGATTCTGTATGGGCCAGAAACCCAGTTACCCTCTCTGACGCCATCGAATTGGCCGCTGTGCTCAGCGACAACCATGTCAGAGCAGGAACCCTGTTCCTGCGGGGAACTGAAAAGACCAAACTCACCAAGACTGCCCCTGAACCAACAGAAACCAAACCTGAACCCTCACACCATAACAACCCGAAACGTAGGCGCAGACAAGCTTACGCGCTTACCAACCCGCCCATAGTCCAGCAACCCGCCTACCAACCTCCAGTTTACGCGCCTAACCCTCTGTCAGCCTACCCAACACCTCCTGTAGTCCACAACTATGCCTTAACCAATCCCGCACTCCCTGCCCCGCCAACTAAGAAACCTTACACAGGAAACCACCCCTTTTGTCCAACCTGTAGACTCCACCACCCACTTCAAGTCCCATGTCGACTTTGTACCCGATGTGGCCGCGCTGGTCACCTTGCAGAAAACTGTAGAGTCCTTCCCGCCAATCCAATTGCGCCAACACCACCAGTCTACCCGCAGAACCCACAACCAACCTACCAAAACCCACGACCCAGATCGTGCTTTAACTGCGGTGATCCCAGTCATTTCCGGAACGCGTGCCCAAGACTACAAGTGCAAATCACACAAGCGAATCCGGTGAACCAGATTTCAAACCAAGTGACGCGTGGACGAGCTTTTAATATAACCGCGCACCAAGCGCAAGCGAATAATGACGTAGTTAATGGTACATTTTTACTTAACGGAAATTATGCTTCTATACTTTTTGATACTGGCGCCGATCGAAGTTTTATCTCTCGCGCCTTTGAGCAGAAGCTTGCGCGACCGCGCGATAACTTAAAAGAAAATTTTTTCAGTTGAATTGGCTAATGGCGAAACTGTTTTAATTAACTCAGTGATTAAAGATTGCACGCTTAACCTTAACGAAAACGATTTTCTAATCGATCTCATCCCCATGCATCTTGGAAGTTTTGATATTATCATTGGTATGGACTGGCTCTCGAAGAATCGCGCCGAAGTTATTTGCGCCAAGAAGATGATTCGCATACCTCGAGAAAATGGTGATCTTCACATCTACGGCGAAAAACCCTCCCGCGGTCTTAAACTTATGTCTTGCGCCAAAGCCCGAAGACTCATGCGGAAAAGGTGTATTGCATTCTTAGCCCATGTGGTTAAACCTGCTGAAGAGAAGAAGCTTCGCGATATCCCTGTTGTGCGTGATTTTCCTGAAGTTTTTCCTGATGATCTTCCTGGTATCCCTCCCGCTCGTGAAGTCGAGTTCCGTATTGATCTTGTCCCTGGTGCTTCCCCCGTAGCTAAATCTCCTTATCGTCTTGCACCCGCTGAGATGCAAGAATTGGCCAGCCAACTTCAAGAGTTGACTGCTAAAGGATTCATTCGCCCTAGCTTTTCGCCCTGGGGTGCTCCGGTGTTGTTCGTTAAAAAGAAAGATGGATCGTTTCGCATGTGTATTGATTACCGCGAGTTGAACAAACTCACCATTAAGAACCGGTATCCCTTACCGCGTATTGACGACCTCTTTGATCAACTCCAAGGTGCCTCTTGTTTCTCGAAGATTGATCTCCGCTCTGGCTATCACCAGTTGCGCATCCGCGATGAAGATGTTCCGAAGACTGCTTTTCGAACTCGTTATGGCCATTTTGAATTCTTGGTCATGTCCTTCGGTTTGACCAACGCACCCGCCGTTTTCATGGATCTAATGAATCGGGTGTGTAGGCCTTTCTTGGATAAATTCGTGATTGTGTTTATCGATGACGTTCTGATTTATTCTAAGACCAAGGCCGAGCATGAGCAACATCTTCGGTTGGTGTTGCAAAAGCTTCGAACCGAGCAGCTCTTTGCCAAGCTCTCCAAGTGTGAATTTTGGTCGGATGAAGTACAGTTTCTTGGCCATGTTGTTAACAAGATGGGTATTCATGTCGACCCATCCAAAATTGAAGCAATCAAGAACTGGATTACGCCATCCACTCCTACCGAAATCCGTTCCTTTCTGGGCTTAGCTGGTTATTACCGGCGCTTCATTTCGAATTTCTCGAAGATCGCTTTGCCTTTAACAGCTCTAACGCACAAAGGTAAACCGTATATTTGGGGCTCGAAGCAAGAAGAAGCCTTTCTGACGCTCAAGCGTTTGTTGTGTGAAGCTCCTGTTCTTGCGCTACCTGAGGGTAATGATGATTTTGTCGTGTATTGCGATGCATCCAACCAAGGTCTCGGTTGTGTTCTTATGCAACGAGGCAAGGTTATCGCTTACGCATCAAGGCAACTTAAGGTTCATGAAAAGAATTATACAACTCACGACCTCGAACTTGGTGCAGTTGTATTTGCCTTAAAGATCTGGAGACACTACCTTTATGGTACTAAGTGTATCCTTTACACTGACCATAAAAGCCTTCAGCATATCTTTGATCAGAAGGAACTTAACATGAGGCAACGCCGATGGAACGAACTCATCAGCGATTACGATTGTGAGATCCGGTATCATCCTGGTAAGGCTAATGTGGTAGCCGATGCGCTCAGCCGAAAACCCTGCCAACTTAACTGTATCTTGCCGCGCACCCAGCTTCACTTCGCGCCGATTCAAAGCAACCTTGAATCGCGTATTCGTGACGCGCAGCGCGCATCCATCAGTAATGGTAACCTTCGCGCCGAGTTAGCGTGTGGCGCGGAAGCACTCTTTGTCCCTAATCTGAGTGGAATTCTCTGCTATCTTAATCGCATCTGGATTCCCTTTGATGAGAATCTTCGCGCTGATATCCTGAGTGAAGCACACAAATCTCGATATTCCGTTCATCCTGGCGCTGATAAGATGTACAAGGATTTGCGCATTACTTATTGGTGGCCCGGTATGAAAAAGGATATTGCTGTGTTCGTAGCTAGATGCCTGACTTGTTCTAAAGTAAAAGCTGAACACCAACGCCCATCTGGTTTGCTCGAACAACCAGAAATTCCTACATGGAAATGGGAATGTGTAGCGATGGACTTTATTACCAAGTTACCTTTGACAGCAAGCAAACATGATAGCATTTGGGTAATAGTGGATCGTTTGACTAAGTCTGCTCACTTTCTGCCCATTCGTGAAAACTACCGTGTTGAGCAACTCGCGCAGCTTTATGTCAAGGAAATTGTCTGCCGCCATGGTACTCCTTTGAGCATCATATCCGATCGCGATGGCCGTTTTATCTCGCTTTTGGAAATCTCTCCAATCTGCGCTAGGAACTCGCTTGGACATGAGTACGGCATATCATCCCCAGACTGACGGACAGTCTGAGCGAACTATTCAAACTCTTGAGGATATGCTCCGATCTAGTGTTCTTGATTTTGGAGGTAATTGAGATTCGCACCTGCCTTTGATCGAGTTCTCTTATAATAACAGCTATCATTCCAGTATTGGTATGGCCCCATTTGAAGCACTTTACGGTCGTAAATGCCGCTCCCCGATTTGTTGGAGCGAAGTGGGTGAAACTCAAATCACAGGACCCGAACTTGTTCAAGAGACAACCGATAAAATCGCCAAGGTCTGTGATCATCTGCTGACTGCCAGAAGCCGACAGAAGAGTTACGCAGATCGCAGGCGAAAGCCTCTCGAATTTCAAGTT
Source organism: Bidens hawaiensis (assembly GCF_021521415.1). Lineage (NCBI taxonomy): Eukaryota > Viridiplantae > Streptophyta > Magnoliopsida > Asterales > Asteraceae > Bidens > Bidens hawaiensis. The sequence continues at coordinate 43,510 of NW_027493545.1, forward strand.
GGTGATCTTGTTCTCCTCAAGGTGTCGCCCTGGAAGGGTGTTGTCCGCTTTGGGAAGAAAGGTAAGCTTGCTTCTCGATATGTTGGACCATTTAAGATTCTCGCGCGTGTAGGAAAAGTTGCCTACAGACTTGACCTGCCGCCCGCGCTCAGTAATGTGCATCCAACGTTCCATGTATCCAATCTCAAGAAGTGTTTAGCTGACGAGAACCTTCACATTCCACTTGATGAAGTTCAAGTTGATGAATCTATGCATTTCGTTGAGAAGCCTGTTGAGATTATGGATCGCGAGGTTAAGCAAACCAAGCGCAGTCGTATCCCTATTGTTAAAGTTCGATGGGAGTCCAAGCGCGGAGCCGAGTTTACATGGGAAAGGGAAGATCAAATGAAGATCAAGTACCCGCACCTGTTCTCTGCGCAACCTACTTCGAGATAAATTTCGGGACGAAATTTCTTAAAGTAGGGGAGACTGTGACATCTGACCCGATCCGACCCGACCCAGGTACCCGTTTCTCTGATCCGATCTCTTTCTTTTATGATTTAATATTTATTTATACTTTATTTTTAATAATAATGTTTTCCTTCCCGCCTCTTTCTCTGTTTTCCTTCCCGCCTCTCTCTCTTTTCCTTCCCGCCGTCCCGTCCCTCTTTTCTCTTTCCGCCTTCTTTTCCCTCTTGTCGCCGTCCCGCCCTTAAGCCTTGAACCTCTGTCCTTTGTTCCTTCCCGCCTAAGGTTGTCTGCGCAGCTCCACGCGCCAGACTCTTTACAAGGAAGCCTGCGTGAAGACCACCTGTTACTGCGATACGCGAGACGAACTGTCCCCGCAGCGCGCTAAGGATTTTAGTTCTTCCCGCGGCGCGCTATGGATACTGTTCTTCCCGCGACGCGCTAAGGAATATAGTTCTTCTCGCGACGCGCTTAGAATTGAAGTTCTTCCCGCGGCGCGCTTAGAAATATAATTCTTCCCGCGACGCGTTAAGGTTGGTTCTGTCTGCCTTCGCGCTCGCGCACTTTTGCCTTCGCGCTCGATGCCTTCTCGCGTTTAACCCTTGAGTCCTTTCTCCCGTTTAATCTAGCCGTTTGCTTTTATGATGTCTTATCTTCTGTGCTGTTGACCTAACCTGTCTGATGTCTGATAAGTTACTTTCGGCGCAGCATGCGCACCAACCCCATTGGTTGACAGAAAAAGTGACTGACATTATCTTTTGAGATCTGCTTTTTCCATGCTTGACCAGTACCTTTATCTGACCCGCCCATGCTTTTACTGTTCCCTGTCAGCTTTTCCTTGTCCCCTGCAGCTGCCATATCTTTTGATATCTTTTGCTTTTGGAATCTTTTGCTTTTTGAGATCTTTTCCCTTTTTTCTAGGGATTGTGTTCCCTAGGGTTTCTCTATAAATAATAGTATTATTTTTCCTAACACTACACACACAAACACTTAATTTAACCTCCTCCTTGCTCTCTCTGCCGCCTTCCTCTCTGCCTCCGTCTTCCTTTCTATTCTGCCCTGCTTTCCGGTAATATATATATTATATATAATAATTTACTTATTAATTATGCTAACTTATAATCAAGACTTAAATCAATTCATTAAAACAATAATCTTATTTATAGGTTAACTTGTGCTTGTTTAAAGTTGGTTCTTGCTTTATCTTACACCGCATCGTTTATCAAGTGAGTAATCTCGTACCTAATCCCTTTTTGCTTTTAATGTTTTGGGATGTTCATGTGTTCATACAAACTTAGAGTCTTAAACTTGTTTATGAACTTTAGTCGCGCAGTATCCCATGTGTTGAGGACGTAGACTTGGCTGTTTATTTGTATGTGTGGATCATTAACCGTCTTGTCGGTCTATTCCGCAGTTCTCATGGTACCATTAGATGAACACGGGAGAACTATCGTTTATGATTTTCTCTTTTGTTTACACATGCACAGTTTGTCTTGTTTGTGAGCTCAATTGTGAGCACTGGCAGTCTATGAATCTTAGAGTTGGTCCCGATCAGATTACACCCCTGTTGAAAACCAGACATACACATGTTGCGCGCAGATTTATTGTTATCTATGTATTGTATTAAACTTGATTTCTCACCAACACGCAAGTGTTTGACGTTTATTTTAACACATGTTCAGGTTTGCAGTAGCTGTTTTGGAGCTCGAGGACACGTAGGAAGTTCTTTATTTTGGACCTAGATTAAAATGTATCAAGACAAGTTATTGCTGTTCGAATATATTGATTTTTAATGATTTATGTTATCTTGTGTCTACTTTGCGCGTGCGCGAATGAATGTATTTATTAAATATTGACACCCAATAGTGTCACGAGTAATGAAACAATATGTGGCGCCCCGATGTATAATCCGCCTTTGGTCGGGGTGTTACACATCATACTCCCGCTCTTGAAAAAAACTCGTCCTCGAGTTTTGCCTCCGGGATCGAACGGAACATCATCCAGTTTCCAATTTATTATTATCATCACGATCGGACCTGGACAAAAAATCGTGATGAAATAAAGAATGCTCAGAAACAAGCAATAGAAGAAAATAATATTGCTGATGAGAAAAGAAATGGTATCATTGATCTACTTGTCAAAGGAAATGATGAAATTCTCCGAATGGGGAACAGGATCTGGATACCAATCATAGGAGGCTTAAGAGAAAAGATTCTCGAAGAATCCCATAACTCCAAATACACAATGCATCCTGGAAGAGATAAAATGTATCAAGATTTGAAGAAAATCTATTGGTGGATAGGAATGAAAAAGGACATAACTAGTTATGTTTCAAAATGCATAACTTGTTCACAAGTTAAAGCAGAACATCAAAGGCCATCAGGATTACTTCAACAATTAGAAATGCCATAATGGAAATGGGAATTAATAACAATGGATTTTGTTACCAAATTACCTACCACAAGAAGAGGTAATGACACAATCTGGGTGATTGTGGACAGATTAACAAAATCAGCTCATTTTATACCAATGAATGAACCTTTCAAAATGGAAAAATTAGCTAAGCTGTATGTAGACAAAGTTGTCTCATTACATGGAGTTCCATTATCCATTGTATCGGATCGGGATAGTCGTTTTACTTCTCATTTTTGGAAAAGTTTTCAAGTAGCTATGGGAACAAAATTAAATTTGAGCACAGCATACCATCCACAGACTGATGGTCAAAGTGAAAGGACCATACAAACATTGGAAGACATGCTAAGAGCATGTGTAATAGATTTTGGTGGAAATTGGGATGACCATTTACCACTAATAGAATTTTCCTATAATAATAGTTATCATACAAGTATTAATGCTGCCCCATTTGAAGCCCTTTATGGACGAAGGTGCAGAACTCCAGTGTGTTGGGCAGAAATAGGAGGAAAACAATTATCTGGTCCTGAAATTATACAAGAGAGCATTGATGAGATAAATCAAGTTAAGGAAAGATTAAAGACCGCACGAGATCGTCAGAAAAGTTATGCGGATCATCGACGCAAACCATTGGAATTCCAAGTTGGAGACAAAGTGCTACTAAAAGTATCTCCATGGAAAGGAGTAATCCGATTCGGTAAAAGAGGAAAGTTAAGTCCAAGATTTGTTGGACCATTTCAAATTATCAAACGAATTGGACCAGTAGCCTATCAGCTAGAATTACCAGAGGAAATGTCAGGTATACATGATGTATTTCATGTAAGTAACTTAAGAAAATGTTTAGCTGATAAATCACTAGAAGTACCCCTTCAAGATATAAAGGTAAATGAAAAGTTGAAATTCGTTGAGAAACCTTTGCAAATTGAAGATAGAAAGATCAAGAATCTCAAGCATAAAAGAATAGTTCTGGTCAAAGTGAAGTGGGATTCAAAACGTGGGCCAGAATATACTTGGGAATTGGAATCCGAAATGAAACGGAAGTACCCACATTTATTCCAATCAAATCTCAAGGACGAGATTCAAAATAAGGAGGGGAGACTATAACAAACTACAAATAAATGATAAAGAGATAAGTGAAGGAAATTCCATCCCACATTGGTGGAGCAAAGAAATGGAGAAGGAACCACCTTAGTATAAATAGGTTTGTAAACTCTTGTCCCACATCGCTAGATTAACAAACTAGTGAGCTCTTTATAAGAAAGGAAATTTCTATGTTAATGTTCTTATAAGACATATCACACCCAGTGGTCCTAGCGGAGGGTGCGAAGGCACGCGCACGGGCACGGGCTCGGGCGAAGTGTGATCGGCGCAATGTGGCGCTTTGATGGCGCACTTTGCACTTCACATCGCCAAGGGCCGCCTTAGTATTTTTGTTGGGAATTAAAAAAAAAAATCCTTCCATCGCGATACGCGACGGGTTTAGGTTACCCATTGCCTACCACGACGTGGAGGTTACGCAGAGGACAAGTAGCCTGCCACGTGCCGTGCCATGTAGCAGGCCTAGAGCTGACTCGACATAGCTATATGCTTCTTCGCGATACGCGATGGCTTTCTATTTATGGCCATCGTGTACCGCGATGGGGTCCGAAACTTACTATAAATAGGAAGTGAACGGGACTTTCCAAAATTGCTCAAAAATCTTTCTTTCTCTCTGAATACACACACATATATTAAGATATATATTAATAGTATAATACCGAGTTATCGCAACGATATCCTATCCGATCAAAAGAAATATACACGAATCCAAAAGCTCTGCCTGTTAAGGTATGACATTGTGCAATCGTGTAAAGTTTCTACTCTCGTGATTATCGTTTTGATTATTGGTTTTATACTAATCTAGTTATACTATATTGTGTTTATCCTAGGTGCTTAATACCAGGAGGTGTTCTTTAATTATAAACTTGCAAGGTGAGACATTCGAGTTTTTGTAAAACTCACATTTGCGTGAGACCACTATTTTTTCCAACATTGTCATGATAATTTCAAAACCTATAAAACTCATGGAAAATGTTCTAAATGTTTTCAAATATATTTTTAAAGTATTTTAAATATATTACAGTGATTAAGTCTCTGTAGATTTACGGGATGGTTACTACTGGTATTGTGGGGTTTTGTATACAAGGCTTGCCTACTGGGCTATTACACGTTACTTATTGGACAAATGTTAGCCAATAAGTAATATGACCACAGTCACAGATACGGTCGAGTGACAAGTACAATTCGGTAATTTGTAAGCAGGCAGGTGTAAAAACATCTTAATGCTGTAACTGTAAAATGTGTCATTTACAAATGAATGTACTCACCAGTATTTCTTGCTGATCAAATATTTTAAACATGTTTCAGGTGACTTGTTAGAGACAAAGGAATGATGCATGCGGGCTTCCAGCTTAAATAAGTGGCTTGTCACCAGAATAAAGAAACGTGTTTTGTAAATTAGGGTTTAACCCTATAAAACTTATGTTTGTATCAAAAGGGATTAAATTCCTGGTTTATTATAATAATAATCATGTTGTTTTTATAACTCTGATATTTTTCCTAACTACGGTTCTGATGAAACTTTCTGCTGCAAAATAATTTAATAAACACCGATACCACCAATCAATGTTCACGGCTTCCCATCCCGGTGTATAGGGGTCGGGGGCTGTGACACGAGCACGTGAACCACCAATGTTCTTGTTGATACCTCGTTCGACGACTCTTCGAACAAGAAAGCACTCGTCTCCACGTAGAGCCATTTGAACAACCAAAGCTCTGATACCAAATGATGCTGATTCCACGGCTTTACTCAAATGGCTCAAGAACACAATGATTTCAATCAAACGTTTCGAACCGAATGATTCGGCTAAAAAGCTTAAAATCTTACAATCTTTATTAAAATCAATCAACTAACTAATGAAAGACCTAACAATCCTATTTATAAATAAAAATAAACATTGGGTCGGGCCAACTAAATGGACCGGATGCTCCTGCATCAGTTACCTAGATATTTTTACACAAACTTCAAACCAGATCATCTTCTTACTGTGTTCTTAATCTTGCTGCTCAAAAACCCTAAATGTAACAATTATTTTCATGAGATTTTAACTTGATTAACATGCTTTAAACATAGAAAATTAGGTTTTGATTAGTGTTGAACATGTTTAACCATCCAAAAACCCTAAAAATCATCTAAAATCATGTTTTTATGTTAAAAATGTTTACAAGTTAGAACCATATGGATTTTTGACCAAAAACACGAATTAGAACGTTAATATAACGTTTTTACGATTTAAAAGTTTGGTTTGAAACCCAAACCGAAACCCTAATTAACAAGGCTTGATTATGGATTATTTATGCTTGATTTATGTTATATGATATGTAGATACACTGACTTTGTGACCCAAGATCCGGAGAGTCGTTAAAACCATCGAAAACCGACAAGGTAATTACTGTATTACTCGTTTAGGGGTTGTTTAGTATTAGGTTATGACGTGCTTGTTGTTAGTTTGTGAAACTTTCCAGGGATATTAGGGATCACATAAGTGAGTCCCTGTTCAAATTTGGTAATCTTTTGATAAACGGAGAATATTTGACGAATTTATAACCGTTTTTTGGCGTTTATTTGGGAAAAATAGTTAAACTGCATGAAACATTATGAAATTTGGATTGGAACTCAGAAATGTTATGGTAAGTGCACTGGAAAAGTTTGAGATCACTTGGAGATGTCTATGTATAGGTCGTGCATTTGCGTCTTTATCGAGTTTTAACAGCCGAAAAATGCACAAAATGGTATTTTGGCCAAAGAATTAGGTTCTAGAAATTTTACAGGGGTTGTGTTATGGTATTATGACCACTTGTAAAAACTATCGGATTTTTCGGGAATCGTTTTTTATAAACGAGGTATTTCTCGGTTATTTATAACACACAAAATGAATTTTTATAAATAAATAGTTAGGTATAAAAATTCTGAAAATATTTTTATAAAATTATATAGATTTTAATTTATTTTTAAAAAAATTATCATAATTTATATATAATTACATAAATAGTTATGAATATTTGATGATTTAAATTATATTTGTTTTAACGAAACCGGCAGTTTTGTGTTTAACGAACTGACTGGTATGTCAAAACGTCAAAAGTGGTCAAATATCGTAGTATTGAATGAAATTGATAAAACGATCTTTTTACGAGATTTCCGGACAATTCGGGTGTATTTTACCCGTTTTGCACAATCAAACCCGTATGAAAACGAAAACGAACCCTGCGATCAATCCAGATACCGAAACCTTAAAATTCTTTCATAAATCAAATCATTTTATCAATCGGTATGTTTACTTAAGTTTTTGTGATCTTACCTATTTCCGAAACGCGTAAACGATCAACTTGGCTAGGCTCGAAAAACGGTGAAACTGAGCCAGGTATGGTTTTAAACATTTCATAGTGTACAACGTCACAATCTAAGAGTACGGTCATGTTCTGGGCCTAACAGCCATACCCAGACTAGTTATTAGGGATGTGCATAATTAGGTCCGACCCGAAAAAACCCGAAGAACCGGCCCGAAATAACTCGATCCCGACCCGACCATAATTAAAGACTCCCAAAATCGGTCTTAGAAATAGCCTCAAATCGGGTATCGGGTCGGGGCGGTCCTTTACCCATGAAGACCTAAAAAAAACCCGAGGACCGTTTTCATTAAAAAAACCCATAATTATTGTTAATCAAATATTCAGGAAACAACAATTATCAAACACGTTTTCATTAAGACATTTCATCGAACACTTGGAGTGCATACTAAATCAAACAATTAGTTAAACCTATATTGATCAGGTTTTGTCCAAAATTGAGAAATCACAATGTAGTAATCAAGTAAAAAAGAATAATCATAGACCAAATTCAACATAAGCTTAAGAAATTTTACCTGTTGAATAGTTGTTTGTGATTGCTTGAAGAGTTTTTGCAATTGAATTGCAGCCAAAGATCATTGCCTGTGTGGTGGTATCTGTAACTGAATTAAAATACCATAGATTGAAAGAGTTGCATCACTGAATTGAACTGAAATCATCGGTTTCGGTCATTTTTTAAAACAACTAATACCCGACCAGATTCAAGACCGATACCCGATGTTCTACATCGGTCATGTAGTCGGTCTTTAAATTTATGATAATTCGGGTATCGGGTAGGGTCGGTTATATCACGGGTCGGGTTTTTCAAGTTGCACACCCCTACTAGTTATACAACCTGATTTAGTTTAAACATTGTACTAGTGTTAACCGTACTATACCGATCATAGGATACGAGCTATAGTCGAGACACTATACATACTACTCGTGTAACCAATCAAGACTACTCTAAGGTGAGTTTCACGACCCCACTTTTAAACTGTTTTACGAACTTTTGGGGTGAAAAGCGTGTTTACATATATGTATATACTTGAAAACTTGTGATGATGTAAATTATCTAAGTACTAACACTTGAAAGTCCCCACAAACACAAGTGATTAACTTCGCGCCGGTGACGTGTGGATAGTACTATCGGTTTGACAAACCCACTGACAGGGCCGGAAGGGTATGCCGGAACATGTTAACCCAGTTGCGCACATTGTCGTTTAAACTTATTACATTCTGATATGTGGTGTTAGACATAGTACATACTTGGGGCAAAGTGGCTGTTAAATGCCAACGGAAGTACATGGGCAAGGGTGGCCATGCGTTTTAGCTCGTTTCGGTTTCACTTGTGGCTTAGTATAAAAACATCATACACATACATACATACATACATACATACTGTGAACTTTACGAACTCGTATACTGATTTTTTTCGTACTTGTGAAACTTGAAACTCACCAACTAGACGTAGTTGACCCGTTTTAACATGCTTTTCTGGTGAGCCAAAGTTGGAATGATTGCTACGTGCTCGGTGTTAAGAACTGAAGTTGAATCGCTGTGAATAGATACAAGTACATACTAATGAATAAGAAACCGAGAACTGATTATGTGTTTTTCACTTAGTTTGTAAACTTAGTACCAACCAATGTAATATGATGTAAAGTAGTTTGTTGAAATTCTTTATAAACAATGTGGTTGATACCAGAGTTATCTGTTACATTCCCGTATTACGCTTCCACATTGACCTAGTCGGGGTGTGACAAAACACGACCCAACCCTACCCCAAACCTGAAAACCCGGCCAAATTCTCGAAACCGGTTCATACCCGACCTCGTTATGACTTTTGTTGACCATACCCAGAACCGGTTCATACTCGACCTGGTTTTGAATTTTGTTGACTATACCCGGAACCTGTTCCTACCCGATTTCGGTTCCTGAAAATATATGGTTTGTGCACTTCTAAGTCATGTTGAAGTTGGCTCTTTAAAGTTAACTTCATCCTACTTTTATAAATAAAATCTTCTTTTCATGTTTTCTTCCATCAGGAAACAGTGAGCCTGCTAGAGCATCTCCAACACGAATTGGAACTCAAGGTTCGGATGATTTGGAGAAGGGTTGTACCAGAGGGGATGGACTTGCTTACGTTGTGTGGCTTTAATATGTGAGCTTGGTTTATGGCTTCAAACCATAAGCGGATGGAAGGGGCGGGCCACCACTCATATATACAATTTTGATTTTTTTAATGTGTTTTGTAAAGATTGGGTGTTGTGAAAATAGCGAGTTTAGTGAGCTTTGAAATTTGACGTGACGTGCTGTGTGAAGGTTTATAAAAATTAGCGTTTTAGGTATTCTTAGTTTTCAATAGTTTGATTAGTCTGAGATAGAAAAGAATCTTGATATTTAACGGTCTGTGAAGGTCCAAGCCTCTCATCGATCAGTCGAAAGTGGAGAAATACAATGGTGCAGCACTAATGCACTCCGATTTTAATATTAATCCATGCCATAGTTTATATTTTTTTAATTATAGAATTCTAGTTCTTAAACAATATAACTTATATCTACTTATATAAATATAATTCCGTTCAATATATTTAGTTTGGTATCTTTATAGATTTTAAAGGATTATTTTTGTTGGACTTAATTTCCGTCCTCGAGTCAACGAGGCGGGTTTGGCCGACTCATCGAGCCTATGATGAGTTCGTGTCTTGTTTATCAAGTTGAGCACGTGACTTGATTTACATGGAATAAATTACTTGGTGAACAAGTCGAGCAAATGACTTGGACAACAAGGAATTTATTTATTAATTATTATTTAAATATGTTTTTACTAATTAGTATTTGAGTATGATAAGGAGTTTGTATTCTAGTCTAATTAGGTTTTCATGTTTAAACTAGTATATATACCCGAGCTTGTGGGTTATACCATTAAGTGAGAGGAGTTTAAGTATTGTAATTTTTCGAGTTAATGAGAATTACAAAGATCGAGCTTATGATCTAAAACTTCGTTATTGTGTTTATCAATCCTGGTCACCAAACTTTAATTGGTATCAGAGCTCGGTTTACAAAACACGAGTTCTTGTTTATGTTTTTAAAAGAACATCCATCGAGAGTTTTTTCTTGTTTTTTTTCGTGAAGATCCCAAGTGCAATTAACAAAGTGGGTTAGTTGATATTCTCAAGTAGACGTGACTCAAGAGTTTGGAGTGCCTACTTTACGAATTAATTCAGAATCCTTATCCTGATTGGTTGTGTGAAGAAAAGTCAAGAAAGGGTTTATTTGGGACTTGTTTGTGAGTCTTGGATTAATTGGCGATTTGGCGGTGGTAGTGGAAGACCTATTTTATATAAGTTTATTATTGTATCAAACCACAATTAATTCATTATCACAAGCAGCAGAGCAAGAAGGACCAGGGTGTTTTATTTGTTTTTCAAGATCAGCGGAAAGCAACAGTTAATTCGTTTTCAAGATCGACTCAAGATTCTTGCAAACCTATAGTCGGAGACGAACCATGACAAGCCAACCTAACCCTAGTAATCAAACCACTATTTCTTTGCAATGTCCGATGCTAACCAAAACGAATTACACCATGTGGGCTGTCCGGATCAAAGCGGTGTTCCGGTACCACAGAATATGGGATGTAATTGAGCTGGGAAGTACGGACGAGAAGAAGAATGATGCCGCCATTGCTCTTTTCTTTCAATCCATACCGGAAGATCAAATCATGCAAGTGCCCAATACGAGTCGGTTAAAGAGATTTGGAATGCCATAAAAGCCCGATATGTCGGAGCGGAGAGGGTTATAGAAGCACGTCTAAATACCCTTATAACTGAATTCAAAGGAACGAAGATGAAGGATGCCGAGTCTATAGACGATTATTCCGGGAGATTATCCGGTTTAGCAACTAAATTTGCAGCACTTGGTTCCGCCATAGATGAAACAAGATTGGTGAGAAAGTTTTTAACTGGCATGCCTAAAAGATTCATAAATATTGTAACTTCTATCGAGCAGATGGTAGATCTCAAGACACTCAAGTTTGAAGAAATAGTTGGGCGTCTTAAAGCTTTTGAAGATCGTGTGAACAGTGTTGATGACGAACCAGAGAATAATGGGAAGTTACTGTTCAATAGGGCTAAGACTGGAAAGTTTAAAGGGAAGGGCAAAGAAAAATCTGAGCAATCCCATGATAACTCAAAAGGTGTCCGAAACAAAGAAGGTAATTCGTGGAAGAAAAAGGATTATTCAGGGGTTTAATGTTTTCGTTGTGACGAGATGGGTAACTTCGCTTCGGCATGCCCGGAAAGAAGAGGAAAACGAGCCGAAGCAAACTTAATCAAAGCAAACGAACCAACAACAAAGGAAGTTTTGATGAAAATAAGTATCAATGAAGAAGTCATGTTGAATGAAGAAAGCGTGCATCCTAAGCGGTACGAGTCGGAACCGGTAGAGGATGGTTTTTGGTACTTCGATAACGGGGCGAGCAATCATATGACGGGTATGAAATCTTACTTTTCTGAATTAGATGAAACTGTTGTTGGGCAAGTTCGTTTTGGTGATAGTTCGTGTGTCGACATCATAGGAAAGGGTTCAATTACAATTATTTGTGATGATGATGTTGAGAGAATTATCTCAAACGTGTACTTTATTCCGAACTTAACGAGCAATATTTTGAGTTTGGGACAAGAAACCGAGCATGGGTGCAAAGTGATTATGAAGGATGATCAACTTCTAGTTCTTGACAAATCGAGAAAGGTGATTATGAAGTCGACTAGATCAAGAAATCGGTTGTACAGGGTTAGGCTTCGGGTTGAAACACCGATCCGGGTTGAAACACCGATTCGGGTTGAAACACCGATCCGGGTTGAAACATCGATGTGTTTGCTATCAATTACTTCGGTTAAAAAGTTTGATGACCGAAGTACCTCTATGGTTAATCTCGGTACCGAACCCGGTAAAAAGGCATACCGGAAGCATGACTCGGTTAAGAACCAAATGCATGTTTCTCGAGATTTAATTTTTTATAAGAAAAGAAGGTGGGACCGGGTTGATAAGAATCCTAAAAACCGAGTAAATTTGATTCAGAGTAGCCCGAGTAAGGTTGCAAAGAATGTTGCAGTCCAAGCTAAAGGTCCGGTTCTTTCTTTGTCTGGTATGCAAACTGATCCGGGTCCATCAACCATGAGACGGTTGACTCGAACCACCATTTCTCCAAAGATAATTAATGATTTTATGTTGGATAGAAAGGTTTGTTTCGATCAAGGAAGAGAAGTCATTTTTGATGACCCAAAATTACTTTTAACTCAAGATGGTGAACCGACGAGTTATGTCGAGACATCCGGAGTTAAAGAAAGGGAAAAACTACTTGGAGTAGAGAATCTAAGCAAAAGAGATATGCTTGGAGTTAAAGATCAACCAACTTTCGAGTCCGAAATTAGAGGGGTGATTGTTGGACTTAATTTCCTTCCTCGAGTCAATGAGGCGGGTTTGGCCGACTCATCGAGCCTATGATGAGTTCGTGTCTTGTTTATCAAGTTGAGCACGTGACTTGATTTACATGGAATAAATTACTTGGTGAACAAGTCGAGCAAATGACTTAGACAACAAGGAATTTATTTATTAATTATTATTTAAATATGTTTTTACTAATTAGTATTTGAGTATGATAAGAAGTTTGTATTCTAGTCTAATTAGGTTTTCATGTTTAAACTAATATATATATACCCGAGCTTGTGGGTTATATCATTAAGTGAGAGGAGTTTAAGTATTGTAATTTTTCGAGTTAATGAGAATTACAAAGATCGAGCTTATGATCTAAAACTTCGTTATTATGTTTATCGATCCTGGTCACCAAACTTCAATTTTAATCAAGATTTAACATCCGATAACATATTTATAATAAAAAATTATAAGTTTGTGTTATATATTTTTATATATAATCTCAAGAAATCCAATTGTTTTGTTAGCAGTGTGACATAATTGATTCTATGACTTCAGTTAATCATTTCTATTTACACTCTATAATCCATTCCTATTTATATCTCCTAGTTTTTTGAAAAGTTTTCTAGATTCATGTAACTATACGAAGCAGATAAAATCGAATATTAGGACCTCATGACACTCTAAGAAAATATAACTCCAACACTAAACCCATTATTTTTATTACGATTATAATACAATGTTGCGTAATAGTTAATCCAGCGTATGACATGACACATACATTTAACCTACTCAATTAAATGATTAATAGATATTTTAATTTTTAACAGATCAATGTTTTGAATATGAAACTTTCAATACATATTTATTAAGTGTAACATATTATTTATGAAATAAAACGTACAGCTACCTTTTTAATATCAAACACAAACAATTTAATTGACATATTAAAACAAAACACATTTTATTTATAGTTGACAGTTTATGATTTATGAATGTCTAATTAAATCCCAAATGTATTTGCTAAGAGCATTAAAAAATATTACAAAAACTTAATATATTTTTAACGCTCTCATGTTTAATTATCCCACTTAATGTTAGTGACCCATGATTGGTTGTCCACATTTGTTAAATAGCCATATAGTGCTTAATTCTTTTGTGTCGTTGCACTAATTTTCATTTCAACTATTCACATACTTAATACTTTGAAGTATAAATTGGATGTATCTTAATGACGGAACACTTATTTTATTAGTGAGAGGTATGAGTTTAAACTTCTAAATAACTAATTTATATGAGAGATATAAGGGATGACCCTAACTTGTCAGACTTCGAGTCCTGATCTCACTCGGTTTTACCGGCATCTCGCTGTTGTGCCGTTTGGTGGGCGTGGGAGTCGGGTTTTATCCGAGGAATCCTTCAATAGGTGGACCGCTAGGGGCTCCGTCCGTCCAGACTTGTGTCCGGCTCAGCCAATGGGGGCCACGTACGGAGTACCCGGCGTTACTTAGTTGGTCGCTCAAAAAAAAACCCTTGAAGTGATCTATATATCTTTTTATTCTTCCAAACAATTAGAATCAGATAAATTTATCGATCATTATCTCAATCAGTCCAGAACGCTACTTGTCATAATTGAAATTGTGGAGAGATTTATGGGATTTCATCAATTTCTATGTTAGCAATTTTCAATATAACATGGGGAATCAGGATGATGCTTCAAATGCTGAGAATTTATATAATATTTATCAGATTTCACAAACTCCTATCCATTATGTTGATACATGAAACATGGGTCAGCTATTCGTATCAAAGTTCATTCGTGGTCATATATTCTCCTCTTCGACTCGATGAAAGAGCTACCTACTTTGGATCATTAGCTTAGAGAGAAGCTAAGACTTTCAAAAGATGATAATATAATTTGTCTTTGTACGTATGCCTATAAGCTTATGTCTTAAACTTCTAAACTAAGTGCACATATCTTATGTTAAGGGGGTGTTTGGGTTGCTTTTTTTATGCACCTTATGACTTATTAAATTTTGAAAAAGTTAAAAGATGTTTGGAAATGTAAATTATTGTGAGAGGATAAGTTAATAAGTTACAATATCATTTAAAAACACAAACAACAAATATTGATAATCAAATTTCTATACAATCTACACGGGCCTAAAATTATTTGCTAAAAAAACACACTATGATGTCTATTTTCAAAATTACATTTTCACATTAAAACATACAAAAAGAAAAAAAGAAAAACAAAAAGGTGAAGTGGCTATAAACTTGGATATATTTTCCAAGCACTATAAAACCTTGCTTGTTCTCACTTCATTCTCCAAACACAGAGATCAAGTAAAACAAAATGTCGTCAGTCACCGATTTCGTGAACCTCAATATCTCCAACATCCCGGATAAGATCATCGCCGAGTACATCTGGTCAGTCATTTGTTTCCGAACTATATCACCATGCATAATTATTTACCCTTTTCTTTTATTTTCTAACGTCTTTATAATACCAAAGATAAATTTTTGCTGTACTTGATTCCAAGCTTGATATATATAAAGTCTAGCAAGAAATTAACAACAATAAAACTAAAAATCAAGTTTTGTGGTTTAATTTATAGTTGTGTACAAACTTTGTAAATAATCGACTTTGGTTAACAAATTTCTACATAATTTATTTTTAAATGACCTTTTAATGAAACTGGGGCATGTATATATATTCATAAGAAACATTTTACTGGATTTGCATTATATGCTTTTAAATTCCCTTTAATTTCTTTACGTCGTTACTTACCTGTCCGGAGGATGCATTGTTCATATATATAAATTACTGTAGTTTTTTTATATACAATATCCAAAGGCAGTTAAAAAAAATATACAATATCCAAAGTCCAAACCACTAATGATTAGTGGATGACAAAAAAATGATCATTAACAGATCAACTTTGTAAAAAGTTATATATTTTTAAAAATTAAAAGTAGAAGAATTATTATTTTGGAAAACGATTTAGTATTTTAGGAAGTGGTGAGGCATGTTCCACTCATGCAATGGTTGTTGACAAGTGTTTATCATAGATATACAGGTGTTGAGACATTGGACTTCCGTTTCAATATGAAAATAACCAAAATAAGATTGTTAACAACCAAAATAAACATGCATTTCTGCTTCTTCTTTTTCCTATTTTTATTATAAAGTTTGAGCATTATTAAATATTATTTTGAAATATAAAACTAATCATTATATATTTTTATAGGATTGGTGGATCAGGTCTAGATATCAGAAGCAAAGCTAGAGTAAGCTCTTAATTACTTTTCAAACAAACTAGAAACTATACAAATGATTTTCAACTATTAATTAACATATAAATAAATATTTTTAAAGGCACTTTTTTTATTTATTACTTTTAGACTCTTAGTGGAGCATTTGATAATCCACAAAAGCTTCCAAAATGGAACTACGATGGCTCAAGCACAGGCCAGGCCCATGGCAATGACACCGAAGTCATCTTATAGTGAGTGCCCTCTTTATTAAAATTTTATTTATATTTATGATTTTATATATTTTCATTTATTAATTTCCAAATCTAAATTTATGATGAATTTGATAGTCCTCAAGCAATTTTCAAGGATCCTTTCCGGAGGGGCAACAATATCTTGGTTAGTAGTAGTACATTTCATCTCAGAGGTCATGTAACCCATAATCATACCGATAAAAGTTCGTAACGATAATAATATATTTTTGTATGATCATTTGAAGGTGTTGTGTGATGCTTACAACCCGACGGGTGATCCGGTCTACACAAACAAGAGGTATGATGCAGCCAAAGTTTTCAACCATCCGGATGTCGTTGCACAACTGCCATGGTATAGTTAACTAGCTAGTTATACACCATATGTTTTTTTATTACTTGATCCAAAATCTTATGATATATGGTCTATATTTTATAAATGACCAGTTAACATTTACAATTCAAACAATATAGGTTTGGGCTTGAGCAAGAGTACACCTTGATGGAGAAGGACACCAAGTGGCCTTTAGGCTGGCCTCAAGGAGGCTTCCCAAGGCCTCAAGTAACTATTTAATCTTTTAAATGAATTTAGTTTTATTATAATATTTTTTAATGTTTTAGCTTGATTTTTCGTTCGATATGTCACGATTAGGGTCCTTATTATTGTGGGGTTGGTGCTGAAAAAGTGGTTGGGCGCGGCATTGTTGATGCACATTACAAAGCGTGTCTTTATGCTGGGACTAATATAGGTGGCGTGAACGCTGAAGTGATGCCTGGTCAAGTAAACTTTTATTACATGTGAATTCTTGATTTTAAACTATGAACTTTATTACATAACTAATTTTATATGCAATTTTTGACATGTGAAAAGTGGGAGTTTCAAATTGGACCTTCGATTGGGATCGCTGCGGCAGATGAGTTATGGGTTGCTCGTTATATACTCGAGGTAGTCTAGTTAGGTTTCCAAGATAATATCTAACCATGGTTAGAAAATGATGTTAATTATAATGACGGTTAATTGACAGCGGGTTGCTGAGATTGCTGGAGTGATCATCTCCTTTGATCCAAAACCGATTGCGGTTAGCCTTTTGCTTGAAAATACTAGTTCGGTATCTTTTAGTTTAACCTTGTTTAGTAATACTTTTGGCACGCTTTTTACATACATTCAACAGGGTGACTGGAACGGAGCGGGTGGTCACACTAACTATAGGTATAACTTATAAGTTCTTAGTTATAGATAATGCTAGCTTACTTTCTTAACCTCTTGTTGTGCTAAAACTAATATCTAACCATGGTTTAAATGTTAGCACAAAATCAATGCGGGAAGATGGTGGATATGAGGCCATCCAAAAGGCTATTGAAAAGCTTGGACTTAGGCATGAAGCTCACATCGCTCGCTATGGTGAAGGAAATGAACGTCGTCTCACGGGTCATCATGAAACCGCAGACATCAACACGTTCACATGGATACACGAAAGCAAAAATCTTGTTCCTATAAACTTTTTGTATCATGCTCAAATTAATTCAAATAATGAGATGAATTGTTACATACTAAAAACAAACATATAAGCATAGTGGTAATGAATAAGATGTGCCCGTGTTTTGTAGGGAGTTGCAAAGCGTGGTGTGTCTGCTCGGGTGGGGAGGGATACTGCAAAAGAGGGGAAAGGATATTTTGAGGACAGGAGGCCCGGGTCGAACATGGACCCGTATGTGGTTACATCTATGGTTGCAGAAACCACCATCTTGTGGAAGCCTTGAGCTTGTTTTATGGGTTAGACTAAAAATTAATGTACTGTTTCTAGTTATAAATAAATCTGGGATTTATGTTTTAATCAAATTTCTAACTCCGTTTTTAAAATAAGGCCTAATGTATTTATAGTGAATGTCTTTTATGTTTTACATTTTAAACAGGCTTCGTCCTTATGCCCTAACCCTATTATTTTTGTTAAGAAACCAATGTTGTTAGTCTGGGTCACTTATTGCAACACATTTGCGACTGCAGAGTCGCCAAGTCTAATGCAATAAAGTTCAGCTGTAAACAAGATGAAATATTAGCCGCTGTTAATAGTGTTGTAAATAGGTCATAAAAGGCATCGGTGATCTATTCAATCGATAATGCTTATTTTTATAGTTTTGTTCATAAAATGAACTTTAATTAACTTAATTATATTTCACAAATTACAAACATTTCAAGGTAAATATTCCTAGTTTTTAAATATTAATATAAATACAATTTGTCACAAACATTTCAAGATCAACTTAGAGAACTTCAGAACCTCTCTCTCAAGTGGTTCTTGATATCAACACACTTTTCATAAGACAATTCGAGTATCCTTCGTAGGTTTTGATAGAACTCTACTATGGTCAGAATGACAAGCATGATAAGAAAACCAAGCCAAGCGAACCATTCTGGCATAAGCATAGAGAATGATAAATACGCGGGTATAATCCCTGTAAAATTGAAAATGAAAGTTTTCCATCGATTATTGTCACTTTGAGGAAACACCCATCGAGCTATGAAAACGTTCAGGACTAGGGTTCCTAAAGCCGCTCCCATCCGTATCTTGTTTTCTCTTGTAGATTCAGTTGCTTGAGTAACTGCCTGCACCATCATTCCATTGATTCCTACATGCAGAGCGTATAACTGAAACCTAAGACCGCCATAGTCATTAAGTTTCTGTTAATAAATATAAATAAGCGAATAGTCCGCAACAAGAAGTTTCTAATAAATATAAACGCTTGTATAAAAATAATTTAAATATCTTAAGGAATTAAGCAAGGATGATCTATTATAAATGTATTCACTTGTTTCTATTTTAGATGTGAGAACCACTTATTGTTCAATAACTTTGATGATAATATTTGTTACTTTAGTATCTTAAAACTTGTATGAAACTTGAATTCAATGATGTATGAAATTTTTGCCCTTTTATACGTAACAATAGTTTTGATTGAGGCATCAATGGATCATGACATGATCATATGCTGTGTAGTTTTAAGTTATGACTTCTTATTTGCGACTTAGCTAGATTGAGAGATATGACAAGTCAAGTTTGATTTTGTTAATTTCAACTAGTATTATATTCATAGATGCTTTAGAAGTATGCAAGCTTAAAGTCATAGTAATCGATAATTATCCGTAGAGCTAATTGATAACTATTCTTGGGGTATTAATTCAAGCTCACTAGCATATCTATGATGAGGATGGTGGTTATGGTTAAAGAAAAATCGTATGAGTTTATTTGGGTCACCTCAAATTAGAAATCGAGTCAGCTGGTGTCTACTCAAATTAGACAACAAATCAAATTGAGCAACTAGTATAAAACTTATTAACTTAAAATGGTCTGAATGGGTTAGCATACACCACATATCCGTGCCCAATGTCTCCACCACCTACTCATGCACAACAATTGCCGCCACTCCAACTTCACCACCGTGGCAACCACTAGCGTTGCCACCAACTAACACCACCACCACTATCTCTGCCGCTTAGTGTTCTCCATCAACATCACTCTCCATCATATGGCCTATAGCCACCATAAAAAAAATCAATAGCCAACATACTAATACTTTTTAAAATGACTAGTTTTGACCCAAACTTTTTTCACTCATGACCTGTATTTACTCAAACCGCTTTTGGCCTGCGCTACACGAATACGAGAAGTGCTATTCGCAAGTCATAGTGAGGATAGTGATTTGAAAGAAGGAAATAACTAACCGTTGATCATGATGGTTAAGATCCATGGGTAGATAGAATTAGTGTGTAATATTGATGATTGAAATATTTGTGTGTATTCAAGGAGGGGGAGGGGGAGGGGGTAACGAGTAATCCATATATTATTTATAGTCGCAGCCTGCATGTCTGCATCAAATAAACTTTGTGGGTCCTACTCCTAGATATCGGGAGGCATAAAAACAAAAAGCAAACGCTTTTTTCTTTTTTCTTTTCCCTTCTTAACGCTTATGTCCAATTAATTATTATATACAAGTTTAATATATTACCTACACAAACTATAAATAACTAATTCTCTTTAATAACCACAACTATAACATAAATGAGTTTATAGTGGTACTAGTTTTTATTCCCTTATTATGGTGGATATTTTATATTATTCATTTATAATATTTATGTGTTTTTTTGGATTTTAATTTTGTTTATTGTAAAAAAATTAATAATACACTTAGGATTTGATGATTAAAGGGTTTCATAAAAACATGAGATGTTATAACCCGGTTTAAAAGCTATATGGGTTTGGTGAGACCCAAGACCCACTTATTTTTTTTACTATAAAACTGTTTCTTATTATTAATAATATCTTTTTTTTAAATCATATATTAATATTTGATATATCCATATTTTATAGGATTTTCACATCAAATATTTGGTGAGATTAATTTTTAATTTAGCAAGAAGTTATAACCCGTTTAAGGGCTATCTGGGTTTGGTAAGACCCAGTGGCGGATCTAAACACAAATCTCAGGGGTAACGTTCAAAAATTTTTTTTGTCGTATTTCATACAGTGTAAACGAAACAAAAATGGAAATACGATTATATATATATATATATATATATATTTAAACAAACGGGGTGTAGATTTCTCCTCTTTGCTTTTCACCGCTTAAAATTGAGCCATTACACACTGTTGTTTACTTTATCAAATGTTTCTCGTTCGACCGCGTAAAGTAAAACATTGTTCAAATACCCATCATTCATTCGCTTGTACAAACCCTCATTGATAAGCTTCGTTTTATAATAACATATTTCAACGGTTACGGTTGCAATCGGTAAAACCACTAGCTTCAATAATCGGAAAACCGATGGAAAAGTGGTGTATTTTCCGGTTTCCACCATTACACGAGCAAGGTCACACGTTCCACCCAATTTTGCAAATTTATCATCTTCCTTTAAAGTATGATAAAAGGTCGTACGATCATCCGAAATACACCCTCTTTCTTCATTACTAAAATCAGTCGGATGCATCTCTGAAAATGCCACCATCTTAAATATGTCAAATTGGAAAACAAATATCATAAATTTAAACCATACATATTTTCTAACAAACTAGTTAATACCACCGAATCAATTTCCAAATTCCTGAATTTTCATATCGAAAAACGTATTAAAAACTTCAAGCTCAAAATGATGACTTTGTTGAGCCTATTTCTGTTTGACATTTCTCGTTTAAACAAAAGAAAAAAAAGTTAATTGTTTTTATTTTCGTTGGGCTATAAACTTTGTTTATTAGGCTTTATTTGATTTGAACTTAAAAAAATGATGATTATGTTGAGCTTGTTTGTGTGAGCCTATTTCTGTTTGATGTTTCTCGTTCAAACAAAAGGAAAAAAAGTTATTGGTTTTCATTTGCTTTGGGCTATAAACTTTGTTTAGGCTTTATTTGATTTGAACTTTTAAATTGGTGAGCTTTAAACAAATAGGGGTAACATAATATTTTTTAGGGGCGAAATACGAAAACCAACTTTAAAAGTAAACAATTACACTACCGATGAAAAGTTGAGGGGTAGCGGATGCTACCCCTGATTCTAAAGTACATCCGCCCCTAGTAAGACCCATATTCGTGAATTCAGGTCAAATGCATACGAAACCTCCATTTACAAATAAAACAATCTGATGGCTTGAGAGAATGTAGGGAGCAACCAGAGAGCTTTTAAATGTTTCGTTTATATATTTAAGATTTTGTTAAACCCAAATTATGGAAAAAAATTAGATCAAGTTAATAACGTTTTTGTGCTATGTTCAGCAGCACATAGCAAGCTGGCGCAATTTACCATCTTTTTTCATATTCTCCATTAGATGTGTGGAATTACCAAAATGGTTTGGACCGTAATCAATCAAAGAGGGCTCAAACCATTTTCCGGGTTACAATTTGGTGTATTTACAGAGCAAGATATGACAAGATTTTTAATGGAATTAACATGTGTCCGACTCAAATCATGAAGAACGTCCCTTCTTTGGGAAGAATCGAGGCCGAAGAAAATCAGAGTAGATTGGAGTAGTTGGTGTGATTTTGATGTTTTATAAAATGCAAAATGTTTTTCCTTTATTTCCTTTTACTTTACGGATTAGCTATGGTTAGTTCGTCGTTGGTGAATATAATACCGCATTTATAAAATAAAATAATAACCTTTATGAGTCCAATAAACTTGTAAATTATCATGAACATATATAAGGCCAGAAGGATCTTTATCACAATAAGTGTTCCTTAACCATGTGGTACTCGAGAGTCTCAACTTGAGACAAAAGCATTTTAAAGTTCGTATGCAGATACTGCTTTAACTCTTTTTTAGATATATATATATATTTTAATATACTTCGTATTTATATATAAAAACTAGAAATTTTTGACCCCCGCGTTGCGGCGGGGTTGTCAAACCGTAACCGAAGGCTCCAACGATGTCCAAACATGTTACCAAGAAATCGGTTGTTGATTAACAATTGTTATATATAACATTGGAGACTTCATACACAAAAACGAAACCATCCTACAATCTTTATCACCACTAAGCTAACTATAAAGCAAAAGAAACCTAAATTTCATAACTGCAAATTAAAACAAAGTAATAACTTTATTTTCACCAAAACCTTCACAACTTTATTTTCACCAAAACCTTCACAACTGAACTGGGTTAGTAACCTCTTGCTCTCATCTAGTCATCTTCAGCTGCATGCTCTTATCTTGCACGTTTTTTCTCAATGTAAACAATATACTTTTTTGCCTAGTTAAGAGTATTTAATTTAATATTAAATCAGATTATGATTTTCGTATAATAGAAGAAAAAAACAATTAACTACATAATTCATGAATTTCACTCCATCATATTGAGATTTACCATACAAAAACTTGATTAAAGGGTGAAGTATGAAAAAGCATATGTATATACTATTTACCTAACTTATGTTTTACAAATACGACTATATCAATCTCCAGTTGGATCCAACATGTCATATAAAAGAAATTAACATAAAGATGTCACTTACACATGCAAGAAAAAAAATGCAGGCTTAATAAGTAAGAAAAGTATATATAAATATAAAATGTAGATTTTAATGTATCTAAAATACAAATGAAATCAACAACTTGAAGATACAAACACACACACACGCTCCCGATCCCTGACCAAATTGAGGTTCGTTGACACTTAGCAAGATGGCTGACATACAAAGGACCTAAAGGTGACTACAATTAGTAGATAAATACATTCAATATTAAATAACTACATATACAACAATGTTAACCTCACCATATTTATTATCCTTGTAGTTTGAATCACTTTATCATGTGGTTTCGTCTTCCCAGGCTCTCCGATTTCTCCTTCTATATCTAAACTCCAACCACGTCGCTGCCGTGTCCGTCTGGTTAGCGCAGTTCCGACAAAGCAGAGGGGATCGAGCTCTTGACGCAAGTGTCTCACAATTCATGTCCCCGTGGAGAAGGACACCAGTGTACCAGTATTTGGTGATGAAAAGCAGTGGCGAAAGGCAGTGGAGAAGAGGAGGAAACATGAAAGGTGTACAGAAGATGAGAGAAGGTACTAAAATTAGAAGATGAAAAGGGTAGATGGTCATGGAACCACAACTAAGAGCATTCACATCAGGCTTTAAAGCCCAAGGTCCAAATAGATGTGGCAACTAAGGGACACATGACATAACAAACTAAACCATTGTAGAGTTGACTGACAAAAACAAAGTTTGCTTCTGCAAACATGCAACAAACCACTAAATTGGGCCCCTCCACCAAGTTAAAGAAAATAATATAAAAAATTAATTCAAGTTTTCACAAATTATAACACATACATAGTTACATACTTTATAATAATAATAATAATAATAATAATAAAAATAACAAATCACAACTTTAAATTATCTCATCTAGACCATCTGTCGCTTATTATTAATAATAATATAATAATAATAATAAACAACTCAAAGGTTACATTAAACATTAATTAATACATAATTAAAAAGCCTTAAAAATACATATAACTATGTTTAAATAATATTTATTAAAAGTAAATTATATTTAAAAATATATGAAATATAAAATAAAAATATGTTATGAAAAGTAGTTAAATATAAATTAATTGTAAAATTATGTGATGATGTGGTAGTTTGTTGTTGTGGGAGAAAGTGAAGGATTTTAAGAAAAGTTTGAAAAATGATGTGGTGCTGATGTGGCGGTTTGTAGAAGTTTGTTGTTGTGGATGCTCTAAGGAAAGGAATGAAAAGAGAGTACAACTTTAGATTCACAATTTACAACTCTTAATGCAACACAAAGTTGCAAATTGTATATATACTAGTAGTTTGACCCGCCGCGATGCGACGGGATTTAGATTACGATTGAAAATAACTAAACATGTGTTGTTTAGATGACGTGTCTTAGATGAGGCGTACAAAATAGGTTCAGAAACAATAAATTAGAAGGTGGCCACCAACATATACAAAGTAAACATTAGAAATCTATAAAATTGATCAATTGAAAGGCACCCTATATACACATCTACTCAGTACAAAGTCAAAGCATTTAACAATAAAATTGAAAATTATAACTACAAAGTCTAATGGCCAAAAACCTCCATAGATCACTTTTAATATGTGCGTGAAGGAACGGACCTCAAACCTTTTAGTGACAACCCAGTGTATGTAAAGGAAGTGTGAAGCTTTGTTGTTGGTTTGACTTCTGGTGATGGTTTTCCAAATCCTATCAAAAATCAAGAGTCAAAACAATCCAAATTTCAACATATATAAGTAACATATTTAATTTATTAATTGAATAAAGAAAAGTGGTATGTTTACATTGCCAACCACATCTTTGTTGGTGGAGCTTGACATCAAATTCTTGTATCATAGATAATGCTTGCTCAAGATCTTTAGATGACCTTTTTAACATAGAAATAATTCCTGCAACCAATGAAAGAAATTTCTAAGATGTTAGTTCACTGGTTGAAAAAACAATTCCATGGAAAACGATTTCATACATCAAGCAATCATGTCACACAATACTGTACCAATGTTTTTTATTTTATTTAGTGGAAAGCATGTAACTATTAGCACCACAACTACACATTCATTGTATTTATCGATTTCAAAGAACGTACCATATGACCGTTAGCTCTAACTGACGACCTGCAATTAAAATTTTGACCATGTCCAAATTCTCTTCCCAAACGAATTCCAAACCAAGCTTTTAATTTTGTTTGACAAATTAGCATTACCTGGGATGACTCTTGGAGATGTGGTTCATTTAACAGAAATTAGATCATATATAGCAGTCAAAAATGTTGTTTGATTTATGTGTTATGTTATACCTCAGTAAGAGCGGGAATCGAATGCTGTCAAAGATAGATGATCGCTCAGATCGACGTTAATCCAAAATCACTTAATAGCGGAGTGACCTTCAGTAAAATGTAGAGATTAGTAAATCAGTTAAAATCCAGAATAATAACACTAAAGCAACATACTCAAAATCTGTATGTCAACAATTGAAATTTACTAAACAGTTAGACGATTACAATGCACCGTAAAATTGCCTAAAATACTTACAGATTTCATTTCCCAACAATACATTGTGGACCTAACGCATCTGGCCGATTCTAACGTCATCGTGTGTATGTGCTTTATAATAAATATTTTTTTCCGTCTCGATTAGAAAAAGTTTTGTGTTCAGTGTAACGCTCCTTGGGTACAAAAAAGAACCAGATCTGGCCAGATTTTCTTTTTATGTAGCTCTGTTGACGTTTTGGAAAGTAGAGCTCAGATAAGAAGGGTTCCATATATAGGCAAAAGTCAGTATGAATGTAAAGTCATATAAGAGTGAAAGTACGTTTGTCAGTTGCGGTATCTGCATAAGTGAAACTCGTGTAAGTATATTATGTATAACGGTACTATAGACGTGTGTTTATGAAGATTATGACTATAATTAGTGTATGTAAGATACAGAATAATGTAAGAGTGATGTTTGGAGCATGTATTGTTTATTTCGTGTAGAAAGTCGGTATATACTATGTTTTTGGTAACGTTAGGCTGATCTTGTCTTCTGGGACAATTAATATCCTTAACAATTCGGGTGAGGTTGCCCTTGATAATGCCACGTATAGTTGTCCGTGCCCGAATACTGGTTGTGGTAAGTAGACACCAATTTTGTCTAGTGATTGACCTTGACTTTTATTTATCGTCATTGCATAACAGAGCCTTACCGGGAATTGGGTTCTTTTCATTTCGAATGGTAGTTCCTTCTCCTTGTGGATCAGGGTTATCCTTGAGAGGTAGACACGACGTCCTATGAATTTCCATGTCATTATTCGAACTTCAATTATTCTCGGTAAGAGTTGCGTGATGATTAGCCTTGTGCCGTTACATAAGCCATCAAGAGGATTTAGGTTTCTAATAAGTATAATTGGTGCGCCAACTTTTAGGTCAAGAATTTAAGGTTAAGTAGGTTAAGGTACTCTACCGGATAGAGTGATTCGTTGTCGTTGTGGTCTCCTGGTTGCGTGACAATTGAGTCAATACTAAGGTATGTTTGTGTAATTCCGGGTGTTATGTCAAGTATTAATGAGTTTACCTCGTTGACGGTTGCGTTCTTAGGACAAACAATGGCCTTAGATGACAATGTTGCAGCTGATGGATTGTGTAGGGTTTGTTCGTCGTATATAAAGTTGACAAGGTTTGTTAATGCATTTTCGTTGTTTGGTATCAAGTATTGTTCAGGGATTTTAATTTTTTTGGTGTTTTGTGGTTCGTCGTTGTCTTCGGTTCCTACGATTCCGTCACCAATGGCTACCAACCATGATGAAAAAGAAGAGACCATCTCTCGTTCTCGAGTAGTTAGGTTTGGTTTATGAACCCGCATGTTTTCAGTAAGTTTGTAGACATTAAAATGCGGCCAGAGGTAAGATCTCGGTAAAGAAGATGCTATTATGGTAGTCGTTGAGGCTCTAGGTATTATTGGTAAGGTTTGTCGGAAATCACCACCTAGCAATACAGATGTGCCACCAAACGGTTGAGTAGGGTTGTTGAATAAGTCCTTGAGCGACATATCTAGCGTTTCAAAGCATTTTCTGTCGTTCATTGGGGCTTTGTCCCATATGATGACAGTTGTTTCGTTGATCAATTGTGCAAGGTGTGTGTTCTTTTTGATGTTGCAAGTTGATTCATCCGTCATGTCTAATGGAATTTTAAACTGAGAGTGGGCTGTCCTTCCTGAAGAAAGTAACAGTGAAGCAATCCCAGAGGCGGCGACAGCTAAAACCATTTTACCTGTGGAACGAAGGGCAGCAATGATTGTTGTCCATAAGAATGTCTTGCCTATTCCACCATGACCATACACAAAGCATAATGCTTGTTGATTCGATGATGTGGCAGACATGACACGGTCATATATCGCCCTTTGTTGCGAATTAAGTAAACCATGAGATGTTACGTGTTCTGAAGCCAATGCCTGTTTGTCATAGTTTTTCTCATCCATCAGTATCTTGTTTTGAAGTCAACGTAGCATGTCAGCATTTGGCATCGGGAGACCATATTCTGTTAAGGTTTTGGATGGAGGACTTGACTGGAGTAAGAATTCAAGCTCATATAAGACATATTGCTTTAAGTCATCTTCGTTTGCAATGCCATATGTCCTTTAGCCGTCGTCAGCCATATTTTGCCAGTGGTGTTTCCACAGTTCAGCTGGGTTTGAAATATCACAGTACAAAAGCATCTGAATGAATAGGGAGCGCAATTCTAATGCGGAGGCCCATTTTGACGCTTCATGAATTGCAGTTGACCACTCTTGGTCGTCGCCTAGCAAGCCTAACACTTCACATGCAGCACGAATTGTAACACCCCGACCAAAGGCGGATTATACATCGGGGCGCCACATATTGTTTCATTACTCGTGACACTATTGGGTGTCAATATTTAATAAATACATTCATTCGCACACGCGCAAAGTAAACATAAGATAACATAATCATCATAAATCAATATATTATAAGGCAAAATATTAGAACAACAAATAACTTGTCTTGATACATTTTAATCTAGGTCCAAAATAAAGAAAACTTCCTATGTGTCCACAAGCTCCAAAACAGCTACTGCAAACCTGAACATGTGTTAAAATAAACGTCAAACACTTGCGTGTTGGTGAGAAATCAAGTTTAATACAAT
This sequence comes from Bidens hawaiensis, assembly GCF_021521415.1. Lineage (NCBI taxonomy): Eukaryota > Viridiplantae > Streptophyta > Magnoliopsida > Asterales > Asteraceae > Bidens > Bidens hawaiensis. The sequence goes on from NW_027493545.1 coordinate 71,911, forward strand.
ACATAGATAACAATAAATCTGCGCGCAACACGTGTATGTCTGGTGTTTAACAAGGGTGCAATCAGATTGTGATCAAGCCTAAATAGATCATAGCTCATAGTTCATAGTTCAATCCGTGCTCCCAATTGAGCACAAAAACGAGAAAACATCTGTGCAAGTGTAAACAAAGAAAACCGTAAACGATAGGTCTCCCGTGTTCATCTAATGGATCCATGAAAACTTCGGAATAGGCCGAACAAAGCGGTTAATGATACACACATACAAATAAACAGCCAAGTAAACGTCCTCAACACATGGGATACTGCGCGACTAAAGTTCATAAACAAGTTTAAGACTCTAAGTTTGTACGAACACATGAACATCCCAAAACATTAAAAGCAAAAAGGGATTAGGTACGAGATTACTCACTTGATAAACGATGCGGTGTAAGATAAAGCAAGAACCAACTTTAAACAAGCACAAGTTAACCTATAAATAAGATTATTGTTTTAATGATTTGTTTTAAGTCTTGAGTATAAGTTAGCATAATTAATAAGTAAGTTATTATATATATTATATATTACCGGAAAAGCAGGGCAGAACAGGGAGGAATACGGAGGCAAGGGGAGAGACGGCAGAGGATCAACGGCAGAGAGCAAGGAAGAACAGGAGAGATTAAGTGCTTGTGTGTGTAGTGTTAGGAAAAATAATACTATTATTTATAGAGAAACCCTAGGGAACAAAATCCCTAGAAAAGGGGAAAAGATCTCAAAAAGCAAAAGATTCCAAAAGCAAAAGATATCAAAAGATATGGTAGCAGGGAAAAAGAGAAAAAGCTGACAGGTTAACAGTAAAAAGGCATGGGCGGAATCAGATAAAGGTACTGGTCAAAGCATGGAAAAAGCAGATTTCCAAAGATAATGTCAGTCACTTTTTCTGCCAACCAATGGGGTTGGTACGCATGCTGCGCCAAAAGTGGCTTTTCAGACATAAAGCAGATTAGGTCAACAGCACAAAAGATAAGACAACACAAAAGCAAACGGCTAGATTAAACAGAAGAAAACTCAAAGGGTTTAGCGCGAGAAGGCTCGAGCGCGAAGGCAGACACAGAAGGTCAAGAGAGCGCGAGCGCGAAGGCAGACAGAACCAACCTTAACGCGTCGCGGAAAGAACTACATTTCTAAGCGCGCCGCGGGAAGAATCACATTTCTTAGCGCGCCGCGGGAAGAACTATAATTCTTCGCGCGTCGAGGGATGAACTACGATTCTTAGCGCGCTGCGAGAAGAACTACAAATCCTTAGCGCGTCGCGGGAAGAACTACCGTTCTTAGCGCGCTGCGAGAAGAATTACAATTCTTAGCGCGCTGCGAGAAGAGTTCGTCTCGCGTATCGCTGTAACAGGTGGTCTTCACGCAGGATTCCTTGTAAGGGGTCTGGCGCGTGGAGCTGCGCAGACAACCTTAGGCGGGAAGGAACAAAGGACAAGCAAAGAGTTAGAAGAAAAAGAGGGAAACAAAGCGTAAGGGCGGGACGGCGACAAGAGGGAAAAGAAGGCGGAAAGAGAGAAAGAAGAGGGACGGGACGGCGGAAAGAAAGAGAGAGAGAGGCGGGAAGGAAAATATATATTATTATTAAAAGTAAAATATAAGTATAAATAAATATTAAATCATAAAAGAAAGAGATCGGGTAAGGGAAACGGGTACCTGGGTCGGGTCGGATCGGGGCAGATGTCACAGTCTCCCCTACTTTAAGAAATTTCGTCCCGAAATTTATCTCGAAGTAGGTTGCGCAGAGAACAGGTGCGGGTACTTGATCTTCATTTGATCTTCCCTTTCCCATGTAAACTCGGCTCCGCGCTTGGACTCCCAGCGAATTTTCACGATAGGGATACGACTGCGCTTGGTTTGCTTAACCTCGCGATCCATAATCTCAACAGGCTTCTCAACGAAATGCATAGATTCATCAACTTGAACTTCAGCAAGTGGAATGTGAAGGTTCTCGTCAGCTAAACACTTCTTGAGATTGGATACATGGAACGTTGGATGCACATTACTGAGCGCGGGCGGCAGGTCTAGTCTGTAGGCAACTTTTCCCACACGCGCGAGAATCTTGAATGGACCAACATAACGAGGAGCAAGCTTACCTTTCTTCCCAAAGCGGACAACACCCTTCCAGGGCGACACTTTGAGGAGAACAAGATCACCAACTTGAAATTCGAGAGGCTTCCGCCTACGATCTGCGTAACTCTTCTGTCGGCTTCTGGCAGTCAGCAGATGATCACGGATCTTGGCAATTTTATCAGTTGTCTCTTGAACAAGTTCGGGTCCTGTGATTTGAGTTTCACCCACTTCGCTCCAACAGATCGGGGAGCGGCACTTACGACCGTAAAGTGCTTCAAATGGAGCCATACCAATACTGGAATGATAGCTGTTATTATAAGAGAACTCAATCAAAGGCAGGTGCGAATCCCAATTACCTCCAAAATCAAGAACACAAGATCGGAGCATATCCTCAAGAGTTTGAATAGTTCGCTCAGACTGTCCGTCAGTCTGAGGATGATATGCCGTACTCATGTCCAAGCGAGTTCCTAGCGCAGATTGGAGAGATTTCCAAAAGCGGGATATAAAACGGCCATCGCGATCGGATATGATGCTCAAAGGAGTACCATGGCGGCAGACAATTTCCTTGACATAAAGCTGCGCGAGTTGCTCAACACGGTAGTTTTCACGAATGGGCAGAAAGTGAGCAGACTTAGTCAAACGATCCACTATTACCCAAATGCTATCATGTTTGCTTGCTGTCAAAGGTAACTTGGTAATAAAGTCCATCGCTATACTTTCCCATTTCCACGTAGGAATTTCTGGTTGTTCGAGCAAACCAGATGGGCGTTGGTGTTCAGCTTTTACTTTAGAACAAGTCAGGCATCTAGCTACGAACACAGCAATATCCTTTTTCATACCGGGCCACCAATAAGTAATGCGCAAATCCTTGTACATCTTATCAGCGCCAGGATGAACGGAATACCGAGATTTATGCGCTTCACTCAGGATATCAGCGCGAAGATTCTCATCACAGGGAATCCAGATGCGATTAAGATAGCAGAGAATTCCACTCAGATTAGGGACAAAGTGCGATTCCGCGCCACACGCTAACTCGGCGCGAAGGTTACCATTACTGATGGATGCGCGCTGCGCGTCACGAATACGCGATTCAAGGTTGCTTTGAATCGGCGCGAAGTGAAGCTGGGTGCGCGGCAAGATACAGTTAAGTTGGCAGGGTTTTCGGCTGAGCGCATCGGCTACCACATTAGCCTTACCAGGATGATACCGGATCTCACAATCGTAATCGCTGATGAGTTCGTTCCATCGGCGTTGCCTCATGTTAAGTTCCTTCTGATCAAAGATATGCTGAAGGCTTTTATGGTCAGTGTAGAGGATACACTTAGTACCATAAAGGTAGTGTCTCCAGATCTTCAAGGCAAAAACAACTGCACCAAGTTCGAGGTCGTGAGTTGTATAATTCTTTTCGTGAACCTTAAGTTGCCTTGATGCGTAAGCGATAACCTTGCCTCGTTGCATAAGAACACAACCGAGACCTTGGTTGGAGGCATCGCAGTACACGACAAAATCACCATTACCCTCAGGTAGCGCAAGAACAGGAGCTTCACACAACAAACGCTTGAGCGTTAGAAAGGCTTCTTCTTGCTTCGAGCCCCAAATATATGGTTTACCTTTGTGCGTTAGAGCTGTTAAAGGCAAAGCGATTTTCGAGAAGTTCGAAATGAAGCGCCGGTAATAACCAGCTAAGCCCAGAAAGGAACGGATCTCAGAAGGAGTGGTCGGCGTAATCCAGTTCTTGATTGCCTCAATTTTGGATGGGTCGACATGGATACCCATCTTGTTGACAACATGGCCAAGAAACTGTACTTCATCGGACCAGAATTCACACTTGGAAAGCTTAGCATAGAGCTGCTCGGTTCTAAGCTTTTGCAATACCAATCGGAGATGTTGCTCATGCTCGGCCTTGGTCTTAGAATAAATCAGAACGTCATCGATAAACACAATCACGAATTTATCCAAGAAAGGCCTACACACCCGATTCATTAGATCCATGAAAACGGCGGGTGCGTTGGTTAAACCGAAGGACATGACCAAGAATTCAAAATGGCCATAACGAGTTCGAAAAGCAGTCTTCGGAACATCTTCATCGCGGATGCGCAACTGGTGATAGCCAGAGCGGAGATCAATCTTCGAGAAACAAGAGGCACCTTGGAGTTGATCAAAGAGGTCGTCAATACGCGGTAAGGGATACCGGTTTTTAATGGTGAGTTTGTTCAACTCGCGGTAATCAATACACATGCGAAACGATCCATCTTTCTTTTTAACGAACAACACCGGAGCACCCCAGGGCGAAGAGCTAGGGCGAATGAATCCTTTAGCAGTCAACTCTTGAAGTTGGCTTGCCAATTCTTGCATCTTAGCGGGCGCAAGACGGTAAGGAGATTTAGCTACGGGGGAAGCACCAGGGACAAGATCAATACGGAACTCGACTTCACGAGCGGGAGGGATACCAGGAAGATCATCAGGAAAAACTTCAGGGAAATCACGCACAACAGGGATATCGCGAAGCTTCTTCTCTTCAGCAGGTTTGACCACATGGGCTAGAAATGCAATACACTTCTTCCGCATGAGTCTTTGGGCTTCGACGCAAGACATAAGCTTAAGACCGCGGGAGGGTTTCTCTCCGTAAATATGAAGATCACCATTTTCTCGAGGTATGCGAATCATCTTCTTGGCGCAAATAACTTCGGCGCGATTATGCGAGAGCCAATCCATACCAATAATAACATCGAAACTTCCAAGAGGCATGGGGATGAGATCGATCAGAAAATCGTTTTCGTTAAGGTTAAGCGTGCAATCTTTAATCACTGAGTTAATTAAAACAGTTTCACCATTAGCCAATTCAACTGAAAAATTTTCTTTTAAATCGCTGCGCGGTCGCGCAAGCTTCTGCTCGAAGGCGCGAGAGATAAAACTTCGATCGGCGCCAGTATCAAAAAGTATAGAAGCATAATTTCCGTTAAGCAAAAATGTACCATTAACTACGTCATTATTCGCTTGCGCTTGGTGCGCGGTTATGTTAAAAGCTCGTCCGCGTGTCACTTGGTTCGAAATCTGGTTAACTGGGTTCGCTTGCGTAATCTGAACTTGTAGCCTTGGGCACGCGTTCCGGAAATGACTGGGATCACCGCAGTTATAGCACGACCTGGGTCGTGGGTTTTGGTAGGTTGGTTGTGGGTTCTGCGGGTAGACTGGTGGTGTTGGCGCAATTGGGTTGGCGGGAGGGACTCTACAGTATTCGGCAGAGTGACCAACGCGGCCACATCGGTTACATTGTCGACACGGGGTTTGGGTTGGGTGGTGAAGTCTACAGGTTGGGCAAAAGGGTTGATTTCCTGTGTAAGGTTTCTTAAGTGGCGGGGCAGGGAGTGCGGGATTGGTTAAGGCATAGTTATGGACTACAGGAGGTGTTGGGTAGGCTGTCAGTGGGTTAGGCGTGTAAACTGGAGGTTGGTAGATGGGTTGCTAGACAATGGGCGGGTTGGTAAGCGCATAGGCCTTGCGCCTACGTTTCTGGTTATGGTTTAAGGGTTCTGGTTTGGTTTCTGTTGGTTCAGGAACAGTCTTGGTGAGTTTGGTCTTTTCTGTTCCCCGCAGGAACAGGGTTCCTGCTCTGACATGGTTGTCGCTGAGCACTGCGGCCAACTCGATGGCGTCAGAGAGGGTTACTGGGTTTCTGGCCCATACAGAATCTTGAATTTCCATGGGGAGACCCCCAAGGAATTTCTCTATGGCTCGGCGGGAAGGGGTAACAAGGTGAGGGACAAGCAAACTTAGTTCATGGAAACGCGTCGCGTACTCGCGCGCTTCACCGCTGTATTGCTTCAAGTTCCAGAATTCTTCCTCCAAGCGCTTAACTTCGTTGGGAGGGCAGAATTCTCGCGTCAGAATTTCCTTGAATTCCTCCCAGAGCATGTTGGAAGCAGTTTCTGCGCCACGCGCATGAGCTACTCCATTCCACCATGTAAGCGCTCTAGATTCCAGGACACTGGAAGCATATAGGGTTCGTCTGTCTGAGGGGCATTGGGTGTGCAGGAAAGTGTTTTCTATTTTCTCAAGCCACTGGAGCATCACGGTGGCTCCTTCAAGACCTGTGAACTTTGGAGGGTTACCCGCGTTAAAGGACTTAATGTTGTAACCAGAGGTGTTAGCATTGTTTTGGTTTAAGGCTTGGGCTATTGCGGCGGCCATTTCCTGGGAACGTTGCAGCGAACGTCTGCGCGAGGCTTCTTTCTTCTTGAGATGGCGAGCTGATAGCGGAGGCATTCTATAAAAGTTTTAATTTTTAGTTAATATCTTGGTTTTAGCGCAAAGTATAACCTCGAAAAGCTTGGTTTCACGGAGTCAGTTACTGTCCAAAGTTAAAGTAAAATAAATGACCCTAAATGCAGACTTAATAAAGGTAACAATTTCGAATCAAGAATCGACAATTCATGTATCACCATGACTTTCCGAATTCCCAATTTAAAATATACGAGCAAACAAGTATTGGAGATTGACGATTCATGTATCACCATGACTTTTCAATCTTCAATATAAAATATACAAGAAAATGAGTATTGGAGGTTGACAATTCATGTATCACCATGACTTTTCAAGTCTCCAACCTCAGAACATAATCGTAAATGGAAATTGAAAATCAACTATTCATGTATCACCATGACTTTTCGGATTTTCAAATCCCAACAAACGAATATGCAAGAAAAATCAATAAAAATCAAAATTCAGCAAAAGTCGAAATATCGCGAAATAAATCATAAAATCATATACTGCGCAAGCGCGAGCATATTCATAAATAACGAGTAATTAACAATAAGCGCGCAAACATGAGATTTCTCTCATGCGCGAGAAGGGACTCTTAGGTATTCTAGGCCGTTACGTCTAACCACCTATCCTAAAGTTAACGAGCTCTGATACCAATCTGTAACACCCCGACCAAAGGCGGATTATACATCGGGGCGCCACATATTGTTTCATTACTCGTGACACTATTGGGTGTCAATATTTAATAAATACATTCATTCGCACACGCGCAAAGTAAACATAAGATAACATAATCATCATAAATCAATATATTATAAGGCAAAATATTAGAACAACAAATAACTTGTCTTGATACATTTTAATCTAGGTCCAAAATAAAGAAAACTTCCTATGTGTCCACAAGCTCCAAAACAGCTACTGCAAACCTGAACATGTGTTAAAATAAACGTCAAACACTTGCGTGTTGGTGAGAAATCAAGTTTAATACAATACATAGATAACAATAAATCTGCGCGCAACACGTGTATGTCTGGTGTTTAACAAGGGTGCAATCAGATTGTGATCAAGCCTAAATAGATCATAGCTCATAGTTCATAGTTCAATCCGTGCTCCCAATTGAGCACAAAAACGAGAAAACATCTGTGCAAGTGTAAACAAAGAAAACCGTAAACGATAGGTCTCCCGTGTTCATCTAATGGATCCATGAAAACTTCGGAATAGGCCGAACAAAGCGGTTAATGATACACACATACAAATAAACAGCCAAGTAAACGTCCTCAACACATGGGATACTGCGCGACTAAAGTTCATAAACAAGTTTAAGACTCTAAGTTTGTACGAACACATGAACATCCCAAAACATTAAAAGCAAAAAGGGATTAGGTACGAGATTACTCACTTGATAAACGATGCGGTGTAAGATAAAGCAAGAACCAACTTTAAACAAGCACAAGTTAACCTATAAATAAGATTATTGTTTTAATGATTTGTTTTAAGTCTTGAGTATAAGTTAGCATAATTAATAAGTAAGTTATTATATATATTATATATTACCGGAAAAGCAGGGCAGAACAGGGAGGAATACGGAGGCAAGGGGAGAGACGGCAGAGGATCAACGGCAGAGAGCAAGGAAGAACAGGAGAGATTAAGTGCTTGTGTGTGTAGTGTTAGGAAAAATAATACTATTATTTATAGAGAAACCCTAGGGAACACAATCCCTAGAAAAGGGGAAAAGATCTCAAAAAGCAAAAGATTCCAAAAGCAAAAGATATCAAAAGATATGGTAGCAGGGAAAAAGAGAAAAAGCTGACAGGTTAACAGTAAAAAGGCATGGGCGGATCAGATAAAGGTACTGGTCAAAGCATGGAAAAAGCAGATTTCCAAAGATAATGTCAGTCACTTTTTCTGCCAACCAATGGGGTTGGTACGCATGCTGCGCCAAAAGTGGCTTTTCAGACATAAAGCAGATTAGGTCAACAGCACAAAAGATAAGACAACACAAAAGCAAACGGCTAGATTAAACAGAAGAAAACTCAAAGGGTTTAGCGCGAGAAGGCTCGAGCGCGAAGGCAGACACAGAAGGTCAAGAGAGCGCGAGCGCGAAGGCAGACAGAACCAACCTTAACGCGTCGCGGAAAGAACTACATTTCTAAGCGCGCTGCGGGAAGAATCACATTTCTTAGCGCGCCGCGGGAGGAACTAAAATTCCTAGCGCGCCGCGGGAAGAACTATAATTCTTCGCGCGTCGAGGGATGAACTACGATTCTTAGCGCGCTGCGAGAAGAACTACAAATCCTTAGCGCGTCGCGGGAAGAACTACCGTTCTTAGCGCGCTGCGAGAAGAATTACAATTCTTAGCGCGCTGCGAGAAGAGTTCGTCTCGCGTATCGCTGTAACAGGTGGTCTTCACGCAGGATTCCTTGTAAGGGGTCTGGCGCGTGGAGCTGCGCAGACAACCTTAGGCGGGAAGGAACAAAGGACAAGCAAAGAGTTAGAAGAAAAAGAGGGAAACAAGGCGTAAGGGCGGGACGGCGACAAGAGGGAAAAGAAGGCGGAAAGAGAGAAGGAAGAGGGACGGGACGGCGGAAAGAAAGAGAGAGAGAGGCGGGAAGGAAAATATATATTATTATTAAAAGTAAAATATAAGTATAAATAAATATTAAATCATAAAAGAAAGAGATCGGGTAAGGGAAACGGGTACCTGGGTCGGGTCGGATCGGGGCAGATGTCACACGAATGTTGGATAGATTTGGCCATTAACTGTTCGTATGCATGTGTAAGAACAACAACCTTTTTGGTGACCTAATAGCATACGTAAGTAAAAGGTTTCACCACAGCTTGGGTGTACGTAAATAAGTCTTCCTATTGAGGGTTTTCTTTCCGTTGACTTTCTATGCCAAGATTTTGATCGTTGGTCCCAACAAAACTCTGTAAGATAGTCAATGTATGTTAGATGATGACCAGAACTGTCAAACTCGTTGTTGCTAAGCCACTCGGTTAACGTCGTGCGTCTGTTGAATGCGTTGTTGGCTACATTATCAAGAAGTTCATTATCTCTAAAGGTGACGTTTTGCATGTTCTGTAAATGAACAACAAGCGTTTGAACATATGGATTTCTTTCATGAATATAAAAGTTTAAGATCCGCCAAGATGCCTCGTGTGGGCATATAAAATGATTGTCAACAAAGTTTTGGATTTCGTTAAGACGTGACTGGTCTTGCTCTTTTGAGCAATTGGTTGCGTTAGGGTTTTTTGTTATTGTATAGTGAACACGATCAGCACCCTTTGATATGTACTTGCAGAGGTACTTGATAAGCATGCTCCAACCACAATATTCAATATTGATGTGAGCCATGAATTGTAGAGACAGAGCACGATTGTATGGAACAACAATCCATTGTCAAGTGTTATACCATTCTTAACGACAGTAAAGCCATCTGATTTCCTTTTATAATGCACGTATCCCTTGTTGTCAAACGATGTTTGCCGTTGATATGGTTTGGGGAAACTTTTGGAGCACGTGCCTGATGACATACATGGAGAAGTTGGCTTTAGTAAACCGCATGGTCCATGTATCATAAGTTCTGTAACAATCTTATGCAAATGTGGATCCGCCAATGGGTCTGGAATTTCAGCAGATATGTAACGGTCAACTTCAGAGGCATCTTTTATTTTGTTTGTTGGTGTTACCCAAAGAAGCAAATGACAGGGTGGAAGTCCTCTTTTCTGGAATTCAATTGTGTAAACATTTATATCAAACCCAAAAGAAAAGTAATGGTAACATGTAACATGTAATATGCTTGATCTCTAATGTTACCAAACAACAACATTAACCAATAACTAACCTGCAGAAACTTCACCAAAAGGTCTTGTTGTTTTAAGAAACTTGATCAGTCACTTTACTTTGATTTGGAAGACCATGGCAATAATGTCTGGCCGGTCTTGGGGTTTTAGTGAAGGAAAGTTTGACATATATCTTTCAATTTCCGGCCATTTAACGTTACATGTAAAAGTGATAAAGTATTGAGGAATACCATACACTCTGCAAATTGCTAACGCATCTTAATAATGTTTGTACATATAACGTGGGCCGCCGGTAAATGATGATGGTGGAAATGTCCGCTTACCAACCTCATGACCTTCAATGTCCCCACGTTGAACGACATCATGTATACCTTGTAGAAATTCAGTACGGAAAAGCTTTTGGTTGTTTCTTATGTAATCGAGCCGATTTTCTTCAATACACACGTAAGCATCAACTATAAATTGTTGTGTAAGACAACCACCTCTTAAAGGTAAGGTATACAAATTTAATCGGTCATGGAGTAGATAGCTGTAATACATGTTGACTGTCAGCCGTCTGTCTTTTGAGCCTTCAGGTACACGTAAACATAAGGTTGGTGACCAACCGCTATCACCATAGGGGAAAATTAACGGATACTGCAATGGCATGTATAATCGATGTAGTTTGCTTATCCGTTGTGGCCTGTTATCTTTATCCCGGATAATTATGTCATACTGATGACAAGTCGGATCACCATCAGAAATAATAGCCCCGATTGTCCGAGCAGAAGGTCGGTCATATGAATGTATACTTTCAGAACCGTAAAGACATACACTAAAGCTTGGGGTGTCACAAGAAGAAATGAGATCTCGAGCAATTCAGAACAGTTTGACCAATTCATTGCAATGTTCCAATATGCCTAACAATGTAGTCACTGTTTCAACATTTAGGGATGACTGAGTCTCATTAGTAAAAGCATGAAGTCTGTTTAAAATTTCATTCTCAGTATCATAAATGTACATTTGCAGAAAACGTGGCCTCTCATTAGGTGGCGGACAAAGGGACCCCAACCAATGATGAATCTGGCTGGTGATCTTGAAAACATACGTCCAGATCCTCGGTTGATTGTATTGTCGACCTTAGCACCAAAAGATGTCATAGAGAAAACAGAGTTGTAAGCTCTAATATTTGCCATAAAGTCGGATTGCTGAAAAAGGAAAACCATCGTGGTATAAGGCCTTCCAGGAAGCGGTAAGACAACACGGCCACCTTTGCAACATTGGTTGTAGGTTAGACGGTTACGGGTCGAAGAAGCGACGATACGTTCGTCATACCAGAATAGAGCACCACAGAACCCACAAACTTTGTCACAATCACCATGGTCAAGATACATAGGCGAGATGAGATTAGAATTATGAATAGTTGAGGAACGACGTTAAGCCATTTGGATTCACAAATCGTGTTACAGTTTAACGTAAATGATGAACCAGACGATGTATGACAGTCGGAGTGTCGTCTCTTAAGTTGTGCCATCGCAACAAAATAAGAATGATGTACTTCACGTCGCAAGATATAGGTCTTATATTATAAATGAAGCCGAAAAATAAAAAAACAACGTGTACTTCATGAAGCAAGGTAAGAAAAGTAGACACTTCAGTAGTAAAAAAAACACTAACGGGTAGAAACCGACACTATTATATATAAATGAAACCACAACTGACAACAAAAGTTTGAAAACAATAACGCGTACTCAACGAAGCTTCCACACTACACTAACCAAAAAAATGATAACATATAATAGTAAATAAAACCACATAACACATACCTGATATGACGAAGGCAGCGACCATCTTCTACCATAACCGCACGCCGTATAACACCAAGAACGTTGAAAATCTGTTACAAAACGACACCTATCATATAGAAACACACTACAAAACAAACTATAAATGCATACAATAATACATCATTGATGTTAATATATTTGATTAATTTTCTTTGCTCCTGTGCACATATTTTATGTATAGATATAGGATTTAGTTAAGAAATCCAAAGACAATTTATATAATTTATTTTAAAGTTTATGAACAAAGCATTTCCTTTAAGAATCAAATACCATAATTCACATAAACAAATTTTCACAGCAACAAATTCACACGACATTTAAAAATCCTATAGGCATTTCATCGAACACCTTATATGCACAAACAAAACTATCAATTTGACTATTTACATTAGAATTCATAACCATTAACAATCTTAGAGATGAGCAATGGGGAAACGTATATTGAATGAATACAGATATATATGGTCACGAAGAACATCTATATTTACGGTTCTTGAAGAACCTGTGTAAGTGTAAGGCCCCGTCCCGGTGCCTCACTTTAACGTCGGATTTACTCATAAACACAGTTCTACAAATCAGAGTTTATTAAAAACTTCTGCGGAATATAAAACTGTAACCGTTATTACAAAACATTTAATCTTTTCTTTAAAACCATAACATAAATCGTCATATTAAAACATGATTTCTTCCATCTTCAAATGCCTGCCGTTGGATCCATGCCATGTGCCAACCTCATGCTAGCTCTTTAATCATATTCACCTGCGTGCATACTAAAAGTCAGCTACGCTGAGTGAGTTCTAGTTAAGCAGGCGACATACAATACCTACACATATCTTACATACATATATATCTTATCCTTGTATAAATATAGTATAAATATCCATAAGAGGACGTCACATAATATCTATTAAAAGAACTATTACTATTACCCTACTATTTATATTCTTCATAGAAGGACACTATATATATATATATTCTCCATGGAAGGAACATCCTATATACTTCCATAAAAGGAACACTATGCTTTCCATTAAAGGAACACTATGCTTTCCATCAAAGGAACACTGGGCTTTCCATTAAAGGAACACTATGCTTTCCATCAAAGGAACACGAGGCTTTCCATTAAAGGAACACTATGCTTTCCATCAAAGGAACACTCTATATATTATCCGTAGAGGGAACTCTATATATATGTTATCATTTAATATCCATATCAGGAGACAATCATCGCTATTCTTGGCAATACATGCAATTTTCGAAGATCGTTCACGTATCGACAAGTAATCATCCCTGCATTTCATACAATATCCATATCTTTATTTATAACCTAACGGTACATGCAATATCCGAAGATCGTTCACGTACGACAAGCAATCAATCGTATCTAACACATATATCATACATGGCATAAACTTACCATTTAAGTTAAGTGTATTAACTGTCACATCGAGTATGCACACAGCCCTGAAAACATACAAGGAAGTGGGGATAGAAACTCACCTGGATGCGGTTACGTTCACCGTTAATAGTTATTCCCTTCTTGAGCTGTGCACGGCTAACTGTATAATATTTACATGTATCAAATAACTATTACTACTCATATCGTATTTCTATCTTTATATAACCCACAACGAACGGGGGTCCGGGGGCAGCGCCCCTGGCAGCGGGGTTCTAGGGACGGCAGCCCCTAGCGGGGTCCAAGGGGCAGAGCCCTTGGCTGGGGTTAAGCTGCCTTAACACATTTTCCATTAACATTTTAGGTAATCTTCTAAGTTGGGCTTAATTGCTAAGCCTAAGTTAATGGGCCAGTTTACTTTATATTAGCTATGGGCTTAGCCCAACTGTCCACTGTGGTACAGGGCCCAACTGTTCACTATCTTGGCTCAGGCCCAAGCCAAATTGGGTGGCCGAGAACCCCCAGCAGAGAACCCTGTTCCTGGCCGAGAACCTGTTCTAACCGAGAACCTTGGTTTGACCGAGAACTCGGGTTTTGACCGAGAACCCATTTTGGCCGAAAACTCCTTGCAACCGAGATCTCGGGTTGGCCGAGAACTCCATAAGGTGGCCGAGAACCCCCAATTTAGGTGTGTTCAGCTCACCTTTCTATCTTAATCATTTTTACCCATCTCTGTTACTGTTTTATGGTTTATAACCCGAACTTTAACTACCTTTTTTTATTCATACTAACCGTTTTACCCCCGTCACTAACCCATTATCTAGATCTACTTCGTTTTAGGCATAAAGCTTGGACCTTTATAGATTTAAAACGTTCTAGGCTAGATATAGGGTTTCCTTTAAGAACCGTTTATACCCATGAGTCCCTTTCATCCATTTTAATCATCAAGTTTGCATTGTTATGATGTATCTAGACCCGATCTACTCTAGGTTTGAGTTTCATGATTATTCGTTCATAAAAACGTAACCTTTAAGATCAAGAACATACCTTTAGACGTTTCTAGGTTACGGCTAGCTTGATACGTGATCTTGGGCTTGCTATCTAGCTTGTATGATCGAAGATCCAACGCTACTATGATCGGTTTAAGGGTTTGGATGGTGGCCAACGGCTAGGGAGGGAATGTTTGGCTTAAGTGTGTGTTTTATGGTGTGGAGAGGATAAGATGGAAAATATGGATGAAAAAATGGAAAGGATTAGGGTTTAAGGGGTATTTATACTCCCTTAAGCCCATGGACTCAAAGCCCATCTTTCCTTTTTGGTCCATAATTAATTCCCTTTAGTTAGCCTACTTATCCTTTTATATTTATTATTTAATCCACTAACTCAATTATTTCACCCGACGCAATTAATATATTAAATATTATTTTAGAAATTTCGGGATGTTATAGTAAGAGGGGAAACGCAAGAAAGCAAACAATTTCAATTAAAGTAAAACCCTAACTGCCAAAACAATACCTTAATCGCCAGATGAAATCTTATCGTCGGCTGATGATGAGTTTTAGGTGAAGAAGTTGACCGAGGGATAAGAGGGTAGAAAGATCGGTGGAGTGGAGAATGGGTGGGTGGGTATGAAGGTGAAAATAATAAACAAATGGGAGCAGACACGTATTATGGTGTACAACTTTTGCTTCACATAGAACATCCTATTATGCATAAGAAAGTTTATAACTGTAATATATATATATATATATATATATATATATATATATATATATATATATATATATTCACATACCAACATATGTCGTCGGTGGACTATCATTCTATCATTACGTATCGCTTCGTAATTTCTCTATTTTGGATTTATTAGAGATGCCATGTATTGTTTATTGCAAGTCGTGTTTGGACCCCTTTAGGGTTCATATATGCAGTACATGGTAGAGAGCTCCTGAGTGCCAGGTCCAAGTACCAACAAGATTTGGTTATGGATTTTTATTACATATTCGGGTGCGTCAAAATTTATGCTAAGAAAGAGGCACCTGTAAATTTCTTGACAAACCGTTGCAAAGAATGTCGGTCAACACTTAAACCAACTGACATTTGATCATTGAATGTGTGAGAGGAAACACGTGTATGAAGATCTAAAAGGGGTTTTGCTTTTATCGGTTTGAGGTGTAGTGTTTTCATGGTGTGTCAAACTGCATTGAAAGTTGTTTCACGCAAAGTGACCAAACACTAGAAAACACGTATTGACATCAACACGTGTTTATACCTTTTGTGTTTGATAATTTTGGTTTCCTTAGCTACAAAGTCGTGTTCAACGGATCATGAGTATTGTAATGTGTAACATTCGTTAACTATCGAACCAGAAACCCCGACCTGTTTAAAAGTCAAAGTTATTTTACACTATTTTCAAGTAAAACACTTTACTATATTATATAGTTTTTTAAAGATCAATTTGTTTCATTAGAGGGGGCGGGGTGGTGCGTGAGCCGGCCTCCTCACGCGTGATGGAAATTTGCACACCGCCGCCGATCCCCCATCACGCGTGATGGGGTGGTGTGCGTGATAGCCATCACGCAAGTGATGGGTGTTTATCGAGGAGAGACGTTAGGAGGTAGCCATTGGGAATGGGAGGGAGCCGTTGGAGGGTTTAAATAGTGAGGGGTGTAGTTGCCGGAAAATGACCGGATAATGGTGCCTGAGAGATGGCCGGAAACTCTCCGATCCACAGCCGTGAATCCTGTTGGTGTCTTCAGTGGTGGTGATGGATTCGGAGTCCAGTGTGGGTGTGGGTTTGCAAGTCCAGTGGTGGTGATCGGGATGTGGGTTTGCAAGGTGGGTTTGGGTTTGCAAGGGTGGGTGTCTTCGGAAGCTGCTTATTATTTGACAATGAGATGAGATGCAAGGTGGGTGTGGGTTTGCAAGTAGGGCTGACAATTTGTGTCTTATAAGGTTTAACAGGTAAGAGACGACGCGCGTAACACAAATATCAAACTCGAATACGACTCGTTTAACTACTTTATATGTCATGACTATAAGACAGTTTTAAGTTTTGTGTACCAATAAGGAATAATAAGGAAGTTTAGCCTACTAATTTCAATTATTTAAGAAAATAAAAAATTCACATAACGCACTTTTTTGATTAATAGGTCTTATTGTGTTTTTAACAGGTACCCAATTGTCCGCCCTATTTGCAAGGGTGGGTGTGGGTTTGCAATTAAATAATTATATTGTTTTTATATTTTAAGTTGCAAAAAAAAAAATAATAATAATAATAATAATAATAATAATAATAATAATAAAACCTTATCACACCACACCACCACCCCTAGTAAAATCCATCACATGTAATGGATTTGGGGTTGGTGATGTGGCACACCACCATTGAATGTGGTGTGTGAGGAGAAATGAACCACCCTTTCCCCCTTATTGTAACTACATGGTGCTTTCTGTAATTTATAAAAGTTAAACTCTATTTATATAATTATATTATTATTATTATTAAAATAAAAAAAATTAATGAAAATAAAGTGGACCGCCAACTTTTGGCTCTTCTTCTTCTTCTTCTTCTTATTATTATTATTATTATTATTATTATTCAATATTTTTCTTCAAGATTTCCACTAAACTTTCTAATCAAGTTAGGGTTTTAATCATAACTCAATTTTAAATACACCATCCTCTTGCTTATTAATATCTACCTCTCTTCCTAAAATATATTCTTCCAAGTAAGTTTTAGTTTATATTCATGTTATTCATACATTATTATTTTCTTTTTGCTATAATGGTCACCTAAACAAGTTCATAAATCCTTGAAGTTTTTGTTGTGTTTATTTTATTTTGATTCAAGAACCATAAGGATTTTGATGACACGTGATCACATATATTGTGTTCATCATACCACAAGTGGTTCATAATTTTTTTCTTGAAAATCTATTCCGAAACACCTCAAGGTAAAAATTATGTGCTTTCCACTCATTTTTAATCGATTAAAAATAACCCTAAAATAATTTTAATCAACAATAAAAAATTAACCCGTTTTAAAAATCTAGGGTTTATAATTGGATTTGGGGAAGAACTGGACTGTTCGGCTAACAATTTATGATCCATCTTTTAATTAAGTTAACACGTTGGCCTGATGGAAAGATAATGTTTCTTTAAAGCCTTGAACCGGCCGGGGACTCGCCTCAGTCCCGGTTTTTGAGTTTATTTTTTTTTAAAATTCATTTTTAATCAATTTTGTTTATATTTATTATATATATAATATTTATTATATATATACAACATTAAGATAAGCTATTTGATAAACCGCACCTCGGTTTTGGTTAATTTTAGTTATTTTTAACCCGTAATCCGTTAAAAACCATTTTTATTTAAAAAATATAAAATCTTTTACTTCTCTCGCTTAACGAACCGAACTATTTGATGTTCAAATAAAATTGTTGTTTAACTTTCCCGTTCACTATATATCATTATGTGTATAATATTTATTTATGTATCAACAATTAATATTTATTTTATTTACATGAAAATCAAAACCTAAAAATTTATAATAATAATAATAATAATAGTAGTTGCAGATGGTAACAATAATAATAATAATAATAATAATAATAATAATAATAATAATAATAATAATACTAATAATAATAATAATATTGATAATTAAACCAATAATATTAAATTCTTATTAAAACCCTAAAGAATCCTCAAATCCGTCATAAGCTTTGTAATTATTTAATTTATAATTAATTCATATTATCATATACAACTAGGAATCTTTGTCGACGAATCCCAAGGAGTTTGACGTTCCATCCTTAGCTTTTTATCATTTCATCCTCAAACCCAATCGATAAGGTGAGTAATTCACAACCGCCTTTTTACTGTTTTATATTTTTGGGGTGTTATGCGTTCACAAGATATTATAGTTTTCACTATAATTCCACTATTTGCGTAGATATGCAATTGCTCAATTAGTTGATACGTGTGAATGTGATTATGTGTTTATTTTGTTATGGTTGTTGGTATCTCATCCTCATCCTCATTAGTATGATCATACACCAAGGAGTAACTTGACCCGTTTGGAACGAGAGAAATAGCCTTTTTATATTGTTGTTATGCTAGTTGCAGTAGTTCATGTTTATCGCAAAGAATTGTCTTTTTATTATGTATATGCAAAAACTGTGATTATTTGCTCAACTTTATGTTGACATATATATATATATATATATATATATATATTCACGCATGATGCATGTAGCTTTTTGGGATAAAGAAAGTGGCTGAAGCCTAGTTGATACCTTAGGTTGCATGATGAGTAAATAACAATTTTTTTAAGTTTTGATTGTAATGTTAATTTTTTTCGACAACGTTTATGTTTTTGTGTACTTGATTGATATATGAAATGAAATAATTTAGATATTGACACTTGTAATAATTTTAGTGTCTTTTGAGCTATGATAAAATATTGTTGTGTAACATCCTCAAAATTTTGATCCAAATTTGACAACTTAGGAAAGTTGAGGGATCAAAAATAATCTCAAGATAAGTAATGAGAAAATGTTAAATAAAGAAATATAAGAAAAATAAGGAAATAAAAATATTTCCTAAGTTAAGTTTACTTACATGAAAGAAAATTCCATCCCACATTGGTAGATGTAAGAAAGTGGAAGCATTCCACTAAGGTATAAATAAGGAAGATGGAATCCGTCCCACATGGAAAGTGGTAAAGAAATGGAAGCTCTTTATAAGGAAGAGATTTTCCATAGTAATATTCTTTTATGAATATCATGCACCAAGTGGTCCTAGCGGAGGGTGCGTAGCACCCGACGCGCACGCGCTCGCGCTCGGGCGAGAATGAGGGCGAGGACGATGGTGATGGCGAAGGGCGTTGGGCGCAATGTGGCGCTTTGATGGCGCACTTCGCACGCTCGCATCGCCGCGAGCCGCTTTAAGAGCCGCCTTAGTATTTTTGGACAATGAGAATTAGACTAGAAATGACAAGCTATAAAAGACGAGGGACTAAAACTGAAAAATCATATCCAGCGACCCATCGCGCTCCGGGATGAGTCCATGAGAACGGCCATCGCGGTACGCGATGGGCCGTGATGATGCATCAACACGTGTAACACCCTGGTGACACGTGGCAGCACACCAGGACACGTGACAGAACGTGTCAGACCACGTGGCACACGTGTCAGGCCATGTGGCGACACGTGGCATGACCTCAGATTGGTATCCGTCGCGGTACGCGACGGTGTTGAAAAAGGTGCCCATCGCGTACCGTGATGGGACACAAAAATGGCTATAAATAGGAGGGGGATCGGCTCAATTGCAGCACACCTCTCCACTCTCTCTAGAATCTCACTCTCTCTACCTCGGTTTGCGTGCCGAACACCGTTTTACGTACTACCGATCCGACAATTAACATATCGTAATCCGTACCAAATACCCGGTGTTTCCTCGAAGTGCGTGCCACCCATATAACCCGACATTCCGTCTCGAAGTACGTGCACGACCCCAGGCGACATTCGAACGTTGTCTCGATTTGCGTGCCAAGAAGGGTTGATCAAGAACGCCTCGACAAACGTGCATATAGAGTAGAAGTGCTGGCCGGATAAACTTAGGAATATCTAACTCCAAATACCCGTGCGAGGTAAGGGGTTCTGCCTAAGTTATTATATTATTATAAATGGCTTAGACCATAGTCGGATATATAGCTGAACCTTGATTTATGATTAAGAATAATATAACTTTTCTTAAGCAAAGGTTATAGCTAAAATAGTATTTCTTTATTGTTAAGAAATATAATATTCAAAGAATATAGTTTGATTAATGTTTCTTCTTGAAGAAGAAACTCAGTATAGACGTTTCTTCCTGAAGAAGAAACGTAGCTTATAATTGGTAAATAAAGAAAGGGACTAAAGGTCCAAATGTTATGAATAAACATATGTTTTTATCAAGGTTAACGCTATACAAAAACGGACTAAAGGTCTGAAGCTAGATCGCTGATCTAGTTATATATACAAACGTTATTCTCGTACTATAGGTCTGAGGTAACCAATCAAGAGACAGAATCAGAAAACAGGAATCAGTATCAGAAACTGATTATAAACAGAAATGGTGAATACGCCCCAAAACCTTTTATAATGAGTCTGAATGTTTGCATAGGATTTACGAATCCTTAAAACTTTGTGTTACAATAATAAGAAACGGACAATCTGATTAAGAGTATACATGTGTCTGGATCCAAACATACATGGTGACTCGGCATTTCCCCGAGACAATGCATATCATCAACATGCCTCTGAAGGTCTATGAGACTGGTCAGAGAAATGATATTGTGTATATAATTAATTGTACATGGTACTTAGGGTAATTTGATCCCTATTGAGTTGGGTGCCTAATGAGTACTCACAAAGGTATTATTGTTGGTTTCACAAAGATATTGAAAGAAGATTTTAGAGTCAGCGTTATTCACAAGCTTTGTGCTGACGTATTTTCCCCCATGTTACAGGGAAACAAGAAAGGTTAGAATATACAAACAAGGAGAAATAGAAAATTGGAGTTATAGTCATTAGATGCTATCTGGTGGCTCAGATATTTTATTTGAAAATATTATAAATTATGTTTTCTAAAATAAATGTATTGTAAACAATGAACAGGTATTAAAACCCGACTTTTTAATAAGTTTTCAAAGTAATAATATTTTATTTAAATACTTCCGCTGAAATAAAACCCGTAACTCTGATGTATTTACAAAACAGGTACCAACTATTGGTCACACGCCTAGGCCCTAAAGTGGGGTGTGACATGTTGCGTAGGTTGGGGTGTGACAGATTGATATCAGAGCCGAAGGCTATATGATAGGTGGTTATACGTAACGACCTACTAGCATACTTAGGGTCCGTATACGTGTTTCTATACGTGCACCCTATTTGTTACAATTTTTGTACATAGCTTATCATATTTAAATTTTTAACATATACAATTGTACACAAAAGCACACACTTATTCCGAGGCTATGCGTTACTCTAAAAACAGTATTTTCTAAACTTTAGTATGATTTTTAATCGAGAATTTCCTTAAGATAAGAAATCCCACCTTTTTATTCCTCTATGTTGAAAGTGATTCGTGTGACGGATATGTAGTAATTGTAAGGGGGACACAACTGTTCACTGAACCCTTAAAACCAATGCTTGCAAGCCTAAGGAAGTGCAATGCGTATAAATCTCAGTCAATCGGGAGACCCGGTTGCCTTCCTGGAGTGTTTGGTGAGGGTGTGAAACTTATTAAGCCAAAACATATCACACCAAACATTCACGAATCTACTACCTTCATTGCATCAAATGTGGTCATGTGACGATCACACCCTTAATTTATAACCGAATTCACAGTGGTTCATAGCTAAACTTGGTTTCGCATTGTCTTTTAGTTGAATAAATAGGTAAAGTATGTAATTACGGGGTGGTTCCCGAATTACTTCTGTAACATCCCGAAATTCTAAAATAATATTTAATATATTATTTGCATCGGGTGAAATAATTGAGTTAGTGGAACGATAATAATAATAATAAAATATGAAAGAGTAAGTAGGCTATTCAGATGGAATGAGTTATGAACCAAAAAGGAAAGATGGGCCTTAGGTCCATGGGCTTAAAAGAGTATAAATACCCCCTTAATCCCTAATCCTTTCCATTTCCATCCATCTTATCTTTCAAGAATCTCTACACACTTAAAACACACACACATACTATCTTTCACGGCCGTAAGCCAAAGAAGGAATCCAAGACCAAAAACCAAGATAAAGATTGATAGATCTTGGATATTTAAGCAAGATACAAGATTGTAGTTCATCACCAAGCTAAACCATAACCTAAAAATGAGTAAATGTACGTTCTTGACCCTTAAAGGTTATGTTTTTATAAACGGTTTGCTATGAAACTCAAACCTAGAGTAGATCAGGTCTAGATAATTCATAAAGTTGCAGATTTGATGATTAAAATCGACTTAACGAACTTATGGTTATGAACGGTTCATTAAAGAAACCCTAGACCTAGCCTTGGACGTTTTGGACCATAAAGGTCCAAGCTTTATGGTCACTCGGGTCAAGTTTTGGCCGGAAACGGTTAAGGAAATATCCATGGGTTAATACCGAGCCATACTAAGGTATTAAGGTTAAAACGAGTGAGGATAATGATGATATAGGACCAAACCGTGACCCATTTATTCAGCTCGTTCGCTTACAATGAACTCGCTTAAAAATGAACTCGCTTACATGATCCAATTCGATTATAATAATCATAATCGATTACATTGCTTATACTCACTTACATGTGTTCAGTCGCTTACATTGCTATGTTCGCTTACAATTGAACCAGTCGATTACATAGTATACTCAAATACAACTTATGAACTCGCTTACATGAACTTGATTACAATGAGATAAATCAATTATACTATGGAAGTCGATTACAAAGGGATGATCAATTACATATAAAGAACTCGCGTACAATGATCATTAGCTTACAATGTGATCATTAGCTGTACATGTGATCATTAGGTATTCAAATACAATGCTATTAGAATAGATCAGACTTAACCATTTCTGGTGAAACCTGAATAATGTGATTAGGACAAGTATTAATACATGTAATTAATGTACAGTTAGCTGAGCACAATTAAAGAGAGGAATAACGATTAACGGAGAACGTAATAGAAACTAAGTGAGTTTCTAGCCCCACTTCCTTGTTATGTTTTCGGGGCTGTGTGGTAAGTGTATGCCGTGCATGATTATGTATTGAATGCTTGACGGTGCATGAATGATCTTCGGATATTGCACGCATCGACAAGGAGTATGATTGTTAAATGAATGATGTGAAGAACGCCTAGAGTGTTCTTATGCTACGATGTAATTGTTGTATATGTGAAGTATGTGTATGCAGGTACATGAATGGTATGTGAGTTCCACGTCTAACGTAGTAAGTTAGGATGGAAAATCCCTCTAACTTCTGTTGGGCATAGACTTGGCACTTGATGGCGTAGTTAAGGACTGCAGGCCTTATACGTGATACAAATGATAGATGAGAACGTAGTTAAGGACTGTGGGCCTTATACGTACTTTAGCTAGGAGCCGGCATAGGAAAGGACCGCGGACCTTATACGTGCTGTACTTGTATTGTGGTAGCATAGGGGAGGACTGCGAACTTCGTACGTGCTATGAATTAGGTTGCAACATAGGGAAGGTGTCACACCCCAAAAACTTATCTTAGCAGCAGAAGTCTTAAGTAAGACGTTCGAGTGGTAACAGACGCCGATTAGCCATACAATATTTAAACACACATCATTAATGTACAAGTTGGACATTTATTATTGTAAACACAAGTTTCAAGTTATCAGAGTACATATTATTTTAAAACATTATGTCCAACTTTCGGAATCTAGAATCCCGCATTTTCCCACGTGTTCTTCACGAAGCGCCTAGTTTTCCTTTACCTGAAAAACACGTTTAAAATATACGTCAACACAAAGGTTGGTGAGTTCTCAATAATATAAAATATCCTTTTCATTAAATTTCACTTTCTCCATTTCGAAACTATTATGTCCATACAAAATCAATATTTATGTTCTACCTTGACCCCACGGGATCAGACCAACTTACACGAAAGTTGTTTAAAAATCATATAGTCGCCTCAACGACAAATCAAATGGACACCTTTCGTATTACAACGATATTTCTCGAATTAACATTTTATTCTTCAACATTTGTGATAGTTATAAACTAGCAAGGAATATAACAAATGTAATGCTACTAAACCTATAATCAAAGCGTACCATCATTCAAAATATTTGCCCCCAACATTTAACCAGTGCGACTGATCGGCAGGCAGGGCGTCACCCGATAGATCTATCAATATTTCTATGCCTTTTTACAGTTAATGATTATAAGACTGCGATAACCAGAATTTCCATGAATAATTATTCTTGTGAATATTTATTCTAGTCAGCCCGACCACGTTAATTATCGTTGGTCAAATCTAAAGCCTTTACAATATCACAATTGTTAAGATAATAAAATGTGTTTTGACACAAACGTGTTTCCTCCCCGAAAACATTTATAAATCATTTAAAATAATTAAAATGGTGGGGATTTCTGAGCAACTCACCTTGACGGTTACAGTCGGTTTTCGTTCACTTCTCATGTCCTATTCATTTGGTACACGTTTTTAATAATTTATTCCCACAATAATCTTAAGTTGTTCTTTCAACTTAAAGTGTTCACACCACTAGTCTTCCAAAAATGTTTAACTTGTTTATTAGTTTAAGTGTTCAACGACCCACTGACGGCTTTGGCTTGGTTAAGTCCATATTATATATTCACTCCAGTTCACAACATAGATATCATAATCACATATATACATATATACACACATATATTTTATACATCTACTTCTATATTACTAACTTGTATAGTTTCCTACCTTATCATCAACTATGCAAATAAAACACTTAAGTAAGTTCTTAAAATTGTTTATCAATTATTAATTTAAAATTTATATGTAATTATAGTAAAACCTCTTTTTATTTGCTGAATTATTTAAGTCTTTCTAAAATTTTACAATACTTATGTTAATTTGTGATATTTTACCGGTTTTGTCGGTTTAGCGTTTAACGATGAATTGTTTAATTTTTTATTAAAAATTAATATTTTAAAGGAAAAATGTAGTTTTTATAGCTAAAGTAAATATGTTTTATAATTTAGTTTGCAAAAATATATTTGTTGTCGGTTTAGTTTAAATTTAGCAAAAATGGTCACTTTTAACGTTTTCGCGTCGTCTTTCGCGACGTGACTCGTTTATTGTCAATTTTTATCATCTTGACCACTTTACACACAATATATGGTGTAATATATATGAGTTTTTAAGTTTTAGGGGCTGTTTTATTTCAGCTCCTAAAATCTTTGTCGGTTAGCTTTAAAAAGCCGATTTTTCGACTAGTTAAGTAATCGACACTCATTTTAAAGCAAATAAAGCATGTATATCATATAACACATCAAATCTAATTATTATAAACATGCAAAACATAAAATTTCCAGAATTAATATTATGTCCTATAAATAATATTTTATTAGCTAAAAACATGTATTTAATTCATATCATAAGTTCATTATGTCACACATCATTAACCATACTTATGATATTAATTTCTAATGATTTGTGACATTTAATTAAACTAATAAAATCAGATTTTTATTCCATTTCTTTTGTAGCCTATTTATTATTTTTATTGTTTATATCAAAGTATTACTTTTCCAAGATTTATCATAGCTTTTTATGACAACTTTTTGCATACTTTTACTTTATTGTCTTTCAACTTACCAATATTATTTTATTAATACATGTCAACCGTTTTCAAAATAATATTAACAAGTTTACTAGTAACAATTCAAATTTAACATAACAATCTTAAGTAGATTACATGCATGTATAGTTTATGTGTTTCTATCAACAAGAATATATATCTAAGTTAATATTATTACCAATCTTGTAGTATTATCATATTAAATCTCATTTTTTTTTGTCAAGAATCATATATGTATTATCAAACATTAACATGCATTTCAATATTCAAGCATAATCATCTAAATACACATATGTATGTAAGATTAAACATTTGTAAGTATACATATTCATACTCTCTCTCTAACTCACGGCTCTCTCTCTATACCTCTTTATATTCTCATCTTTTAATCTCCTTTTTAATCTTTTAGATCTTAAAATCACCAAACCAAGCTTAACAATATGAATATGGAAGTGATATGCATGCATGCATGTATGTATGTATGTATGTATGTATGTATATGTGGATTCGGGTTCTACATACACACACATAACCCACGGGTCATACATGCATACATATACACTTTGAAATATTCCATTTTCACATGAGTTTAAGGGTTTGGTTACTTGTGTGAACCCTTTTAAGATGCAAGAACAAGTATATTGCATCCAAAACTTAAAGAATGAAACTAGTTACCTTAGGGTTTTAGAGAGAGGTACAAGAAAGTAAGTTGGATGGTCTCTAGGTGTATGCTCAAAGCTTGAATCTTTCTAACCTTGCTTCTAACTCATCATTCTTGATTTGATATTAGGGTTTTGAGTGTGTTAAGGATGATAATATGGAAATGGGTGAGAGATAAAGGTGTGGGGTGGGGGTTTGGCCGCAAGAAGGAGGAAGGGAGGGAGAGAAAGGGGTGGTGGTTTGTGTTGGGAGGTGGAGTATTAATATGGTTATAGTGTTGGGACAAGTGGAAGTATAGGTTTATGTGTTGTGCATGCATGTATCTAGTGTGGTGATTAAGAAAGCCAAGGGTTAGGGTAGTGTGAAGGGTGGACGGCTAGGGGGGGTGTTGTGTAAATATTTTATTTTTTTTGTTTAATTAATTAATAACATGAATTTACCCCTTTGATCATATTTTATAAAATACCACTAGTTAGGATTAGTTTTGTGTAAAACCAATCACATATCTGAATTCCTTGTAAACTTAGCTTCAAAACCATATAAAGATGTAAATTTTTGGAGTTGGTTGGTTTCGGGTCCTTATGGTGAGCGGTATTGGATTCTACTCGCTTATTTTCTAAATTTCATGAATCGAACATTCTAACATTATGTTTATGACCTAACATTAATATATTTACTGAATTTATATTATTTTAGGTCATTCCCGACATTTAGGAATTTATTTGGACTTTTAACCTTACCTGGGTCGCTGTCAATGTCAGTTTTGAGCAGTATCCGATACGCGCCAAAACTTAACTTTTTGAACACAATAAAAATAATACTCATATACTTGGAGTCTTTAGACTAAAATATTATTATTTCATTTTCCATTATACGAGATTACACAATAAACACGGATTACATTAGCATAGGATTAGTCTTAAAAAGCTCGGTTGTCACAGAAGGACTGTGGACTTTGTAAGTGTTGTTAATGTAGGATGGTATAGGGAAGGACTGCGGACCTTGCACATACCATAAATGGTGAACATAGGTAAGGACTGCAGACCTTTTACGTGTTCACGACCTTGAGTATAGGTATAAACGGCGGACTATGAACATGCTCCCGGTGGACTGAGGTAAGTGATAGTATGTATGTATGTATGTATGTATGAAGGGTAACTGGTTAAGTATGGATATGTATCTTCGGGTATGTGTGTATGTATGTATGTATTGTATGTCTCCTGATTAACTAGAACTCACTCAACGTAGCTGACTTTTAGTATGCACACATGTGAGTAGAATGAGGCAGCTAGCTTGAGCGGACACATGGTGGACAAATAAGAGACTGACATCCGAAGACTCAAGATGTTTTAACATTATTGACGTTTATTTTGAAAGACAAGAATGTTTGTAAGGCATGTTTATGAAGTAATATGTAACAATTAATGAAAGATTTAATATTCTGCGAAATTTTTATTTAACTCTGATATTTAGAACTGTGTTTATGAGTAAATCCAACGTCCAAAGTAGGGCATCGGGATC
This sequence comes from Bidens hawaiensis, assembly GCF_021521415.1. NCBI lineage: Eukaryota > Viridiplantae > Streptophyta > Magnoliopsida > Asterales > Asteraceae > Bidens > Bidens hawaiensis. The sequence continues at coordinate 99,843 of NW_027493545.1, forward strand.
AAGGCCTTACAACTTCAACCGTCTACCTCAACACCCCTCAATTCGACTTTAATTGATTTTGTTATTTGGTGTTCAATATGTTTCATTTTGTTGGAAGAACCCATCGTGGTTCATGAAGCCCCAACCGACAAATGAACCTGTCACACCCCGACTTTCGGCCTAGGCGTGTGACCAACAGTTGGTACCGGTTTGTAAATGTATCAGAGTTTAGCTAAAGTCTTTTAAAAGTATTAATATTTTGAAATATTAATTTACTTATAAAGCTTTATTTATAATATAATATTAATATTTCTTTTGAAACATTTTATTAATAAATCTTTATTTTGTAATAATATTTAATTTATTTGAAAAGCTTTTCGGATAATAATATCCGAGCGTTTTATTTATAAACCTCGTTTGATTTTACAAATCATATTGTTTATAATCTTTTAAATAATTAAAACAATGAGTCATCTCTACCTTGCGAACATCCACATTATGAATGGCTCCAATTCTTGATACTTTAATCACCTGAAATGTTAGAAAATACGTCAGCGATGTGCTGGTGAATACGCTGACGCAAAAAAATTTTCTTTTACTTTATTATCCCTCGAGGCTACGCCGGCCTCGTCCCATCGTGGCTTAGGAATAACAAAGTTAAAACAACACATTTATAAATTCATGTCTCTACTCTAGGTCATCTCAGCAAACATCGCAGCGTTCGACTTAGTTAAGTACCTGTAAATATACACAATGATCGTACTTCCCGCGGGAAAGCGTCCTACGATCAGGGTGGTGCGATGTGCCCATCGCGTAGTACCACCTATGTAAGAATCCAGACATACGTATACCACAGCCTGAGGGCTAGGTTTATACTTTCATTTATAATGGTTTTAGGAACACGTGGTTCCTTGTATACAATTTTCACATAACATGTTTGACTTGTTTGAAAACAAGTTTATAAAAGTTAGGGGGCATATTCACCTTTTGATTTGGATCGGCTTCAAACACCGCCCGAGGTTCTTTCCCGTTACTACCTCGCACCTATAGTACGAGTATAGCATTTTCTTTTGGATCAGCTTAAATACACTGTCCGAGGGTCTTTCCCGTTACTACCTCGCACCTATAGTACGAGTATAGCCTTTTCTTTTGGATCAACTTCAATACACTGTCCGAGGGTCTTTCCCTCTTCTTTGTTATCTCGCACCTATAGTACGAGTATAACTTTTTGTTATTCGGATATACAATCCGGCTTAAGACCTTTAGTCTCTTTTGTAAAATCTTTACCTCGATTTTAATTTCTTTATGAACCTTTAGTTCAAAACATCTTTTCATTATTTTAAACCGTTAGTTTAAAATATTATTTATTTCCTTCCTTTTCCAAGTTAAAACTCTTTCTTTTTAACTTATTTCTTTCACAAGATAAACCATTAGTTTAACTTGTTTTCTTTTTCTTAAAATCTATGTTTCTTCTTCATTAAGAAACATATATTTCTCTTTTACTTATTATTTAAGAATAATAAATTTAAACTATAACTATCTTCTATTTTTCTTTTCCTTTTCTTTTATAATATGTTTGAACCTATAGTTCAAATCATATATCTCTTATTCTCATATTCGGACCTTTAGTCCGTCATGTTTTCGTTGCTAAAATCTACGTTTTCCAACAACGTATATCATTTAGTTTGATATTAATGATTATAAACAATAAACAATATATAATATTCTTATCTTTATTTATTAATAAAGATTCTTTTATTATTTCTTTATTCATTCTCTTCATATTATTATTTAAAATTTATTTAAATAACAATAATACTTTATTTATAATAAAAATTTATACTTTAATCTTTATCTTTATATTTTCTTTTTGTTTATTTTCTTTTGTTTATTTTCGAGGTACTGACTATACCCTTAACTTTATTTATTTAAATAACAATAATACTTTATTATTAATATTTTATTCGGACATTATGCCTACTTTGTTTGGCCTTTTATTTTCTAGACTCTCGGGCAGCACTTCGACGCTTGCTCGTATATCGAGAATCTTGATCAACACCTCCTTGGCACGCAAATCAAGACACGCCGGTCTTCAAGTCTCGTCGACACGCACTTCGAGGCGGATCGTCGGGTTGTACCGGGTTGACACGTACTTCGAGGTGGAACGTCGGGTCGAACCGGGTTGGCACGTACTTCGAGGCGGAACGTTGGGTCGTACCGGGTCGGCACGTACTTCGAGGCGGAACGTTGGGTCGTACTGGGTCGGAACGTACTTCGAGGCGGATTGTCGAGTTATACCGGTATGATGGGTGTCGTCGGTATATGGCACGTATTACGAGATATAATGTTGGGTTTTTGGCACGGAAAACGAGGAGGTCAGTGGCATGTTTTAAGAGGCAATTTCTAGAGAGAGAGTGTGTGCTCTAGATAGAGAGATATGTGTGAGAAATGGTGTGTGTGAAATGAGAGGCTTGAAGCCTCTATTTATAGGAAATTTCTAGTTCATCATCGTGATACGCGATGGTCTAAAGAATAGTCGTCGCGTACCGCGACTAGCTATGTTGAGTCACCATGTAGGTTTGCCACGTGGCAGATGCGACGCCACGTGGTGACACGTGACGAGCTTTATGCCACATTGTGACACGTGTCACAGTGTCATGGTTTTATGCCACGTGGTGACACGTGGCGGCTAGTGTGCCACGTGTTGACACGTGGCATGACACGTGTCTGGTTATCAGACATCGCCATCGCGATACGCGATGGCGTTGCGCCCAAGTACGTCGCGTATCACGATTGGCAGCGAATTCAGAAATTTTCATTTTTGATCCTTTGACGTTTTGAACTTTGATATTTTTGGCCCGATATTTTCGTGATGTTACATCCTCCCCACCTTGAAATAAATCTCGTCCTCGAGATTGCTTCTTTCTAGAACAGGTGGGGGTATTTCTTTTTGACTTCTGGTTCGACTTTCCAAGTATACTCGGGGCCTCTTCGTGAGTCTCAATTTACTTTCACAATCTTTAGAGTTCGTCTTTTTATTTTCTTTATTTTCGAATCTTTGATTTTGAATTGGTTGTTCTAGATATTAAATTTTTATTTATTTCTATATCTTTTAAAATGTATCGATAAAGATTTATTGGCTCGATATTTGCGCAGATTAGAGACGTGGAATACATCGTGTATCCCCTTTCGTTTTCTTTGGGTAGTCACATACGGTATGCAACAGTCCCGATTTTCTTGATTATTTCAAATGGTTCTACAAACGTAGACTAAGTTTTCTTTTCTTATTGAAGCGAATGACGTCGTTTTTAGACGACAACTTTATATTAACACCCTATTGCATATATTATCTTATAATGGACATATAACTTTTTTGGCAATCTCACGCCATCATAAGTCATTCATAGTTTTGTTACACTTTATTCATCATTTCTTGGACTACTTTAAGTCCAGACATTTGGTTATCTTTCGTTTAGACCAATACACTAGCGCTTGGCTTTTATGTTCATATAATGTCTTATAAGGTGCGGCTCGAATGATTTATATGGTAATTATTATTCGAGAATTCTATTAGGAAAATTAATTATCCAACTTCCACTTAAAATCTTTTATACTTACGCGGTGTATAACCTCGTACGTTTGGATTATTCTTTTCACTTTGCCCATATATTATAGATTTTGCTAAAGTTCAATCGAGTTCTTAACGTTAGTTGGAAAGTATCCTTTAAATGGGATGTAATTAAATTTTCTTGATTGGAGATTATAAATAGGGGCACATTGTGTAGAGACAAGATGTTGTTTACATAATTTCATGCTAAACTATCCATCGGGTATTATTCGTTAATTGGGAGAAAGATCTGTAAACTTTGTTAGTCTATCAACAATAACCTATCTTGTCATGGATTCTTGGAAAGTTTCGTAATACAGTTCATAGTTATCTTTACTCATTTCTACATGGTTGTTTTAAAGTAATCCAAAGGTTTCTTGTGCTTGATTTTGACTTGTAAATGAATTTCATCTTTTATTATATACGAAGTGATATCTTGTTCATGTTCTTCTATTAATAATTCGATCTAAGGTTTGTGGTATGTTTTATAACTTTTTGAGTGCATCTTGTACTTATGAGCTTTGTTCATTATTGTTTCGTATAGCTTTCCATTATTGGTATCAAATTTTGGTTTACGTGTATAAGGACTTCGTCATCTCTCTTAACTTCCAATTTGATTGTGCCATAATCTTTCGCTTTGGAAATTTGATTTTTTGTTGATTACTTACTCTTGCGTTTTTCTTAGTTTTGCTTTGTCTATGTTTACTTAGAGTTTTAAAATTTTTAAAACTCCAATATTCTAATTCTCCAGATCTTCTTATTTTTCCGTTTTTGGGTAATAAAATCTTCAGACTTATCTTTAGCAACTATTTGGATCTACCATCTTAAGTAGATGTTCTAATGCTATACCATTTTGTTTTACATTCATTCTTTTATATAATTATGCAATCTTCTTTATAAATACATTTCCGCGATTTGAATAGATAACTTCCTTCTATAGTTAACTTGTTTGACTTTTTACTAATATTTACGAGTGTTGTAGTATATCTCTTTTGTTAATTCTATGCCTTTGGATGACATAGTAAGTCTATAATTTAGAATGTCATAAGCAATTGTAAATCGCTAAACACAGTGGCCAATTGTGTTTAATTATTTACCTTACTTTCAGTATTCTAAATATTAACTAGATTTTTCTCGGATTCAATCTATCGAATCTCATTCTATCCTTTTTAACTTACTTATTATTTGATAGCTTTAAAGATTTTCATACTTGTTTTACGTAATCCCTTGCTTCATGAATTTGACGGATTCTTTCCGTTTATTACCCTTAAAGTTCGGATAATTGATTTTCTTTGAATAGACATGCTTTGTTTAATTCATCATTCATTTGAGTTCATCTTTCTATAGATGATGACATACTTTCTTGTATTTTGAAAATTTTACTATCTCTTTTCCTTTGCATATAAGCATTCTTGTGTATATACACGATTTATATGCTTATGTTTTCTTTATACATATTAGGTAGTTAATTTATCCATTCATTGTAAAAAAAATCTCTTGTTTATAACGAGTTTGCAAAACGGGTTACAAGAGTTAACTTAGACTAATAGTTATTTACAAAAGTTAACATTCCTTTGATCTATTCTTGTTTTTGTTTGATTATTTTGATATCTCTTTATGCGTTCGTTGTGAGTGTTTCAACGTTCCTCTCTTTATCGTTGCTCTTACTTGTTTTATTTTTCCGAATATTCATTCTTGAAATTTTATTACTTTTGGCTATCATCATAGTTTCGGAGGTTGTTTGTTGTACATGAAATTTTCTACCCGTTTTGTCTCTTTTGATAGCTCAGATATGCATTTCATCATTTTGTCAAACTCTAAATCATCTAATCACGGAGTTAATTGACAATATTTATCATTGTATTTCTTGAGATTGTTATTAACGACCTTCTGATCCCATAGCAGGATTTGATCTTGTTTGATTTTTATTAAGTGGGCAAAAATTCTGTAAAATAAGATCTTTAAATTCTTAAGTTGTACATCACTCTATTTCCTTTAACTTGAATTAATATACTCTACTACTCAAGAGCTTTATCTTTGAATATCTTCGAAGAACACCGAATGGCTTGTTCACAGGCAGTATTATTCAAGATTGATTCTTGCTCCTTAAGCCAATTCAAGGTGGTTATGATATTTTCATTTCTACAGAATTTCTTAAGCTCAAAGGTTTTAAAATTATTTTCCTGTTGAGGTTTAGGTTTCTTGTTACTCTTATTCCTTAATTCGTTCTCATGACTAAATTGGTTACAACTTTCTTTTGAAGAATTAGGCTCACTTTGAGTCCTTTTTCTTGATTCAAATTTCCTAGGGTTATTGAGCATTTTTATTATTGGAGCTTACAATTTCATTAATCATTTCATGGACCTCGTCTTCTAAATTGGTCATTCATGTTTCTCTCACTTCTAACTTCTTCGGAGGAGTTTCTTTCTTTTGACGCACTACAAAAATTTATAGATAGGTTTAATACTTAAGGGAATCAAAGCCTATCTTGTATTGTGCAAGATTTTCTATTACGAATTGGTCTTTAGAAAATCCTATTGCTACAAATTTGGATGGATCAATCCTTTTACTTATTCATCATGAATGTGAGTCTTCATACCTTTATTTACATTTCTCTTACTTCTTTGGAAAAGTTTCTTTTTATATTTTCTTTTTTTTATAATAACTAATAGATATATATAAAAACATATCTTGTACTACGCAAGATTTTCTACTATGAAATGGTTTGTTGCTACCAGTTAGACGAATGTATCGTCTTATTTCATATTTGTAATTCATCTTTACTCATTCATCACGTATGAGGATTTTTATATACTCATTGATTTATTTTACTTGATTATGTTTCAAGTATTTCTCTTTGTTTTTGCTTGCTATTCTTCAAACATCTTTCTTTTGTTTTTGCTTGCTTTAACCCCTTTTTACTATTCATATAGTAAATTTTGGGGTTAAGCAGAATTCATATTTTCTCATTCCTTTTATGTCGGAAGTTGCCTTGTTTCTCTTAGTAGGACCATAGTCGACTTATTTCCACATTTATAAATTATATGTAATAATGTTTCTTTTCCTATCCGTACTTATTACATCTTTTCCTATCCGTATATATATATCTTTTAAATTTTGATATTGTTAATTTAAGTATTTAAACTTTTCTAATGCTTTATAAAATCTTGTAATAAAATATTTATCTATCATTTGATCAAAGCCTAGGTATAACTGAATACCTAATTCGCTAAAATCGATGGCTCTGATACCAACCTGTCACACCCCGACTTACGCCCTAGGCGTGTGACCAACAGTTGGTACCGGTTTTGTAAATGTATCAGAGTTTAGCGGAAGTCTTTTGAAATATTAATTTACTTATAAAGCTTTATTTATAATAAAATATTAATATTTATTTTGAAACATTTTATTAATAAATATTTATTTTGTAATAATATTTAATTTATTTGAAAAGCTTTTTGGATAATAATATCCGAGCGTTTTATTTATAAACCTCGTTTGATTTTACAAATCATATGGTTTATAATCTTTTAAATAATTAAAAAAAATGTGCCATCTCTACTTTGCGAACATCCACTTTATGAATGGCTCCAATTCTTGATACTTTAATTAATTACCTGAAATGTTAGAAAATACGTCAGCAATGTGCTGGTGAATACGCTGGCGCTAAAATATTTTCTTTCACTTTATTACCCCTTGAGGCTACGCCTGCCTCGGCCTATCGTGGCTTAGGAATAACAAAGTTAAAACAACACATTTATAAATTCAAGTCTCTACTCTAGGTCACCTCAGCAAACACCGCAGCGTTCGACTTAGTTAAGTACCCGTAAATATACACAATGATCGTACTTCCTGCGGGAAAGCATCCTACGATCAGGGTGGTGCGATGTGCCCATCGCGTAGTATCACCTATGTAAGGATCCAGACATACGTATACCACAGCCTGAGGGCTAGGTTTATACTTTCATTTATAATGGTTTTAGGAACACGTAGTTCCTTGTAAACAATTTTCACATAACATGTTTGACTCGTTTGAAAACAAGTTTATAAAAGTTTGGAGGCGTATTCACCTTTTGATTTGGATCGGCTTCAAACACCGTCCGAGGGTCTTTCCTGTTACTACCTCGCACCTATAGTACGAGTATAGCATTTTCTTTTGGATCAGCTTCAATACACTGTCAGAGGGTCTTTCCCGTTACAACCTCGCACCTATAGTACGAGTATAGCCTTTTCTTTTGGATCAACTTCAATACACTGTCCGAGGGTCTTTCCCTCTTCTTTGTTATCTCGCACCTATAGTACGAGTATAACTTTTTGTTATTCGGATATACAATCCGACTTAAGACCTCTAGTCTCTTTTATAAAATCTTTACCTCGATTTTAATTTCTTTATGAATCTTTACCGGGTCAACATGTACTTCGAGGTGGAACGTCGGGTCGTACCGGGTTGGCACATACTTCGAGGCGAAACGTTGGGTCGTACCGGGTCGGCACGTAGTTCAAGACGGAACGTTGGGTCGTACCGGGTTGGCACGTACTTCGAGGCGGATCGTCGAGTTGTACCAGTATGATGGGTATCGTCGGTTTATGACACGTATTACGAGATATAATGTTGGGTTTTTGGCACGGAAAACGAGGAGGTCGGTGGCACGTTTTACGAGGAAATTTCTAGAGAGAGAGTGTGTGTTCTAGAGAGAGAGATATGTGTGAGAAATGGTGTGTGTGAAATGAGAGGCTTGAAGCCTCTATTTATGTAGGCTATTTCCGATTCATCATCGCGATACGCGATGGTCTAAAGAATAGTTGTCGCGTACCGCGACTAGCTATGGTGAGTCGCCATGTAGGTTTGCCACATTGTGACACGTGACAGGACACGTGTCACGGTGTCATGGCTTTATGCCACATTGTGACACGTGGCAGGACACGTGTCACAGTGTCATGGCGTTATGCCACGTGGTGACACGTGGCGGTTGGTGTGCCACGTGTTGACACGTGTCTAATTGTCAGACATCGCCATCGCGATACGCGATGGCGTTGCGCCCAAGTACGTCGCGTATCGCGATCGGCCGCGAATTCAGAAATTTTCATTTTTGATCCTTTGACTTTTTGAACTTTGATATTTTTGACCCGATATTTTCGTGATGTTACAGAACCCATATATCGCATTTAAGTGATGTTATTATTATTATTATTATTTCTCATAATGTTAAAGATGATAAAATGTTATGTAATCAAGTCTCACAAGTGATGATATTCTCAACGTCAACCGTAATCTCGACCTCAAATTGTTAATAAAATTCACAAGTATCAATTTATGCAAACTCATATGTTTACAACACTTACCCGAGTCTTATGAAATTTTACACATTTTATCCTTGCAGTATGACTTCCCACCTCATCAACCATAATCGTCGCACCGACAACTCTGGCCGTAGCATGTCATCCCACATTGCTAAGGGAATCGTGGAAGCCCTCCAGACAATCACCTCTCAACTCAAAACTGTGAATGCTGCTGCCACACCTGTTAATCCAAACCCAACTGCTTGTTCGTTCATGTAATTCTTGAGTGCAAACAACCAATTACGTTGGAGCCGAGGGTGCTACAACCTTCCTCCAATGGTTCGAACTATGGAAAATGTGTTTCCACATTGTGCATGTCCGGAAGATAAAAAGACCACCTACGCTTCAAGCGTCTTAAAATTGAATGCCCTCACTTGGTGGAATAGTAACAAGTACGCTCTTGGGGCTAGGGTTGCCATGGTCTTTCCATGGGACGATCTCAAGAAGCTAATGCTAGAAAGGTTCTGCCCAGAATATGAACTCCGTAAGTTGGAAGAGGAGTTTTGGAATTTGAAGCAAGAAGGTGGTGATAATACAACCTACAATAATCGGTTCCACGAATTAAGCCTCCTCATCCTGTGTAACATCCCGAAATCTCTAGAAAAATGATAGAAAAATATTATTTATTTATGAAGGAAAAGTTTACTTGAGTTAGTAGAGATGTAATAAAATAATAAAGATGGTTCAAATAGGCTAATTAGATGGAGTTAAGTATGGACCAAAAAGGAAAGATAGGCCTTAGGTCCATGGGCTTAAGGGGGTATAAATACCCCTTAAACCCTAATCCTTTCCATTTCCATCCATCTTATCCATCTTATCCATCTTATTCTCTACACACTCAAAAACACACACACACACACTTATCCATAATTGGCCGCGAGCAAGAGGAGAGAAACGAGATCAAACGAACGGTAGTTTGTGTTAAGATCTTTGTTATAAGAGCTACATACAAGATTTAGAGTCCATAAACAAGCTAACCAAGACCAAACGAACACGTAAAGGTATGTTCTTCATATTAAAGCTTACGTTTTCATGAACGGTTAGCCTTGAAACTTAAACGTAGAGTAGATCGGGTAGAAACGAACCATAAAGTAGCAAACTTGATGTTAAAATGGACTTAACGAACTTACGGTTATGAACGGCTTGTTAAGAAAAATCCCTGGATCTAGTTTTGAACGTTTTAAGGCTAAAGGTCCAAACTTTATGGTTCCCCGGGTCAAGACTTATCCAGAAATGGCTGTGGGAACGTTTACGGGAATGGTTTATATCATATCAAAGGTTTAAATGTTGTTAAAACCAAACCCGTAGCTGCTGCACGTTAAGTTCGCTTACTGAATAAGTTCACTTACTAGCTAACTTCGCCAACTGATAAGTTCGCTGATTGTTAAGTTCGCCTCATCCAAGTTCGCATGCGTTCGCTGACACACAGGTTCACCTTAATCTAAGTTCGCTTATATATCTAAGTTCGCTTATATATCTAAGTTCGCTTATGTACAAACGTGTATACACTTAACGGTATACATTGTAAGGAACTAAAGAGATAAAATGTTAAAATGAAGGAAAACCATAACTATGCCAAGTAAAAATAATCTAATACAAGGCCATTAGATTAGATTAGATGAGTATTGATACGTGTAACTTATATACAGTTAGCATAGCCCAAATAAAGAAAGGATTAACCGTTAGCGGAGAAAGAAACAGGATCCAGGTGAGTTTCTAGCCCCACTTCCTTGTTATGTTTTCGGGGCTGTGTGCATACTCGATGTGAAGTGTGAATACATTTACCTTAAGTGGTAACTGTATGCTATAATGTTTGATATGATATACATATATATAGATGTTATGAATAGATGTCTGTCGATGCGTGAACGATCTTCGGATATTGCACGTGTAGACAGGGAAGGTAACATTTCCGATATTGCGCGTACCGCCAATGAAAATGATCTCCAACTGGTTATTAGTGTGCGTAAATGTTGTGATGTAACTTGGTTGTTATGTAAATGTTGTAATGATGGAAAATGTGTTGTAGACAAGTAGAGGTAGAATGTGACAGAAGTGGCAAGGGTCTAGTAAGGGTGTTAGTGGCATGACGATAGTACGTGGTAGGGTAAGCCTATACGTGCCTTCGTTATTAAAGTGGCATAACGTGAGTGCGTGGTAGGGTAAGCCTATACGTGCTTTCGTTATTAAGTGGCATAACGTGAGTTCGTGGGAGGGCAAGCCTCTATGTGCTCCCGTAAACAAGTGGCTAAGACGTAAGGGGTAGTTAAGTGGTTAAGCGGTAAGGTGAGCAGGTTAGACAGCGGACTACGTGTTTTTGGACACGTATATAATTGTGTGTATTGGTTGTATGGTAAGTTGCTTGATTAACTAGAACTCACTCAGCGTAGCTGACTTTTAGTATGCACGAAGGTAAGTAGATCGAGGAGCTAGCATGAGGATGGCACATGGCATGGATTGAGCGGCTGGCATCCGAAGATGGAAGAAATGATGTTTAAATGTGATGTTTTATGTTATGTATTTAAAGAAAAGATTAATTGATTTGTAACGAATGATTGAAGCTAACGTTTCCACGAAAAGTTTTAATAAACTCTGATTTGTAGAAACTGTGTTTATGAGTAAATCCGACGTTAAAGTGAGGCACCGGGAATGGGGCCTTACATCCCGCACATGGTCACTTCTTTGGACTGTGCCATTGATAAGTACATCTCGGGTTTGCCTAGGGGTGTCAATCGTGTCGGGTTGACGGGTTATCGGGTTAATAGGTTCCGGGTTGGCGGGTTGGCGTGTTGAGATTCTTCAACCCTAACCCAACCCATATATTTATTCGTGTCGTTTCGTGTCGACCCATTTAAATTCGTGTCATGTTCGGATTGTGTTTCGGGTCAACGCGTTTACGTTCATTTATGAATATGATTAACATCTAGTGGCTTATTAATAACCTATACAATCAATTACTCTTATTCATATAAAACATTTTAATAACTTTGTGATAGATCTAATTATTTTTGTGTATTTATCTCTCATTTTCATTTAACAAACTTAGGTTCACATATTTTGCTTAACATAAGAATAAACTAATGGAAATAATAATAGAATAGACGGTTATGACTAATAGAATATAAATACTGGAAAGTGAAGAGTGGATAAAAATATTTAATAAGTAATTAGTTTAATTTTTAAAAGTTAATAATGTATGAAAAATTATACATCATATTATTTAACCTTAAAATTTAACACTTCTTCTCTAATATCAAAATATTAACTTTTATAAAAGTTTTAAACGGGTTAACAGGTCAACCCACTTTTTGACGGGTCGGGTTCGGGTTGACCCATATTTTTTACGGGTCGGGTTCAGGTTGACTTATTTAAGAAAACGGGTCGTGTCAGCCGACCCAAAACCTATATTTTTTCGTGTCGGGTTTCGGGTCGTGTCAGGAATTGACAGCCCTAGGTTTGCCTATGCAAATCCATGATCCCGTTCAGAGTCGTGACCTGAAAATCCTTCATGATGCCATCACAATAGCCTGTACTCTCACCAAGAACCACGTTAATACCGAGACCTTGAAGCGGAAGAGTTCCGAGAAACCCAAAGATAGGCCCGATTCCTCTAAACACAACAACCACAACAACTCTTCCCATTACCGAAATAACAAGAGAAACCCCAACTCCCAAAACGATGTCTTGGCCCAATCACAAGCCCAACAAGCCCCTTCAAACAAGAAGCCCTACACTGGCCCACACCCGTATTGCAACACTTGTCAACACCACCATCCGGCCCAATCCACTTGTCGGATGTGCGCCAATTGCCACCGGTTCGGCCAACTTACCCAATATTGTCGAGAAGCACCCCGTGTGAAAGCCACTCCATCGCGGTTGACTCTATCAAACCAACCCAACCGAGCCATCCCATGTGCTCCAATCATTAACCCCGCTAGGGCTTGCTAAAATTGCGGTAACCCAAATCACCTCCTCAACGCGTGTCCTTGGCTTGCTCAAGCCCATCAAGCCTATGTTGCATCACAACCTACTACACCTCTCAATCCTATCAAGTGAAAGCTTATCAACCCGAAGTACCCCAACTCATGGCTCCTCCAACTCCTCAAGCCCAACCCAAGGTCATACAAGTTTATCAAGCTCCAACCCCTCAAGCTTCGACTTCTCAAACCCAAGAACCTTAAGGAACTCAATGGCAAGCTTTCACCATCAATTCTCACCAAGTCCGTAACTCGAATTATGTGGTGAACAATACGTTTCTAGTTAATAAGCATCATGCCTCGGTATTATTTGATTCGGGATCCGATATGAGCTTTATTTCCTTTGATTTTGAATACAAACTTGATGTGCCCTGTAGTAAATTATCTAAGCCCTCCACGGTAGAGATAGCAAACGGTAGTTCGATCACTATTAAATCCGTCATTCGGAATTGCACGCTTACTCTCAATGGGCAAAATTTCTCTATTAACATTATCCCTATGCAAATGGGTAGCTTCGATGTCATCATTGGTATGGATTGGCTTTTGCTCCACCGTGCTGAAATTCTATGTTTCGAGAAACTCATTCGAATCCCTGTTGATGGGGGCATGTTACTAAACGTTCCCGAAGAAATACCCGTCTAAAAGGAAAACCTCTTGACGTGCTTCGAAGCCCAATGTTAGTTACACAAGAAGTATGTCGCTTTTTTAGCCCACATCACCACAAAATCTGTTGGAAAAAAAGAAACTTTCTTCTATCCCGATTGTACGCGACTTCCTCGAAGTCTTTCCTGATGACGTTTCTGGACCCCCCCCCCCCCCCCCCCCGTTCATGAAGTGGAGTTCCGTATTGACCTCATGCCTGAAACAAACCCCGTAGCCAAAGCACCTTACCGCCTTGCACCTTCCGAGATGCAAGAACTCTCCAATCAAATCCAAGAACTCATAGACAAGCGTTTCATTTGCCCGAGATCGTTTCCATGGGGCGCACCGATCTTTTTTGTTAAACAGAAAGACGGTACTCCTCATATGTGTATTGATTATCGTGAGCTCAATAAGATTACTATCAAGAACTGTTATCCCCTTCCGCGTATCGATGATATGTTCGATCAACTTCTAGGAGCCGCATGCTTCTCCAAGATTGATCTCCATTCGGGTTATCACTAACTCAATGTTCACGAAGATGACATACCCAAGACCGCCTTCCGTACTCATTATGGACACTTTTTGTTCCGAGTTATGCCTTTTTGCTTAACTAATGCTCCCGCAGTTTTCATAGACCTTATGAAGCGTGTTTGTAAACCGTACATCGATAAATTCGTGATTGTTTTCATCGAAGACATTTTGATACATTCTAAATCTGAGACCTAGCACAAAGACCATTTACGCACCATTCTCAACTTGTTGTGAAAAGAACAACTTTACGCTAAATTATCTAATTATGACTTTTGGCTGAAGCAAGTTCAATTCTTGGGCCACATCGTCAACGACAAGGTTATCCACGTTGATCCCGCTATAATCGAGGCCGTTAAAAATTGGAAGACCCCATTGTCTCCACGGAGGTTCATTCATTTCTTGGTTTAGCAGGGTATTACCGTCGTTTTATCCGCTACTTTTTGAAGATTGCTTCACCCCTTACCGCACTAACCCACAAACAGAAAGTTTACGAATGGGGTTCCGATCAATATGAAGCATTTCAAACTCTAAAGAACAGGTTTTGAAATGTTCAATCCTTGATCTTCCCGAGGGCAATGGAAATTTTTTTGTCTTTTGCGACGCTTCCATTCTAGGTCTCGGTTGTGTTCTTATGCAAAAAGACAAGGTCACTACTTACGCCTCGCGTCAACTCTAGGTTCACGAGAAAAATTACATGACGAACGATATCGACCTTGGTGCGGTCGTGTTTGCCTTTATAACTTGGATTCACTACCTTTATGGCACGAAGTGCACGTCTTCACCTACCATAAAAGTTTGCAAAACATCTTCTACCAAAAGGACCTCAATATGAGACAAAGACGATGAGCCGAGCTGTTAAGCGATTACGATTGCGAATATCGCTACCACCCGGGGAAAACGAATGTCGTGGTCACTGATCTTAGTCGTAAGATTCATATTTAATCCGCCTTGCTCCATTGTGTTACCATACAATCCGACCTACAATACGGCATCTTCGACCCACAACACTTCTCCGTCATACGGCGAGATGTCATGTGGCGTTAAACTCCAACTTGAAATCAAATGCAATGACTTACTCTATTATTTGAATCGTTTATGGGTTCCTGATCATGACGATCTTCGCATGTTCATTCTTGATGAAGCTCATAAGTCACGATAATTTATTCATCCCGGTGTGGATAAAATGTATGCCGATCTTCATTCCATGTTTTGGTGGCAGGAAATGAAGAAAGATATCGCGGTATATGTATCTAAACGTTACTTATTCTAATATTAAATCCGAGCATCAAAAGCCATTTGGTTTACTCGAGCAACCTCCGATCCCTGTTTGGAAATGGGAAGACATAGTCATGGATTTCGTTACCAAACTCCCCACTACTCAGAGCCGCAATGATAACATTTAGGTGATTATTGATCAGTTTACCAAGTCTACTCACTTCATACCTTTCCAAGAAAAGTCCTCCGTAAGAAAACTAGCCTGAATCTATGTCAAGAACATCATCTGCCACCATGGAATGCCTTTGACCATTATCTCCGATCGTGATGGTGGGTTTACCTCTCATTTTTGAAGTTCGTTGCAAACCGCCTTGGGTACCCATATTGATCTAAGCACCGCTTATCACCCGCAAACCGATGGTCAATCTGAGCGAACAATTCAAACTCTCGAAGATATGCTCCGCTCGTGCATACTAGAATTTGGTGAAAATTGGGATACTCACTTACCACTTGTAGAGTTTTCCTACAATAATAGTTTTCACATTACTATTGGCATGTCACCCTTTGAAGTTCTTTATTGCCGAAAATGTCCTTCTCAATTTGTTGGAATGAGATTGGTGAATCACAAATCACCAGTCCCGAGCTTGTTCAAGAAACTTCTGATCGGATCGCTCTTATTTGTCAAAATCTTCTTACCGCTCGTAGCCATCAAAAGAGCTACGGTGATAAGCGTCGTGAACCTCTCGAGTTCAATTTTGGTGACCGAGTTCTCCTTATAGTATCCGCTTTGGTAGAAGGAATAAGCTATCTCCTCGTTTCCTTGGCCCGTTTGAGATCATTGAAAGGGTTGGTAGAGTTGCATATCGTCTCAATCTCCCTGATGAGCTCTCCAATGTGTATCCTACATTTCACGTTTCCAATAACAAGAAATGCTTAGCCGAGGGGAATCTCCACATACCTCTCAATGGAGTAAAAATTGATGTTTCTATGCGCGCTATCGAGAAACCCGATGAGATCATTGATCATATGAATAAAGAACAATTTTTACTTTCAAGTTTTGATTGTAGTGTTATTTGATTGATATGTGAAATTAAATAATTTAGATATTGACACTTGTAATCATTTTATTGTCTTTTGAGCTATGATATAATATTATCGGGTCCCGACATGTTCTGCCGTAGGTTGGGGTGTGACATGAAGGCCTTCCGGAGCTTAGGAAAGCGTTGACTAAAAAGATGATGGTCACTGTTGGCGCAAATCATATTGAAAGTTGATTCAGGTTACTAAATCCTTTAAAGAGTTTTTCTACTGCAATGATATTCATTTTGTTTTGTCCCTTTTTAATTCTTTTTTGTCGTTTTTTATCGGGTTAGGCTAAATGTAACCCCCCTGGTTGCTTGTCATACCCCCTCCCCCCCCCCCCCCCCCCTTGAAAAAACAAACTTTCATATTAACCCTTGAAATCATATAATTACCAAATTAACACAAAAGTAAGGATTTAATATTATTTTTTTTACAAGTTGCGTTTTCTTTTTATGATTTCGAGTTTAGGGTTTTGGGTTTCGGTTTTAGGGTTTAGGGTTCGGGTTTAGGGGTTTAGGGTTCGGTTTCGGGTTTATGGGTTAGGGTTCGGTTTCGGGTTTAGGGTTTAGGGTTCGGTTTCGGGTTTAGGGTTTAGGTTTTAGGGTTTCGAGTTTAGGGTTTAGGGTCTCGGGTTTTGGGTTTCAGGTTTCGGGTTTAGGGTTTTGGGTTTTTGAGTTATTTTGTAAAAAATAAAGTGGTAAAATAAGGATATTATAAATACATATACTATTAAAATTTAAAAAAGATATTATAAATATTTATAATATTAATATTAAAAAAAATTAATAGTAATACTTGATAGTTTTTAATTTGATATATGTAGTGGAGGTTATCAAATGAAAGTAATGTTGTAGGGACTAATATGTATATAAATAATATTAAGAGCTAATTGTAATTTATGTAATAAGTTCAGGGGGGAGTATATTTAGTAAAAATGGAGTAAGGGCGGGTACGTTTAGCAACACCATTTTTATCTCGCTGTTTGTGTGTTTTAATTATTTATCTAAAACCGATTAAGATTAGAAAGGTAATTTCATGAGGTTTAAGGTACTTGAGTTTGCATTTATAATTGATTAAACAATGGTATTTTTGCCGTTTAGCATATTTGTCAAATTCTCTCCCAAAAACACTCGAGAACACAATTTTATAATGTCGGCTCAAATTTAACCAGGTGATGGGTCATTGTTTTTGTTCGTTAATGGACAAAAAATGTTATAATCTGGTCAAACTAAATTGGTAGCGGGTCAATTTTTTGTTTCATTAATTGGCCAATTTTGTATACTTAATTGCAAAAAAAAAAGGTTTTTGCTAACATATTAGTATTTGTTTTTTTTAACATGTAAATTATCACGTACATAGATAAATTCAATTTTAATGAAACTTAATATGTTGTTGATTACAGATAAAATATAAGATTGCTAGGAGGTGGATGAGTAAACTTCTTGGGAAGTAGGTATGTACACATATGAAGTTCTGGCGTGCAATAGCATCTTAATAAATTAATTTAATATATTTAAAACATGTATTTTAGATTTACATTCATGTAATTTTGGGTCAAGAAGAGTGCACTACTGTATCATCATATTACATGAGGTTAGCATATTTGGTACGAGTACAAATAGAATACCGATCTCATCCTTCATGAGGTCCATTTTATTTGGATTTTTTTTTTTGTTTTTGGCTACGTTCATTTTTTTGTTTATGAAGTTAAATGAACAAGCAACATGTTGGTGTTTTGTAACTCGACAGTCATTTTTCATGTATTATTATTTTTGGATGTAAATTTAAATGGGCGGTTGTATTCATATTTATTTCAAAACAAGTTCTTACCAATGAGTTTTTGAGTAAAATGAGTATGGTGGAATGAATTATTTTAAAATAGTATCAAATTAGTATAGAAGTTATAACCATTTTTTTCCAAAAGTAATAAATGTAATTCAATGTTATAAAACAACAAAGGCAACAAATGAAAAATGAGCAAGTGAAGAAAGGATTTATCAAAAGTTTGAGGACTTTACAGGAAAATTTAACTTTATATAGTTAGTAAATGTGGTTTTGTAATTAAAAGATATTATGATTTGTGTTATGTTGTAAAAGTTTTAAATTTATGTTATTGTATTCGAGTTTGAATTTCTAAAGTAGGGAATGACTAAAACTATTAATATGAGATAAAAATGGTAAAATAGTAAATATGACTACAAATATTGTATGTAAGGAGATATTCAGATAATTGTATTCTATATGTTAATTAAAAGTTTTATAATTGTTTATGTGTACCTTATTATTTGTGTTATTAAACTGTATTTTATTAGTTGTCATATTTTTCATTCCCACGTATTTATGTAAAATAATCCGTTAAATTAGTGATTGTAACATAAATCCATAAAATATTTTATTAAAATAATATTAATTTATTCTTTATGTTGTATTTTTTTCACTTGTGTATCACATAGGTCCTAACCTAGTAGGAAAATAAAGACATAAAAATAGAAAAAGATATACGAATACAATAAGAAAACTAGATATTAACTAAAACCTAACTAACTACTTTGTTTGAAAGAAAAGTTTTTTGTATCATAATCAAGATATTGAGCATGGATAATAAATATTATGATCGTATCACACATCAACATGTTAAGCCCCTTTTAAGATATTCTATATATTATTATTTTTTGAATGCCGGTATTTTATTAAAATCAAACGAACTAGCAACAACTAGAACGCAAAACAAAGGGCTTATTTGCAAGATTCAAACATCAAAAGTACACCAATTATTTCTTACTCTTGAAGAAATATTATTTTAACTATTTCCTCATGTATATGAATACTTATATTTCTTAACCATAAAGAAGTCATGTTTTAGTTATAACATTTGTTTATATAAAATTTTGTGAAAAATACCCGGATCGTCTCTTAATCCGGTTACAGACCTTTAGTCTAGTTTTGATAGCTTAAACCTTGAGTGATCGTTTGTTTGAATAAAACATTTTGGACATGAATTCTTTCTCTTTATTTGCCAATCATGTACTTTGTTTCTTCTTCCAGAAGAAATGTTAATGATATGTTTCTACTTTAAGAAGAAACGTCATTTATCTATAACCTTTATATGTTAAGCCTTATGTTTCTTAATCATTAAGAAACACTATTTTTTACTATACCACTTGTAGGTAAAACTTATCTTTCTTACTCTTGAAGAAATATTATTTTAACTATTTCCTCATGTATATAAATACTTATATTTCTTAACCATAAAGAAGTCATGTTTTAGTTATAACATTTGTTTATATAAAATTTTGTATTTCTTTAATTATAAAGAAATCTTATTTTATTATTATCTTTTAATTTGATCAAGGTCTAGGCTATACCCCTGACTAGGGTCTAAGTCTTGAGATAATAATATTTATTTTGACAGAACCCCTACCTTGCTTAGCTTATTATTTTCTAGATTATCGGGCATCACTTCGAAGCTTGCACGTATATTGAGAATCTTGATCAACAACTCCTCGGCAGGCAAATCGAGGCAACGTTCGGGGGTCGCTGGGTCGTGCAAGTACTTCGAGGCATAATGTCGTGGTAAGCTTGGTTGTTACCAAATTATAGGTAATGAGTTCAAAACCTATAACAAGCATCAAAATCTGTGATAAGCATAAAAATTTTCCACAAAAACTAAATCAAAAATAAAACGAAACCATGACCAAAAACCAAACCTAAGCGGAACCAAAAACCGAACAAATTGAAACCAAATCGAACAAAAATTAAATAAAAAAAAACGAAACCAAACTGAAACTAAGTAGTCGAATACACTGAAATGGAAACGAAATTAAAAAAAACCGAAAAAAACTGAAACCAAACCCAAAACTAACTAAAAAACATCAAAACTAAAACAAAACTGAGTCAAAACCATCAACCAAACAAATCGAAATGAAACTTCAAACCAAAGATATCGAATCAAAATAATAAATTGAAACCGAACTGAAACAAAAAAATATGGAACCGAAACGAGACTAAAATCTAAAGAAAACTGAAACCGAAACGAAACAAAAAAGCTAAATCGAATCCAAATGAAACATACAATAAAAAACTAAAACAAAGAACCAAAATTGAAAAGGCAGAAACCAAACCGAAACGAGCTTTGTTGGTTACAAGTATGTGTCTATTTATACATGTTGATCACAATATTTGACTTTTGATCATTACTTGTAGTGTTGTGATACCATACAAGGAAGCGGCGATGGAATTTTGTGATGAAGTGCATCCTCTAGCTCAGGTTGGTATTAACATAGTAAATGCTTAATTTTTTTATTTACTAAAGTTATAGTTTTTAAAAACTTGTGTAATTTTCTATAAATTTGTAACACTTATTGCTGTCTTTTGTAGTTTTACCATAATTTCTAATAGGCCTAAATAGGTTTTATGGTATTTTTAAAGGTTGTTCATATACTGAAAATCTGAAAATTCACATTTATATCTTTATTTTTAGGCTAGAAAAAATGGGGGCTTTGGATGTGAGAAAAGCGGTTGATGATCACCAGGTTTGGCGTCTACGTTTGGCGTTTGATTACTTGCATTTGGTTGCACAGTAGACTTTTTCATTTATTGGCAAACATGTTGAGTCTTTAGTTAATTGACATTCGACTTAAGCAAGAGTTCGGGTTTGATAAGTGAAGTGGCTATGATGTTAAAGCTTATGAGTTTATTCATCATCAATATACATCTCATTACTAAATATATAAATCATAAAGTAACCAACTTTGATTACATTGTTAAAGTAACCTTCATATTAAAGATAAACCTTAACCGATTTGATAATTTTCTTGTATATTTGCAATATGTGATCTCCGGGTTTGGTGGCAGTTTGTTTTATGCACTTTTTATTCAGTCCAGTATATCATTTGGTGTTTCGGGTGCAGTTTTTGGAGTGTTGGGTGGAATGCTTTCTGAACTTATAACTAATTAGACTATATATGCTAATAAGGTATGCGCTCACATGTCCTCATTTCTCAACAACTGCATTTTAAAGATAATTTTTCTAACAATTTGTTACTTTTATGTTCAGATGTCAGCATTATTGACTCTGGTGATCACTATTGCAGTTAATCAGGCTGTTGGGATTCTGTCACATGTCGATAATTTTGCTCATCTTGGTGGTTTCGCTTCTGGTTTTCTTCTCGGATTCGTGTACTTAATGCTTCCCCAGTTCAGATGGGTTAGCCAAAGATACGCGCCTGGCACTGTGATGGGAAACTGATTGAATATAATACAGATTGTGAAGCTTCTATAACTACAATTAAGGATGCTATGAAAGGTACCATTTAGTTGCAGCTCGAGTTCTCATGAATGGAGAGCTTGTCATTTGGTGCCAAAAATAGGGGAGCCAGCGTAATAGTTTTTGATATTGACTATGACATCTTTCACTTTGAAAACTCAAGTATATAAACTTTATTCCACTATAATTTAAGTTTATGTACCATGTCAATAACAAAATTTAATATTTTGATGTTTACTTTTAAAAGAGAAAATTCACCAACTCTAGCGGTGTCGGGTCAAGTTTTACCATTGAAAGAGTTGACCACCTTCCAGCCAGACAAATGGTGCGGTCCTCGCAAATAAAAACCGAAACTTTGTTTATGAGGTTTGAAATTTTAATACTAACGGTCCTATTGTCCTTAACAAAGTTTAATGTTCTTGTTAGGATTAAAAAATGGACACCAATAGTTTTCTTCATATTAATTTTTGGAAACGTTAGGAGATAACTTTTGTCGTCCTTGATGTTTTTTATACCCCAAAAATAACTAAACTTTTCAAGAGTTTACTTTTGTCGTCCTTGCTGATTTTATACCTCTGAAATAACGATACTTTTAACCAACACCAAGGTGGCTGGTTCCGTTATCATTAGTGGGGTCGGGATGTTTCTTTGACAAATGCACTTTCATATCACACAAAATTTATAATACTAAATCATTTTTAATTAACTTATATTATAATACGAGCTAATGAAACTTTTTTTGTTATGAAGAAACACATAATTTTGTTTAATTTAAAATTTATTGTTTTTGTTAGTGTTATATAATTTTTTTAATGTTTTTTTTGTCATGATTAGGTTAAAGAAGACCCACCAATGACTCAAAATTTCTAAAACATAGTTTTTTGTTTTCTTTAAAGAAGACCCACCAATGAATTAGCCGATGATTGTACACACATTTAAATGAAACTGGTCAGAACATAGTGACTTACGACGAAAGGAATCAAATTATAGTTAACTGATATATTAACAAGTCAGAATATGGTGTATTAGAATGAAACGGTTGAATATATGAACGGATCAAACTACGGGGAAACGAAATTAAACGGGCAAAATATGTCATTTTAAGTTGAAACGGACCAAAATCTGGTGTATTAATATTAAATAGGACAAAACATAGTGACTTAAAACGAAAAGGTTCAAAGTATATATAGTTGTAACTGATTTAATATATATATATATATATATATATATATATATATATATATATATACGAGTAAAAATATGATGTGTTAAAATGAAACGGGTCAAAACATAATGAATTAGTGATAACCAGTTCAGGTAGTGAATTAAAATCAAGCAGGTCCAAATTGGCCCTTGAAATGAATCCGGAAAAATGGTTCAAAATAGTCAAACGGGTCATGTGGTTTTCCAAAATATATTTTGATATTATGAAATGAATGTTTTGTTCCACCTTTCCTGAACTGTATACTATTGTTCTCCTTACTAGCTTTTCATGTGGTTAGAACGAGTCAACCATTACACCACCGCTCGGGTGAATTTCACAACATAAAAACATGTCTATATGATAACATGTTATTATTACTTCTCGAATGCATTTTTTGTCCAGTTATACTACAAACTAAATCATATACAATCGATGTAGGGCCACTAATGGATGGAATCTAATCCAACTAACTTGCTTTATAACGTTGTATAGTTATGCATTATTCATAGTTAACTCCTTACATCCAATTCTAATCACAATAGCTCCATTTCTTATTCAACTATATAAGTTATTTGCTCACTTACACTGATCATGCGCTCGCCACATTGCCCTAAATAGTTTTTGACTGAATTCTCTATGCGTCACCAACACACCGCAAATCGACGCCATACCGAACACATCCCCTGCCTCCCCACCGCAACGCGCGGGCACACCTACTAGTATTTCTTAACCATAAAGAAGTCATGTTTTAGTTATAACATTTGTTTATATAAAATTTTGTATTTCTTTAATTATAAAGAAATCTTATTTTATTATTATCTTTTAATTTAATCAAGGTCTAGGCTATACCCCCTGACTAGGGTCTAAGTCTTGAGATAATAATATTTATTTTGACATAACCCCTACCTTGCTTAGCTTATTATTTTCTAGATTATCGGGCATCACTTTGAAGCTTGCACGTATATTGAGAATCTTGATCAACAACTCCTCGGCACGCAAATCGAGGCAACGTTCGGGGGTCGTGCAAGTACTTCGAGGCATAATGTCGTGGTAAGCTTGGTTGTTACTAAATTATAGGTAATGAGTTTAAAACCTATAACAAGCATCAAAATCTGTGATAAGCATAAAAATTTTCTTAACAATTGTCAGAAGAAAAAAGACAAAATCTTATTTTGATTTAGGCTTCCATATTCGATTTAGCATATGATTCTTGTGAAGGAAAGAGGTCACTATTTTTACAAGTAACCTATATGCTGAGAAAATGGTGAAGGGAGCCAACGTCCGACAAGGAGAATTCCGTAGAAACAGAATTCTGTCGGAGGTTGCCGGGAACAAGTGAATCCATCATTTGCAGAGTTGAAACTTTTAGATGCATAATTAATGGTTCTAAAATGGTAAGCCTTCTCCTTTTCTTTGTCATCAATTTGTTACATGAACAAGATGAAAGGCCAAATAGTTGTAACTTGTTATAAATATTTATTCATGTGATTGATTTTGGTCATCCTGATCATGAATTTCAAGCACTAATCATGTTATTTCATAGAGTAGTTCAATCATCTTGAAGATGGAATAAAATATTCACATGCACTAATGCATTTTTCAAGATTTGATTATCACTTTGTGCCCTAGTTTGTCATCGATTAAATGCATCTTTTCTGTTTTGTTCTTCAAAGAAAACTATATTAGAGACTAATTTACACATTTTACTATTTTAGTATATGCAAATCAACTAATTAAGTGATGGAATTTCGCCTACATTAAAGAAAATTAATTTGGGCTAATTTTATTAGTAGGCAAAACAATTCTAAACTAATCTTATTAGTTGATTTTTTTGTACTTCGAGTTCTTTTTTTTTTTTGGCTTTTCAGGTTTCTTTGGTCCCTACACCAAGACCGAACGAAAACCAAGTACATGATGATTTGGAACCCAAGGACTACCGGAGGTACTATTTTGGTATGGATCTCAGTTTTTTTCAATTTAGACGTCGACTTTTGTCTAATAAATCCAATTTTTACTCACCCCTAGTTGTTATATCCGCCATCAAGTAAAACTTATACATAAGTTGGTATATTAAAGTGATGATGGTAATTTTGATTGTGTGAGATTTACATTCTTAAATCTTAACCCCAAACATAACAAAAGTGTTATCAGGTACTAACATTTCAAAGCTCTTAAAATCATTGAAGTCCATGCTGCATACTTGACACTTGAGAATAATCAAGGGACCAATATGTAAATTTGTCATTCCACTTGCTTCTTAACGCGTCAATGGAAGTTTCAGTCCCAGCTGGCAGAAGAATCCTCGTAACTACTTCACTTCAGAAGTTTCCTGTTGAGTGCATAGATTATATATACATGTTACCACTTGCCCGTACCAATAATCATCACCAAGATCATTTTATTTCTTCACATCTCAAATTCTTTGTGTAATCATTCAATGGTTGTAGTAATTGAGAATGCTTTACGGCTTCTACTCAATGAATTATTGAATGTAATAATTGTAGCTGAAACTATGCAAACTGCCAGATTCAATACCCTAAAAAGATTCGACTGGTTCGGCAAGGTATTGGATCGTCTTCAAAACTTCATGATCACTTTTCGAAATATTTGAATATGGTAATATTAGTTAAATCGGTCATTTTGTCGGTTTACTGGTTGGACCGGTAAGATTGGTTAAACTGTTTTAAAACTGGTTTTCACCTTGTATCTATTTTACAAAATATTATACTACAAAAAACGTTATATTATGTTTTAAAGTATGAATGGTTAAAAAAATACATGAATACTTAAGTGGTTAAGTGAAGATAACTAATAAATAAATAAATAAAATACAAGTTCAAAAACAATTTTTAAGGGAACGTATGTTTTCTCAATGCACCATTTCAAAGGTCAACTGAGTTTTTAGTTACCATTCAAAATACAACATTTTAAGCACCTTAAATTACATATGATTAGGCCTAGAGGTCATGGATTATTTATTTAATTCATTTTACTTATAAATACGCCACTATCCTATGTATGATATGACCGAGGAATCAAAATGCTTCCAATTGTTGCCAACAAATACGCAACCAAAATTTCTCATGACGATAAACAGATAATGACAAGATCTCAACCTTAGACACTAACTTAAAAAACAATATTTAGGATAATAAAGCAATAATCAATTATATAGCTTATATAGCTTTCTTTAGTTCCATTTGGTGTCGGATAATTGATAAACTTTAGTAAAAATATAATCACATATATAATAAAGTTAAAAACGATATGTTCCATATGATTTAGAATTTTTTTTTACAGCTAACTTAAATACTCTATAAAACTTTCTTATAACCCTAATAACTGTTACCTTAACATATAATAGCTGAACCTCAAAATATTTGGAACTAAATAAGACCTTAACATATATGCAAATTATAATAAAGACATTGAAATAAAGGATGTGAAATTCAAGACATTTGGTCAGTTGGAACTAAATAAAACCTTTAACAAATAAACATAAGCAAACTTTAATAAAAGTATACAAGCAAAATATCCAATAAAATATTAACCATAAAACTTCTACAATCCGAAAATCAATTAACCAAAAAAAACTAATAAAGTTAATTCTTTCCATTAAGTTAAATTTAATTTAAAATTAAGGTAAGTAGTAGGTATATCTAAAGTCAATGATCTCTGGTTCAAGTAGTTTCTAGTAGAGAGCATGAGTTTTTCAATAAAGATCCAAGTTTAAACCTTACTTACAACATATTGGAGGGATATGGTGGTTCAATGAAGGAAGACTAAGATCTTTGTGATCATCAGTTCGTTCCTGAGGGGGGGACCGGGTTTTACCACTAGTGGGCCTTTAGGCGGGTGGATTTTCCCCGAGACTAGAGATAACTTGGAGGCGCTTAAGGGCTTCGTACGGCTGGGTTGGGCCAGCTAGCGGTGACCTTTTGCCATTGGATCACCTCGTACGGAGTACCTAGGCATTCTATGTTTGTTGGCCGTTAAAAAATATGTTAGAGTGAGATATTTGAAAACTTCAATTTATTATGGGGAAGGTCTTGGTTCAAGTATCACTTGAGATAAAACAATAAAGGCTTAAGTTGGGTCAAGGGTTTTTCTCACCTATTAGTGGGTTTTCTTTTAATGATGGAATGGTGATGCTCGGATGAGATAATAACCTGTTAATGATCCAAGTTGATGCTTAATAATATAAAAAAAAAATAAGTAGGTTTGATTAAAGTGCTTTAGCCTTTTTGTATTCTATATATTTCATGATTCTTAGATTTTTTTATGTTCGAAAGGTAAAAATAAATAAAAATATTAGCCAACGGATATATTTGTCTATTTAAGAATATAATAACTCAGGGACCCCACACGTTCTTCTGCCATTTGGTATCTTCATATTCGCTATCCGAACGCGTTGACGAAGTTTCCATGGAAGTATACTAGTAACTACTTTGAAGTCCCAGATTACAAACATTTGTAGATTGTATATAAATGTTCTCAGTACTGATATTCATCACACTCTCATATCCATTCTTCAATCCTAAATTACCTAATTACGAAAAATATTACAAGTCCTTCAACTTGTGTGTGTAAACCATCAATGTTTATTGCAACTCACACTGCTTTACTTCTCGCATTCAACGATTTCTCTAAGGTAGTCGCAGCAGAAGCTATACGAAGTAACAGATTCAAAATCCAACTCAAACGCCTCGAAAAGACTTTAGAAGGTATCGAGCCAACAAGCCGCCGTCCTCTAAACGACATCATAAGGTTCATCTCTTATCTAAAGAGAGCGAAAAGGCTCGTTCTCAAAAGCTCTAGAATCAGTTTTCGTAACAAATACCAAAATTGTCTTCATTCAACCAAGTTGAGTCTGTTAAATAACAAGCTCCTGTGGTTCTTCCAGACGGAATTGCAAGCGCAAATCATGAGCCGTTCTATCGAGATTAATGAGTCAAATGACAAAGGGGATCAACTACTGCTTCCAGCTTTCAATTTGCATCTTGAAGAATTCACATTGGATTTAAGGAGTGATAATTGCTCACTACCAGACTCCATTAACCGAATGTCCCAACTAAAGGTTTTACATTTGACATGCCACGAAGAATATCCTTACAAATTGCATAATCTTTCATTCGTCACGCGTTTACCCAACCTAACAACTATTAAATTCGAGCACGTTTCGATTCCCTCTCTTCAGCCTGTCTTCGGGTTGAAGAATCTAAAACAACTTTCCTTTATTATGTGCGAGATCAATGATGCCTTTATGAGTTTTACCGCTGAGTCACGTCACAGGATGCCGAATCTCACATGTCTCGAATTAAACATGTGCTATGATCTGAAACAACTGCCATCGGGACTTTGTAATCTTGTTAATCTCCGACAGCTAAGTGTCACTAACTGTAATGAGCTTGATGTTCTTCCCAAAAGGTTAGGGGATTTGTCAAATCTTGAAAGTTTGAATCTGCATTGCTGCACGAAGCTACAAGAATTGCCTGAATCGATTGGGAGTTTGCATAATCTGAGTTCGATTGATATATCGGATTGTTTAAGTATAAGTGTGCTGCCTGAAGAAACTGGTGAGCTGTGTGGGCTGCGAATGCTCAAGATGAACGGTTGTACTGGGCTGCAAGAATTGCCAATGTCAATGAGCAAATTGTCACAGTTGGAAGAATTGATATGTGATGAAGAGACGTCGTATTTGTGGATGGATTTTGAAAGTGATCTTCACAATTTGAAGATTGATGTTGTTGAAGATGATAGGCTAGAAAGCTTTATGAAAATAGTGCAGTAAGTTGTATACTTCTAACTGTTTTCCTTCATGTAACATTTAATTCTGCTTGTTCAACCAATGTCCATTTGACTGCTAATCGAAATTGCATCAGTTAGTATCAGAGCGATCAATGTCTCTAAAACACAATGTTTCCATTCAAACTATTTGAACCGAATGATTCGATTAACAAAGCTTAAAGCTTACAAATTATTTATTAAAATCAATCAACTGACTAAACAAAAGACCTAACAACCTTATTTATAAATAAAGATAAAACAGTTGGGCCGGACTGGATGCTCCTACATCACTTAGTAATCTACAAGATTATGTGTCTAACTATTAAAGGGTTTGAACCCTTGCAACATTAAAGGAACGTAATGGTTCATGATTGTTTTGGACAAAAATCTGCTAAGGATAATGTATCCAAATCTGTTATGTGAGGTTTAGTGCTAAAATGATAACATCGATTATATGAACGAAATAGAGATGAACACCGTGATTTGATCACGAGGGAAAAAACCCTTAATTACGATAATCTTACTTCGGTCAAAACTTAACAAGGTAATCTTTGGTCGAATGACTTCGGTCAATGATTAGCAAGATAATCTTTGGTCGAATCACTTCGGTCAAGGATCAACGAGGTAACCTTTGGTCAGATAGTACGTGATTATAGTAATCTCCGGCACAAAAAACCCCCGGACGGTGAAAACTATCACCGTCAAGTTTATTAATGACAAAAATCGGGTTACAAAGGTGGAGATATGATCAAAGATTACAAAAAATATCTAAGTGTGTTTGTGTGTGAACTGCTAGAGAGAGTTCTTGACAGAGTATTTGAGAGTGTCTGCAGCTAATGAGTGTGAATAAGTGACCTAACTTTGATCATAATCTCAATATATATAAAAATAAAGGCTAACTAACTCCTATTGTTATGGCACTACTCCCACTAGCTTAGTCTTCACTATTGACCACGTGTTGGAGGTGCCTTGTAGCATAATATTAGGTAGACCACGTCCTTGAGCCGTTACACTTGATAAATATCAGCCTTCATATAAGAAACAACCGTTAACAACACCAAATACCGAGGATCCATGATCCTGACATAGCTCTGGAACTCTTCAGAAGGATAATCGATCCAGACATGTCTTCAAGAATAACATATCCTCAGTACTCAGTTATTTGTGACACAACAAGAAGTCCTATAAATCCGCCACTTCTCCCACTAAACGTGTTACAGCCATTTGACCACGTGTTTGACAAGTCCAATAGCGAGATATCCGGTGGAATAAGTCTTGGAGCCGTTATACTTATTAAATAACAACCTACACACAAGAAACAATTGTTAATAATACCAAGTACTGAGGACCACTGATCCTGACAGGATCTGTCTAAGGATAACTGATCCAAGAACATATGTCAGGATAACGTATCCACATTGTCAAATTTTCGCGCCCTAACAATTGCCCCCAAAATGGCGGTTGTGATAAGATCACATCTGTCATTTTTCCTTTGAATTCAAACTTCCTGCAAAAACAGATGAGATTTGACAAGCTAGATATAATTATCAAATATCTATAGAGTTTCCTTGGGAACTTCCTTTCCGGCTATATATCCAATCTCCTCTTATTCTCCCTGCACATCATGAACAGCTAGTAACACATGTTTAACCAGGATAGATGGTTTATATTTTGAACGGTGAAGTCCGAGTTAAAACTTTTGGCTAAGTCCAGGTGACTTATGTTTAATAATAATTAAAAACTTTTGACTATTCGCTTGTTACTTGTTATTTTGAAAGTTTGTTTGATATAGCTTAAGTCTCATTGAAAGTTTTAAGAAATAATATTCTTTAGTAAAAAGTTTTTAGGATAAAATATCCTTGCAAAAATAAACCAGGATCTTAAATCCTTGAGAATAATGAATCCTTATATCTATGAAGATATAAACTGAAAATCAAATAAGTGTAAACCGATAAACAGAAATCATACCGTAAGGTCTGGTTAGACCTAAGTTACCATAAGTATTGATCCTTTTGCAATCCTTATAAAACTGAATTAAAGGATTTTTAATCCATAAGTATTGATCCTTCGGTGATCCTCAGAATCTAATTTATGATACCTGATGCAAATAACTTACGATATTATCTGGGATTAAACCCAATAAGGGACAAGCCCATAAAATAAACTAGGGACAAGCCTAACAAACTGGGGACAAGCCCATAAAATAAACTGGGGACAAGCCCAACAAACTGGGGACAAGCCCATAAAATAAACTGGGGACAAGCCCAACAAACTGGGGACAAGCCCATAAAATAAACTGGGGACAAGCCCGTGCAACTGGGGACAAGCCCATAAAATAAACTGGGGACAAGCCCGTGCAGCTGGGGACAAGCCCGCGTAATCTGGGGACAAGCCCATGAACTGGTGTTAAACTGGGGACAACCCTAAATACTGGGGACAAGCCCAAACTGGGGACTGGCCCAAAGATAAGGATGTCAACTGGGGACTCGCCCAAACCGGGATTTAGCCCAAACGTGAGATAACATGAAAACGTTATAAACCGGTGGTATGGTACGTCTACCATAAATCGTAGGATCCTTCATATAGCCGAAGACAACAAAATTGTCAGCCACTAAGCGTGTACTGGTCCCGCTGCCCCGAACTATACGTCGGATATCGTGCGCAACTGGCGATCGTGAGAAAGGTTAAAACCTTTAAACCGTAGGGGATATGACCATCGGGGGTCATATCCAATCGTGGGCAAGGCCAAGGGAAGTAGTAAAGTACCTTATATGTAAAGGGAGAGGTGGCCAACCTCTTGATCACTAAACATTTTACTAGAACCCTGCATTGTTACTTAAAACTTGGAAAAAATAGATGTTAAGAATATATTATCCTTAAATTAATAATAAGAATCTGAAACGAACAAGTGATCAGATAGATAATACCAATTTTAGGATCCTTGATCCTTGATGAATGCTTGATTTTCTAAGGATACTGGATCCTGACTAGAGAATGTACTTCTTGAGATGGATAGCATTCCATGCTCTTGGTAGCCTGTTACCTTCCATAGTCAGCATGTGATATGCCTCTTTTCTAGCTTCTGACTCGATCAAGTAGGGGCCTTCCCACTTAGGTGCTAGCTTTCCATCTGCTGGGTTAGTTGTATTTTGGAAAGCTTTCCTCAAAACTAGATCTCTTTCTTGAAATCTTCGAATTCTAATATTCTTTTTTCTTGACTCTGCTTGACCATTTTCTTGAGGATGAACTGGTGTAGAATTGATCATCTTGATGCCCCAACTGTCACAAAAGTCAGTGGTTCTTTTCCCAATAAACTGGGATCCATTATCACAAACAAATCTAGTTATAAGATTTATTTTAATGAAGGATATAACTTCCCTTTCTCGGACTTGCACGAACGCTTCTGCTTCAATCCATTTGGAGAAGTAGTATGTCATGGCAAGCATAAAGATCTTTCCACCTAGTGCCTTTGGTAGCTTGCCTACAATATCCATTCCCCATTTCATGAAGGGCCATGAATAGGATATAAGATACATAGGTTCCGCTGGTTGGTGAAGGATATTTCAATGCCTTTGGCAAGCATCACATTTCTTTGAGTATTCAATTGCATCCTTCTTCATTGTTGGCCAGAAGTATCCAGTCCTAAGTATCCTGGAGAGTAATGCTCTTCTCCTATATGTGGTTGCCGCAGTCACCTTCGTGGAAGTCTTGGAGTATCTCGTGTATTTCAGGATCCTCGATGCATCTCAAATAGGGACCTGCAAGAGATTTTCTATATACAATATCTTGTAAAATAATGAATTGTGATACCTTTAATCTGAAAGCTTTTTGATTTTCTCCCGTAGGGATTTCTCCATCCTGGAGGAATTTCCTGATTCGGAGGATCCAAGATCCTGCTTTTAGTAAGGATGAGGGATCCTTAGGTTCCTCTGTGCATTCCATAGTGACTTCCATAGCTTTCTGTTCTCCACTTGCCGGAGACAATATGTGAATGATAGGTATTTTTACATCATCCGGGATCTTCAATGATGATGCTAAGTTTGCTAAGGCATCTGCCCCAGCATTTTCTTCTCTAGGTACCTGTAATATACAAAACAACTCGAAGGATTTTGCTAATTCCTTCACAATTTCTAAATATTTGACCATATTCTCACCTTTTATGGTGTAAGAACCGTTAAAGCGATTATCTATAAGTAAAAAGTCTATATAAACTTGAAGATACCTGATCCTCATTTGTTTGGCTAAAAGTAAACCTGCGATAAGTGCTTCGTATTCTGCCTCATTGTTGGTGGCTTGGAATGCACATGCAATGGACTGGGATATTATGTCCCCCTGTGACGATTTCAGTAGGATACCCAATCATGTTCCTCTTACGTTGGATGCTCCATCTGTGAAAGGGTCTAAGGATCATTTGTTTCTTCTAGTTGCTGAACTTCCAAATCAGCTTCCTTCTGCATGTCGCTACTGAAATCAGCCACAAAGTCTGCAAGCTCTCGTGACTTAATGGTTGTTCTAGGCTCATACTGAATGTCATATGCACTCAACTTCACAGCCCACTTGGCCATCCTTCCTGACAAATCTGTCTTTCTAAGCACATCCTTAACAGAATAATTAGTTCTCAAAATAATAGTATAGTGTTTAAAAATAATGTCTCAACTTGGTTGAGGCAATAATCAAAGCAAGAATTAATTTCTCAATGTGATAATACCTGACCTCTGCGTCTAAGAGGTTTTTACTTACATAATATACCGGATGCTGTGGACCTTCATGATCCTTGGCCAGAACAGCACTGACTGCATTACCTGAAACATCTAAGTATAGAGACAACGACTCACCATAAATTGGCTTCATCAAGGCTGGTGCTGAGGATAGATAATCCTTAAGAGCCTTCAGCGCATACTCATGCTTTTGAGTCCATTCAAACTTCCATGGTCTTGCCTAACTGGTCTTTGAACATCAAATTGACCAGTCTTTGATATGTTGCCCCTGTCATGTCTGAATGCTTAAAGGTAAAGGTAGATTTTCTTCGCCCTTAGAAGGATACCAAATCCTCCTCAATCTTGCTGGGGATACTGGATCCTAGGAACACCTTTATGTCTGGATCCTCGGGATCGAATGATACTTCTTTAACGTCTTTCTCCCGAGCTTCCAGAACGTCCCTAGGATGTTGCTATGGTTGCTATGCCACAGTCTGCTTGGCTGTCGGCTTCATTGACGAAGAATAGTAGTTCTTGGCTTCCACCTGATCACCGTCTATCCTTACTACTCCCCAATGGGTAGGAAGCTTGATGCACTGATGGTATGTAGAAGCCACTGCTTTCATTCCATGTAGCCAAGGCCTGCCTAAAATAACATTGCAACAAAAAAGGTTATCAATTACACAAAATCTTTGACAAGAATTTAACCCTTCGATGTATATCGGGAGGTTGATGTCCCCCAATGTTTTCTTGGTTTCTCCACTAAAACCAACTAGCACCGATGTCCTTGGGATGGTGTCTGGATCTGGTATGTTCATCTTCTAAAGTACATCATGTTGAATGATATTGACCGAGCTACCACCGTCAACTAGGATCCTACGAACATAATGGTTAGCTATAAATAAAGTAATAATCAAACCGTCGTGGTGAGGATCCTGGATGCTTGATTTGTCTTCTTCATCGAAAAAGATTCTTTTGTCAGTGGTCAGAGTGGTGAATATAACCGGTTGGTCCCCGCCATCCAATTTTATTTCCTTGGCTAGCCTCTTAGCTGCAGAGAAAGAAGTGCCGCATATGTCTGACCCTTCGGAAATGAAATTGATCATGCGAGCATCTCGATGAGGATCATGGATCCTTATACTATCTTCTTGTTCAAAGAAGATTCTTTTATCAGCTATTGATGTAGTGGGGATAAGCGGTCTTTCCCCATTATTCAATTCGGTCTTCTCAACGAGGTTCTGGCTGTCGGAGAGGAACTTCGAAATATATATGCGCCTCTGGAGACGAAGTTGATCACGTGTGTTTTTGGTGGTGGTGCTGCTGCTTTCTAAGGGGCTTCTTCAGGATCCTGGATCCTTGATTTCTTACCGGGTGACTCCTATTTTGTTGAAGTACCCAATATTTCCTAGATCCTTTTATCATCCTCTAGTCTTATGAATCTGAGTGCCCTGTTTCTGACTTCATCTAGAGACCTTCAAGGAGTCATCACAAGGTCATCATAAAAGGGGGGAGCCCCTATTTAGTCCCATCTTGAAGGCTTCTACAGCCGTGGCCATGTCAAGATTAGGGATTTCTAAGGCCTCCCTACCAAACCTCGTGATAAAATCCCTAAGGGATTCATCATTGGGTTGGACAACCCTATATAAGTCACTAGTTAACTTCTCAAATTTCCTATTACAAGAAAATTGGCTGTTGAACAAGTTAACTAAATGTGAGAAAGAAATAACAGAAAAGGGAGGAAGACTTAGCAGTCATTTTAATGCAGATCCTGTTAGTGTGGATCCGAAACCCTTGCACAGACAAGCCTCCTTGAGTCTCTCGGGAATTGGATTGATCTCCATTCTTTCCCTGTATTGGGCTACATGATCTTCAGGATCAGTGGTACCATCGTACACTTTCATGTTGGGGGTTCGAAAGCGTTTTGAGATATCCGCGTCACATATTGGTGGAGCAAATCTTGACAGTTTGTGGCTTCCTTCTGGTATCTCAGGAATTGGACGGATCACTCCTGGTACGCTGGATATCATATCCTTGAGTTTCTGTAGTTCCTTAGATATAGCTTAGTTGATACCTGCATCCTGCATGGAACCACGGTTAACATATAAGGATATAGGATCATACAAGTTACCTCTTTGTTGTGTAAACCCTATTCCGGTCTGGTCCGGTATGAAATGAACTTATAATTTATAGAATCGACTTGATCATCAGATTATAGATTATAAGTTCATAACCCAAGCCCATGGCCATTTTGGGCGGAACAGATCTACTAATTCTTTGATTCCAGTTAGTAAGGTTAGTAAGAGGGATCTTGAACTAAGAAATAGACCCTAGAAACCAGAAGAATGGCTGATGTAAGAAGTGTCTGCTGCAGGCGTTGGTCCACCAGAAGCTATGGTCTGCATGGGGATTATATCTCCTTCATGGACTTCGGAAGATCGTTGACGTTGGACTCCTAAGAATCCTTGATCCCGGTAGAAGGATCCTTGAGGCTGGGAGTTGTAGGATCCTTGGTGACATACCCTGGAGGATCCTTGTTGAAGGAATGATGATCCTCTCTGGAACATGGAGGATCCTTGAACCTGCTGACCCATTGATCCTGGATTAAGGACTGAAGGTCCTTGCTGAAAGATCGAGGATCCTTGAATCTGCTGACCCATGGACCTCGGATCTAGGATAGATGATCCTGGGCGGAAGATCGAGTGTTCTTGAGTCTGTTGACCCATGGATCCTTGCTGAAGGATAGAGGATCCTTGCGGGAAGAATGAGGATCCCTGAGCTTGCTGACCCATGAACCCTTGTTGGAGGATAGATGATCCTGGCTGAACCAACGAGAATCCTTGAGTCTGTTGACCCATGGACCTCTGTTGAAGGATAGATGATCCTTGCTGAAAAGTTGAGGGTCCTTGAGCTGGTTGACCCATGGACCCGTGGTGAAGGATTGATGATCCTTGCTGAAAAGTTGAGGGTCCTTGAGCCTGTGGACCCTTGGACCCCTGTTGAAGGATAGATGATCCTTGCGTTAACTGAGCCATGGATCCTGGACTGGTGAAGTCCAACATCCTGGGCATCAGAGGAGTGTGATCCTCTGCTGGCCTCTTAGTCTTCTTGAGATCTTCAATCTCACGAAGGATCCTCTGGTTAGTCTTGTTCTGCTGCTCCATGTATGCTTTAACCTGCGAAAACATAGAAGAAACATCACTGTTAGTATTAACCATCGGCGCAGCAACAGCGGTTTTTGAGCACTGAAAGACTGGTAGTCTTGCTTCCAGCAATAGCAGGCCGTTGTGCTCCCATGAATGGCGGAGGCATCGGTGACAAAGTCCTTGACGAGAGAGAAACTGAAGACGACATAGTTGACGATGCAGAGGTGGATTGAGAGGCCATTGCGAGTGTATAGGGTACGAAAAAATGAAAATCGATGAGA
The DNA here is from genome assembly GCF_021521415.1 of Bidens hawaiensis. Taxonomy (NCBI): domain Eukaryota; kingdom Viridiplantae; phylum Streptophyta; class Magnoliopsida; order Asterales; family Asteraceae; genus Bidens; species Bidens hawaiensis. The sequence continues at coordinate 136,595 of NW_027493545.1, forward strand.
ATAATACGGATAATAGCACCAATTGCCCCACGATGGGCGCCAAATTGTTTTGGACAAAAATCTGCTAAGGATAATGTATCCAAATCTGTTATGTGAGGTTTAGTGCTAAAATGATAACAACGATTATATGAACGAAATAGAGATGAACACCGTGATTTGATCACGAGGGAAAAAACCCTTAATTACGATAATCTTACTTCGGTCAAAACTTAACAAGGTAATCTTTGGTCGAATGACTTCGGTCAAGGATTAGCAAGATAATCTTTGGTCCAATCACTTCGGTCAAGGATCAACGAGGTAACCTTTGGTCGGATAGTACGTGATTATAGTAATCTTCGGCACAAAAAACCCCCGGACGGTGAAAACTATCACCGTCAAGTTTATTAATGACAAAAATCGGGTTACAAAGGTGGAGATATGATCAAAGATTACAAAGAATATCTAAATGTGTGTGTGTGTGTGTGTGTAAACTGCTAGAGAGAGTTCTTGACAGAGTATTTGAGAGTATCTGCAGCTAATGAGTGTGAACAAGTGACCTAACTTTGATCATAATCTCAATATATATAAAAATAAAGGCTAACTAACTCCTATTTTTATGGCACTACTCCCACTAGCTTTGTCTTCACTATTGACCACGTGCTGGAGGTGCCTTGTAGCATAATATTAGGTAGACCACGTCCTTGAGCCGTTACACTTGATAAATATCAGCCTTCATATAAGAAACAACCGTTAACAACACCAAATACCGAGGATCCATGATCCTGACATAGCTCTGGAACTCTTCAGAAGGATAATCGATCCAGACATGTCTTCAAGAATAACATATCCTCAGTATTCAGTTATTTGTGACACAACAAGAAGTCCTATAAATCTGCCAATTCTCCCACTAAACGTGTTACAGCCATTTGACCACGTGTTTGACAAGTCCGATAGCGAGATATCCGGTGGAATAAGTCTTGGAGACGTTATACTTATTAAATAACAACCTACACATAAGAAACAATTGTTAATAATACCAAGTACTGAGGACCACTGATCCTGACAGGATCTGTTTAGGATAACTGATCCAAGAACATATGTCAGGATAACGTATCCACAGTATCAAATTTCCATGCCCAAACAATGATGTATATATAGATCGATCTAGTGTCAAGAACATTAAGATTCACGTTGTATCAGAATCAAAGTTTATTAGTCAAGTTTTTGTTAATTCAATTTCATCTTATTCCTTATCGAATGAATTGTGGAGGATCATCAATTGGCATCATAGCATCAAACTCTTGTTCCATGTATATATGTTTATGTGTATACATGTAATGTAATTGTTAGTGCACAAAAATTTGACACTGTGGATATGTTATCCTGGCATATGCTTTGGATCAGTTATCCTTAGTGTGTGTTCCAGATCCCGTCAGGATCAAGGATCCACAGTACTTATTATTTACTAACGGTTGTTTTCATGTGTAATCTAATATTTAGCAGGTATAACGATTAGAAGACTCAGACTATCTACTAACTTGTAGTCAAGAAGATATTTACGTATCTGGATCAATTATCCTTCTGAAGAGTTCCAGAGCTATGTCAGGATCATGGATCCTCGGTATTTGGTGCTATTAACGGTTATTTCTTATATGAAGGCTGATATTTGTCAAGTGTAACGGCTCCAAGACCTGGTCTACCCCCTATTTCGTAGCTTGAGTGATGGAGCACGTGGTCAAAGTGGCTGTTACGTTTACATTGAAGATAAAGGCGAATTTTTAGGAAAATTAGTTAATAGCATTTATTATTAATAACTCCATTGAGTTATTATCTATTATATATAATTGAGATTATGATCAGATATATGACACATTGTATACACATACACCTGAGTATTCTCTCTATCACAGCTCACACACTTAGAATTATTGTACCACTTATCATAATCTTCACACTTGTAACCACCTTTTTATTATCAATATACTTGACGGTGATAGTTTTCACCGCCCGAGGGTTTTTTGTGCCGGAGACCACGATAATCACATACTCATCAACCAAAGGTTACCTTGTTGATCTTTGACCAAAAAGAATCGACCAACGATTACTTAGTTAATCCTTGACCGAGGAAGTTCGACCAGGGATTACCTTGGTAAGTTTTGACCGAAGTAAGACTATCTTGGTTAAGGGCTTTTTCCCTCGTGATCAAATCACTGTGTTCACACAAATTACGATTACGCATCCAATATTATCGAAGCACCACTATACCTCACATTTACGCATTTGGATGCTGGATCCTTAGCAGATTTTTATCCAAAACAGTAATATACATATTTCCAAATGCGTAGCGCATGGAAAACCTACTTTTGATAAGAGATCAAACTACAAGTTTACACGCCCAGAATCTCCGATGCATCATGCGGGCCAACCCCGCGTCCTATTTTCCGAAAAAAAATAGAATTGGGAAATATGAAAGAGTTGAAATGATTTATAGGAGAGAGAAAATACTTTGGGTTTCTAGGTGTTCCGCCATTTGAAATGGCAGAACCCACAATGATTGCAGAGCCTGTCAGCAGTTGTCGGGTGATCTGGAGGTTTTTCTAGTGTTCCGTCATATCAAATGGTGGAAGTGATCAAAATATCATGTGTTTCTCCATTTGAAATAGCGACATGCCCCTGTACATTTGTTTCACTTTCATCATTTGAAATAACATAAGTGAATAGTAATATGCCTGACACGTCTTACGAGACCTTTTGACCATACTGTTCACTCATGCCATTTAATTCAAATGGCTGAAGTGAACATTACTTACAATTATAACACAAAATGACAAGACTTTTCTTCTTTTTGACCGTACTATTCACTCAAGTTATATCAAATGATGGAAGTGAACAGTTATGGCAATTATTGCAGACATTTTGCAAGGATATTTGGCATGTGGTTTGGGAATGTTTTGATGGTTCGTTCATGTTATCTACGTTCCTTCCGTGCCTATTTATAGCATAAATGTTACTCCCTCCATCCCATTAAAATGTCAATATTTTCTTTTTTGTTTGTCCCATTACAAGTGTCCACTTTCAAAATTTATTAGTCAATTTCCAAGTTTACCTTAAACATACACAACTAACATTAATAAACAATATTGATGGACCAAATTTCCAATTGCGTTATTGTCATTTGGTAAGAAAAAAAAATGATCATTCAATCTATCTTGAATTTTGTGTTTTTCAAACTATGACACTTTTAATGGGACGAAAGGGAGTAGTACTTTTGTCAATTTTAAATACCTGGTTTTTTTGTATCACGATCTAGTCGGCCTGACTAGATCGTTTTTCTGTATCACGATGTAGTCTGCTTGACTAGATCGTGTTTTTTGTATCACAATCTAGTCGATCATCATAATTTACTAGCCGGCCCGTGTTTTTAACAACGTGGTCTAGTTGGATGTGATCTAGTCGGCATTTTCAAGATCTAGTCGGCTTGACCTAGACACGAATGCATTCGTCAGGCCAACTTCTTTGTTGACACTTAGATTGTCTTCACGATATAGTCGGCATGTTCACGATCTAGTCGTCGCATCATATTCATGGGCACGTGTTTGTTTTTCATTGGCTCTACGAACTAGTCGTTTTGAATTATTAAAAAGTCGAGACGACTATTTTGTAATGGACATTTTAAGAATACTTGGTAAATGATGGACAAAATTGACAAACCATATTCTAAAATAGACATTTTAGAAATTTCTCCCTTATGGAAATGCACATTTTCGAAATTTTCTGATGGATAATTTATGTAATTAGCTTTACTTGTAAGTTGTAATTACACCATTATCCTATGTATGATATGACCGAGGAGTCTAAACGCTTCCAATATTTAGAATATTTTATAATAATACAATGGTATGGCTTTCTTTAGTTCCATTTCGTGATGGACAATCTAACAGATAAATTAATAAAAATATAATCACATTTTGATTAAATAAAATTAAGAAAGATGCAAAATTTCACACCACCAATGCCTGTATGTGGTTTCCATTCCTCCTTTAATAAGGTGGTAAGATGGTTTAAATAGAAGGTTTAAATAGAAGGTTAAATATACGTTCAATCTCTACAAAGTACAACATGTCACGGATACAAAATACACACCACCGCATATTTCCTATACTATTTATATTATATATATTTAATTTAAGAATTTCTTATAGCAAGTTAGTAATCATAAAAACCTATAAATGAGGTGGTAGTCATTAACAGAGGCACACCTTTAAACACATGGATTGGAAATGAGAGGTTTTAGATTCAAGTTTCATATATAACAAGAACTAAAATTAAATGATGTTTTCCGTTAAAAAAAACATAAAAACACCTATTGTCGAAATATCAATTGAAAAAGCAAAACAAATAAACATCAAGACAAATAGATCAATCTTTCGTCCGCAAAATAGAACATGGTGACCAGGTCCACCAATCAAGGAGAAAACTCATAACCCGGAGCAAAATCCTTTAGGCGAAACTCAAACTCACAACCTCCCATAAAAAAAATAATGTGGCTACCGCTAGAATGATTGAACTTTGGTTTCCTAGCGTATGAAGTTATCGAGTTATGTAATCGTGTCTGATGGGTCATGAATAGTAATGCCATGACCGCACGTTTATTGACGTTATTTAAAACAAGTTACTTTTGAGTTTCTTAATGGGTACTTAGGTTCAATCCTCACAGACAACACTTTTGAGGGCATGGGTGGCTCCATAAAGGAAAACATATATCTTTGTGATCATAATTCGATCCTGAGAGTGTCTGAGTTTTACCATCAGTGGGCCTTCGGGCAGACGGTTTTTCCTAAAACTAAAGATAACTTAGAAACATTTAAGGACTCCATACAACTGGGTTGAGTTAGCTAGAGGTGGCTTTTACCATTAAGTCACCCTTAAAAATATATGTATATTGGTTTTATTAATCCCAACTATCGCATTTTGGTCGCTGCCGGTATGAACTAACGAATTGGCTCATGACGGTCTCAACTTTTAACGTATTTTTTTCCAACGGTCCACAACTAACAGAATTATAACACCGCTAGTTGCAGGTCACCGGAAAAACGTTTTTGGCCAGAAAACTCACATTTTTTCCCCCGAAAACTTAGCATTCTCGTCCCAAACATCTTTGTAACTTTGTATCGGACCTTTAGGAATCTTTTTCCAGTAAAAGCCCCAATTATTAAGGTCGTCGGTGTCACACCCCGAAAACCTTAACTTAACACAGCGGAAGTCTTAACTTTAATTCGTCGGGTTATGACAGACGCCGATAGTCAACCATAATAAACAATTAATAATAAAAGCATCATCTTATATTATAAGGAAATATTTTACAACATCAGAGTTTACTATACGTGCTAATGCACGGTTTACAACACATCACTTTTGTTCAAACACCCCACGCTCTCATTTCCATGCCACCTCGAAACCTTCACTTTCCTGCAAAGCATATTTAAATAATTTTTGGGTCAACACGAATGTTGGTGAGTTATTCCTGAGAAGAAAAACTTATTATATAAATATAAACAATTTATATATAAACAACACATGAATATAATGGTGTACGGCCATTATACTCCCAATTAAAGACCGATCAAACACGGTACACACAATAACGAAACCCGCATTTTACCTTTAAGCACAAAAAGCGTTAGTTGTAGACTAGCTACGAATACAACGCGTGTATGACTACCAATTTGATAACTCGAAACGTACCATACTCAAAATATTCCCACTTTTAACCCAACGCGAATGGAAGTGGGGGGCGTCACCCCGATAGATCTACCAACATTTCTGTGCCCGCCGTCCGGTTAACAGTTATTTAACCAAATTGATTCATCCCACAATAACGACAATTTGTAGTATAATGCGTTTTCAAAACATATATATATAAATACGAATATAGATATACAATATGCTTTTCGGAGGAAGAACTCACCTTTGATTTCGGGTTTTTAAATAAACGCTCGTTCCTATATTAGTACACGTTCGTTAAATATATATATTCTTATTCTAAAAATCCACACAAGCACATAACGCACAAAGTTTACTACTTATAATCTTATAATTCTATACTTAAAAATATAAACAAGTAATAATCAACTAATAATTGTTTTATTTAATAATTTAATTTAATTATTAAAATTTATAAAATTTATTACCTTTAGTTTCTGGAGTGTTTTGGAAAAATTCAAGTTATCATTTTATTTAAAATTTTGACTCTATTATAATCGGTTTTGTCGGTTTTGCCGGTTTCGTCGGTTTTGAGCTTAAAAACGAACCGGTTGCCCTTTTTATGAAACTTTTAGTTTTAAATTATCTAAAACACTTTTTATATGGTTTTTAGTCAAGTTTTATTGGTTTTTCAATAAAAATGTTTTGGTTTTTATTTTATTTCCAGTTTCTTAAAAATGCCAATTTTTAACGTTTTCGTGTTGGTTTTCGCGACACGAACCGTGTTGATTTAAGTTTTGCTATTCTTGACTTTTCTTATACTTTAACTTATGTTAAATATAAGAATATTATGACTTTAGGAGCTGTTTTAATTCAGTTCCAAAAACTCATGCCGGTTCACCTTAAAAGTCGAACTTTCCGATCGTTAAAGTCACCGACAAGCTATTTAAGTCACAATGTCAAAACCAAACCATTTGGTACAGCAAATATACACATAATAACAAGTAATATATCATCATATACATGTTTGATCATCTAGCATCAAGTATGCACATAAAACAAATTTTTAACTACACATGTTCAAGCCTTAGCTTAAGTTTTCAACTATACAATATACATGTTATTTCTTCAATCTCTACAAGGTGTTTATGTACCAAAATTTCCAGATCTTACTAATCCATAGTAACATCTTATTTCATCCCATAATTATCCTTTAACAAACACATTCTTGATTTCTTTAACAATAAAGTTTGTATTATTAGTAAGTAGCAATTTTTCATAACCTTATTATCATACTAACAATCTTTACAATGGAGTTTACTAAAGTAATCCTAACCACAAGTCTTTAATCATCCACACAAGACTATGTTCACTTATCAAATCATTTTGCAAAACATCTTGTACAATTTATAAAGTTTCCTTTATTAATAAGTTTAACACAAACTCTTGTTTATCTAAGTTATTATGTTTCATGCATCCTAGTACTTCTAGTAGATTTCATTCCTTTCCATATGTCCCATTCAATCACTTAGTTTGTCATTTTCAATCCATATAAAACAAGTATGAGCTTTATGATAAAAATCAAATTTTGTATTACTTGCATGTGTAAGTGACTTTCCATCAAAGTCAAATCCCTACACTTTTGTCAACCCTTTTCCAAGATTTTTTCAACACCATTATTATTATTACTTACAACTTTTTCAAGTAATCAAGTATGTGGGTTTTCAAGATTATCACTTTTCTTTAACCATTTTACCATTTAACAAACTTACAACTCCAATCCATTACCAAAATCAAAATCCATGGTTCTAATGAGTGTTTTTATCCATAATCCATTTCCAATCTTTTGACCATTTTCACATTTACTTCCAATATTAAAACAATACTTAAACTCATTTGTTAAACAAACTCAAGTAACATCCATATGGACAATCTATACAAGCTAAAAATGTAACCATATCAAGTCCTATAATCAACAAAACCCATCTTATGCATTCCTATGTAAACTCACGGCTACATACATACATGCATATATCCATATCATGCTTGCATGTATACTACCAAACATACTAGAATCAAACCTTAAACATCAAATAACAACTAGTATACATAAATTTTTGAAGTGGGTTACCTTGGGTTTCGGATTTGGTGCCTATGGTGGTGATAATGTGTCTTTGGGTTGGCTATAATCCTTCCTTTGGCTTCCTACTTCTTGTATTTTGCTTAAACCTCCACCAAATACCTCCTAATCAATTGTTGTGTGTGTAAAAGTTTGAAAATGTGAGATGGTAGGAAGGTGATGGGGTGGCCGGTTATATAAAGGGAGGAAGAGAGGGGTATAGGGTAGTGAGTTGGATGGTAGAGTGTGCATGTGTCCATATTGAAGCTTCTAGGTAATCATTGCATAACTACATGTGTGTTTCTTATTGGTGGGTTTGGGAGGTGGGGTTGGATTGTGTGTGTGTGGAGGCCGAGAGAGATGGGAGAGGGAGAGGGAGAGGTGATTTGAATTATGGCATGTGCTAATAACTAGGTATTAATGTTTAACGTATCTCGTAATTTATCTAGCCAAACGACTTCCGTTTCTAATAATTTTTATCAGACTTTGAGCGAAATTAGATTACAGTCAATGTCTGCCTAAAAACATAATTTTCTGAAAAACTTAATGTCGGGCTCTTACGGTGTCCTCTACTGGCTTTCGGTTACTTATTTTCTAATTTTCGCGATTCAAACCTTCTAAAATTAAGTTTATACACTATCTCTAATATCCTAACATAAAATTTTATTTTTCGAGGTCATCTTGACATGTTTATGAATTTATCCGTTTTGAGATATTACCCGGTGTCAATCTGTACAGTGTCAGCTACACGACAAAATTGAACTTTTTCGGGTTCCATATATTAATATTCAACTAAAATCAAAAACTTTGGCTAAAAATATTATTCCTATATATTTACCTTACTAATTAATACACGATTTCGGTTAATATAATTACCAGATTAGTCTAATTTTTGGCGGTTGTCACAGCCGGAACCCAAGAACCATCGTCGGAATCGGGTGGTGGTGCTCAAGTGGTGGTGGTTGGTTGGTGGTGAGTCAATTGGTGGTGGTGGTATTCAGGTGGCGTTTTTTGGAAAAGAAAAATGAGTTTTCCGAACAAAAACGTTTTTCCGGTGACTTGCAAATAAGGGCGTTAGGATTCTGTTAGTCGCGGAGCTGTACCCTAGATGGCGAAAGTCCAGTAGCCGAAAGCATCACTAGCTTACGCTCTGACCCGAGTAGCATCGGGCTCATGGAATCCCGTGTGAATTAGCAAGGACCACCTTGCAAGGCTAAATACTCCTGGATGACCGATAGCGAAGTAGTACTGTGAGGGAAGGGTGAAAAGAACCCCCGTCGGGGAGTGAAATAGAACATGAAACCGTAAGCTCCCAAGCAGTGGGAGGAGCTCGGGGCTCTGACCGCGTGCCTGTTGAATATTTGGGAACAAATACGTTAAAATTTGAGACCGTCATAAGCCAATTCGTTAGTTGGAAACGACAGCAACCAAAATACGATAGTTGGTATTAATAAAAACTAATATAACAAAAAAAATAAAGAAAGAAAGAATGAAAAATACGTAACCGCGTTGAACAAAAAAATAATAATAATAAAACGAAAGACCAGTAAGAGTCGTAAAAAAACCAACCACAACCTTATTCTATTAATTAATGTCCCCTTCTTGACTTCTTGTACTCTTCATGGAAGTTTCAACACAACCTCTTCGAACAATCTTATCTTCCACGTCGAACTTCAACACGGCTTGCAAGATTATATATACGCTCGGTACCCTCAATAACCTTTTCACTCCATCTGTAATCTCAAAACTACTTTACTAAATAATCAATGTCAGTAACAATTCAGCCTTCGTTACATCTTGCACTAGCAGTAGTCATACAAACTGCCAAATTCAAACGCCACTTAAAAAACCGGAATAAGTTGCAAAAGGTGTTCGATCGTCTTGATTCAAATCAGTTCAACAAAATGCTTTCAGATTTTACTACTCTTGTGAATGTTAATTCCAATTCCTTCAGGCACCCAGGGTATGTTATTACTTGCAATTCTTCTTTCAATTGGCATTTTAAAGAAAGTGGTGGCATGGATTTGGATTCATTTCCTGAAAAAGAAATCACTGATTTTAAAGCGCCTAAATTCGAAGAATTGACGGTCGAAATAACGAGTCAAAATTACTCACTACCGGCATTCATTAACGGAATGGATCACCTCAAGGTCTTGAGTATAACAAGTCACGGTGATCATCCTTCAAAGCTGCATAATCTTTCATCCATCGCGTGTTTACCCAACCTAACAACTATTAAATTCGAGCATGTGTCGGTTCCTTCTCTTCAGCCCGTGTTTGCGTTAAAGAATCTAAAACAGCTTTCTTTTAATATGTGTGAGATTGGTGATGCATTGATGAGTTTTACCTCCGAGCCACCTCACACGATGCAGAGTCTCACATCTCTCGAATTCAACATGTGCTATGATCTTAAACAATTGCCATCAGGAATTTGTAACCTTGTACATCTGCAGAAGTTAAGTGTCACTAACTGTAATGAGCTTGATGTTCTACCCAAACGGTTAGGGGATTTGTCGAATCTTGAAAGTTTGAGTCTGCGTTGCTGCACGAAGCTACAAGAATTGCCTGAATCCATTGGGAGTTTGCGTAATCTGAGTTTGATGGATATATCTGACTGTTTGAGTATAAGTGTGTTGCCTGAGGAAATTGGTGAACTGTTTGGCCTGCAAGTGTTTAAGATGAATGGTTGCATAGGGCTGCAAGAATTGCCAATGTCCATAAGCAAATTGTCACAGTTGCAAGAAGTGATATGTGATGAAGAGACGTCATATATGTGGATGGATTTTGAAACTGATCTTCATAATTTGAAGATTGATGTTGTTGAAGATGATAGGCTAGAAAGCTTTATGAAAGTAGTGCAGTAAGTTGTATACTTCTAACTGTTTTCCTTCATGTAACATTTGATTGTGCTTGTTCATCCAACCTATAGCTTACTCTGATACGTTTAATAAAAAGAAGTCTATGCTCGTCTATGCTCCATATAGTTCATCCACCGCAACAGAAACCACCTACTCATTTGTAGATCATAGTTCTTATGTCACAGTTTTCTCCGATGCAGATTGTGGACTTAATCGCTCTCATCTAAAGTATAAGGGGTCATGGTATAATTACTTCATACTATGTTTATTATGTAACTGTGTATGTATGTAAAGTCTAGGGTATAGTGTCATAAACAAGACTTAGTAACCTCCAAGATTATTATAGTATTTAGATCGATCTAGCGTCAAGAACATTAAGATTCACGTTGTATCAGAATCAAAGTTTATCAATCAAGTTTTGTTAATTCAATTCTCTATTTCATCTTATTTCTTATCGATTTAATTGTGGAAGATCATCAATTTGGGCATCAATTGGTATCATAGCATCAAACTCGTGTTGCATGTATATATGTTTATGTATAGATATGTAATGTAATATACATATTTCCGGATGCGTAGCACATGGAGAACCTACTTTTGGTAATAGATCAAACTACAACTTTACACGCCCAAAATTTCCGTTACATCATTTGTCAACCCCACCAGTTATTTTCCAAAGCACCAACACAAACTAGTTTTATACCCGTCTCATAATGATATAATATAAGTATGAACAAAAATCTTCCCGATCGACTTTTGTTCTCAAAAGTGAAAAAAAATACACAACAAATTTCAAACAATAATTGCATAAAAAGTAACGCCAAACATTTATATACAATCACAAAATTTTAAACAATAATTAAACAAAATGTAACATCAGACATTTACATACAACCCGTGTTGCATCAGGGCGTCTTCTTGCTTGCTCATGATCCATGGTTCACCCGTGTTTTGACCAACAGCCAGTTGCACAATCCAGTTCACATATCATGATCTGTCCTCATGAAATGTTCCTTCGATGTTTTAGTACTCATTGCCTATCTGGATCATATATCATGTACTAAAGATAAAATTTTCGCTCATTTCTTTTCATTAATTATTTAGTTTAGCTCATCAGGCAGATTACCATCTAGAAAGCAATAAATTTGCAAACCTGTGAAAGAATAATTAGGCCTCATTGTTTGCTAGCAGGTTACTTGTCTTCGTCATGTCCATGTCCACGATTTTGGTTGTGATGCTTTACTTGTAAATCTACAAAAGTTAGTTTATGTCCAAACAATCAACTTTTCGAATTGGGATTTAATGTGAGTTATTTCACAGTTTAATTAAAGTAACTTTGAAAAACATATCTTGAATAGTTTGAATATATTTTGTCACTGTATAAATTTCAAATGTGACAAAAGCTTCAACGTTGTGAAATAACATTTCAGAGTCGGCATAATTTGGTTTAATAGATTTAGTTAGGGATGAGCAAAATGGGGACCGTACCGGTACCGAAATCGGTACCGATTTGGTACCGTCGGTACCAAAGTTTTAAGTTTCGGGATCGGTACGGTACCGGTACCGGTATTTCCCGATTTTTTACCTCTGGTACCGGTATAATCTCGGTACCGTCCTGGTACCGGTACCGAACCGAATATTTCGGTACCAGTACCGGTACCAAGAATTAGGAATTTTCGGGATCGGGACCAGTCGGTCCCGGTCCGATACCATGCCCATCCCTAGATTTAGTGAACTTAATGAAATATTTAAATATTTAGTCTACTACAGTAAAGACGCTCAAAGTAAAACCTTTATACTAAAATTTTAAACTAACAAACAAATTACGTACAATTTATTTTACACCCGATGTGTAATTTGGGCAGACCATTAATAAGTGGCTAATGTGTTAACCTCATCTCTGTTGGGTTACTTTTGTCTATGAGAAAATCCGACAACAATCTTAACCTTCATGGGATTTATTACTATTATTATTATTATTATTATTTATTAATATAAAAAGAAAAAAAAAGAAAAATATATTTTTACTTCCATCGTAGGAAGGTTTTTTTGATTTGGTGGGCTTGGGGCCCATGACCACAATTTGGTGGGCTTCTAGGACGTGAGAAACAAAAGCAAGAAAATAAAGGGTTTAATTTTTTGGTGCACATGATATTATTCGGCCGACATAGTACCAAAGAATTGTGAGAGTATTATTATTGGTTCTCTTCTACTTCTGTCGACAACAAAATTACGAAGAGAATATTTTGAGTGCTCCATTATTTTGGTGTTTTGTGAAGAGCTAAGAGACGTTTTAGAGACCGGGTATTTTCTTCTTGGTGGTACCTCTTACTCTTTGTTTTATTCCATATACTTGATATTAGTTTGTACCAAGTATATGATGTTTTGTGTATGCCTCTAGTTTTACCTAGAGAAGAACTTTTGTATTGCTCATTATTGGTGATAGTGGATTTGAAGCGGCTCTAGTAGTCCCGTTGTTTTTTACTCTCGCCTTGAGAGGTTTTCCACGCTAAAATTTATTGTACGTCACTTTTACTTTTAATTACCCTATTTGTTTGCATTCTCATTGGTTCATTCGGGTCAGGAAAAAGTTTAACCAAACGAAGATTAATTCCGCAATTTTTGTTTACCGTTCATGGCTAGGTGATCGTTTTTCCCAACAAAGTGGTATCAGAGCTTCGGCTCTTGTTCTTGGGTTTAGACTTGTTTGAACGATGGAAGCTAATACGGGTAGGATGGTGAGTTTGAATGGTTCTAATTATCATGTTTGGAAAGGCAAGATGGAAGACCTTCTTTATGTGAGGATTATTATTTGCCTGTTTTTAGTACCGATAAACCTGAAGATAAAACTGATGAAGAATGGAATATTTTGCATCGGAAGGTTTGCGGGTATATTCGGCAATGGGTTGATGATAATGTTTTGAACCATATTAGCGGGGAGAGTCATGCTCGTACTCTATGGACCAAGCTTGAAGAGTTGTATGCTCGGAAGACCGTGAACAATAAGTTGTTCTTGATTAAACAGTTGATTAACTTGAAATACCGTGATGGAACTCCTGTTACTGATCATTTGAATGTTTTTCAGGGTGTTATTAATCAGCTTGCAGGTATGAGTATTAAGTTTGAAGACGAGATACAAGGTTTATGGCTTCTTGGTACTTTACCGGATTCTTGGGAGACTTTTAGGACATCATTGTCCAACTCCGCGGCAAACGGTATTATCACTATGGAATTGGCTAAAGGTAATATTATCAATGAAGAGATGAGAAGAAAGTCACAAGGTTCCTCTTCACAGTCAGATGCCTTAGTTACCGAAAGTAGGGGAGAAGCCATAGCAGAGGTCCGAGTAATAGAGCAAAGCACCGCAGTAAGTCCAAAGGGCAGTTTGAAGAATTTGAGTGTCATCATTGTGGCAGAAAAGGGCACACAATAAAATATTGTAGACAATTGAAAAGGGAGAACAAGAAAGCTAGTTACGATAACAAAAAGAACAACTACAAGAAAGATGACAGTGATGAAGGTACTTCTGAAACTAACACTGCCACCGAAGAATTTCATATTTGTTGTGATTATGATAGGGTGAACATTGCACGTGATGAATCGAGTGGGGTTGTTGACAATGGTGCTACTTGTCATGTGACATCACAAAGGGATTTTTATTCGTCTTATACTCCTGGTGATTTTGGGAATGTCAAGATGGGTAATAATGGGCTATCAAAGATCGTTGGTGTTAGGGATGTTTGTTTGAAGTTTGATACTGGGATGGATCTGGTTTTACACAATGTGAAACATGTTCCGGATATTAGACTTAATTTAATCTCCGCATGCACATTAGATGATGATGGTTTCCACAGTACCTTTGGTGGTGGAATTTGGAAACTCACTCGTGGTTCATTGATCGTGGCAAGAGGTGAAAGAACTTCAAAGTTGTATATGGCACATCCAAAAATTTCCAGAGACTCGGTTAATTCATTGAAGAATTCTGATGTGACCGACATGTAGCATAAGAGACTTGCTCACATCAGTGAAAAGGGGATGTTTATTTTATTGAAGAAAGATGCCTTGTCCGGTGTGAAAAATGTTCACATGAAGAAGTGTTCTCATTGTATGAATGGTAAGCAAAAGAGAGTTTCTTTTCATAGTCATCCGCCTCATAGAAAAGAAAGTATACTTGACTTGGTGCATTCAGACGTATGTGGTCCTATGAAGACTAGAACACTTGGGGGCTGCTTATATTTTGTCACATTTATAGACGATCATTCGAGGAATGTATGGGTTTATACTTTGAAGTCTAAAGATCAAGTATTTGATGTGTTTAAGCAGTTTCATGCCCTAGTTCAAACTGTGAAGAAGCTCAAGTGTGTTCGTACAAATAATAGAGGTGAATACATTGGTCCTTTTAATGCTTATTGTAGAGAGATGGGTATTCGACACCAAAGGACACCTCTAAAGACACCACAGTTGAATGGTTTGCATCCTCATTGGTTCATTCGGGTCGGGAAAAAGTTTAACCAAACGAAGATTAATTCCGCAATTTTTGTTTACCGTTCGTGGCTAGATGATCGTTTTTCCCAACAATCTCAACAAATCAATTTAACTCCCTTCATATCTGCAAATTCAAAATTCAATTTATTCTACTAAAATAATCATTACCACAAAATATAAAAATCACAAAATGAGTTTACACAGTATCTTACACTTGCTCAGGAGGTATATGAAAAAGATTTATTGGCCTTAACATTCTTACCGATGAATCTTGTTGACAATGATTGAAAAAACGCCATATCTCATCGGTTTCGATTTCCTCAGTTTATGTAACACCCCGTAACCGCAGCGGAAACGTACACGGGATGCAACAGACACATCTGATATCAACAGCATTGCTTATAAAGAAAATACCACTACATTAATTTATATCATATTACATTGTTGCTAATTCGTTACTGTCTAGGTGTTACACACGAGTTTTACCGATAAGACATTAATATATTCATTACAAAATATAGATCAGCAAGCTTCCAACAAGTAGCACAGATCATTAAGCACATTTCAATCATTCCATCTTGGGCATACCTAGAAAACATGTAAGAAAACGGGTCAACTACGAATAGTTGGTGAGTTTCACTAATTTAAATAAACACTGACAGATCATTTTAATAACCATTTATTAGCAATGAAATTATGCTGGGAACTATGTTACCCCAGAACAATAATAACCTCTAGGAACTACGTTACCCCAGAACAATAATAACCCCTGGGAACTATGTTACCCCAGAACAATAATAACCCCTGGGAACTAAGTTACCCCAGAACAATAATAACCCCTGGGAACTATGTTACCCCAGAACAATAATAACCTCTGGGAACTATGTTACCCCAGAACAATAATAAACCCAGGGAACTAAGTTACCCCAGAACAATAATAACCTCTGGGAACTATGTTACCCCAGAACAATTACACACGATAAACAATTTATATATTCTGTGCATCAAACATTTATATATAAATATACAAGTTTTTCCATACGATCGGTATGTACTTAAATACTTTAATAAAGACATGTTTTCCGCCCCGGGAAAATATTTAGAAACAGTTCAGTAAAAGGGGCTCGTGAGAACTCACCTTTCTGTGAGTCGGGACGTGATACAATGAACTGCTATAAGCCTGGATCTGTAATATAATATCTAGTCGTTACTATATAATTCCCATAAATTAAATACGTATCAATCGGTACATCTGGGGACATTGTTAGCCCAGTACTGTACTCGATTCGGGGACAATGTTAACCCCGTGACACTTCTAAGGACTCAGATTGTGACTTTGCTTAGAGTCTGACGGTCAAAATTATCATTTTTATGATTTCCTTGATTTGCGTGCCTAGCACGGTTATCCGTTTTTAGTTTCAAAAATGAGTTTATTCACACCCGACCCAAAAATGGTGTTTGACTGTTACTTTAGTTAAAGTGATGAAATTAGAGCTCGGTTTGGACACCCCGTTTGGCCGCGGGGCCCGTTTCCGTCATTTAGGTGCCGGAAACAGTAAAATCGGGTAAAATTACCCAAATCATCCGAATTATTTTCGGATGATTTTCTTTTATTTAATTTACTTAGTATTATGAAAATGGTCTATTTTTAGGTTTTTATATACCAGTCAGCTCGCTTATGCGAGTTTTGCCGGTTTACACGTTTTAAGCTTTAGAAATTTGTTTTTATGTTCTTTTTAGCACAAATAATTACCCGTTTAGTCTCGGGTCTTGAAATTTTGCACAAAACTTATTTTGACAGTAAGAAACTTTATAAAAATTTTCCAGATTTATTTTCTTATATTTACATTTATTTATCTATTTTTAAACCTTATTAAAACACTAAATATGTCAAAAATACCAAAAGACTTTAGAAAAATCCCAAATTTTTCCGGGATGATCCCTGCCATCCTCATGACTCCCTGGAATTTTTCCAGAACCCAAAACTCATATTTCAAGCCATTTTCACAAAAACCGAGCTAGAAAGCCCTAGAACTCGTTTTACCGAAAAGCCCCCTTATACTTTTCCAACTGAGCTCAAATTTTTTGTGTGACCTTTATATGTTATAAAAAGCTTATCCTAAATTTTTCAGAATTTTTCATCAAGTTTAGCTATTTTTCACCATTTTTGGCCAAAACCGAGCATTAAATTCGCCAAATATTCATCTTTTATCCAAAAATTACCAAAAATTCACAGATCTCATATTTTCATGTGTAGATCATCTCTGTGAAATTTCGTGACCCGACTCTAAGTACACTACAATCTGTCCAAACTCACTAAATCACACGAAAACCGAACTATCTTGTGTTTTCTAGCGTTAGATCGCAAGGATCTTGGTTTCTAGCCTTTGCTATCCACTAGATACAACACTTACAAGCACAATAACACTATACCAAGCAAGTTACACCAACAATCAAACCATTTCTTTCATAGTGTCGGTTTTGATATAAAAACAAAGGTTTTAACCGTAAAAATCCGTCCTCGACTCTTTTTACTTATTTCTTGGACCAAGATCCCTTGTATAACTTGTATACATCTCTTGATCATGCAAGAGTCGGTTTCATCTCGGGTTTTCACCCGTCTTTCACATGGAAACTCATTTTTACAAGATTTCAACCGTAAAATTTCATTCTAAACTCTTTTAACTAATTACTTGGATCAAGATCCTTTGTATAGCTTGTATACATCCCTTGATCACACGAGAATCGGTTTCATCTCGGGTTTTCACCCATTTTTTCACATGAAACCTCCTTTTCTCAAGATTATAGAATTAGAAACAAGAATCAAGCATTAAAAACATGTTTATACCTTCAAATCTTGGTTAGAACTCAAGAAGATTGGATGAATGTGGATGAGAGTTGAGAGATTTGAGAGAGTTTTTGTTGAAAAAAAGAAAAATGGAATGTGTAAAGTGTGTGTGTGAGGCCGGCCTAAGTGGTGGTGTGGGGGGGCCCACATCTCAAACCATGGCCACACATTTGGATTACACAATCCGGATAATGTTGTGGATAGTCTGGTTCAGTTCGTTTCTCGTTTAAACTCGTAATTCGGCTTAAAACGAGCCTAAAATGGTCGTTTTTTCGGGTTAAAATAAAATTTACATAAAACTGATTTAAAAACTTTTAAAAACTTAACCCATGACATTAATGACTTAAAACATTGTATTGTCGGTAATTGTGCATCTTTTTCGGCTTGATTGATCGTCTCTTGCTTGGTTTGATGTTAAAGGTTTCGTTTACCGTACCGACGTACTAGTAAATCGAAATCATTTTTCTGTGCTATAATTCACTTATCCCGAAGCATTAATACTTCGTAAACATCACTAAACATTATATACTTCGTCTATAATGTAGTTCCCGATTCGTTCGGGTTTCAATAATCGTTCATTGGTTAATTGTAATTCCAATACGATTCACTATATAATCGAGTATGATTCGTTCTATGAATCATATATACTCGTATACACGTACTATAACTCATATAATCAATACTAAATGACACGTAAATAGTATATACCGGCTAGGGTATACCTGGATTTGCCGGAATCGTTACATTCTCCCCCCGTTATAAAAATTTCGTCCTCGAAATTTTACACGTCAACTACTTCCTTTTGAGGAAATAGGTGGGGGTATTTCTTCCGAAATTCATCCTTTCGTTCCCAAGTAAATTCTGGGTCTCGTTACGAATTCCATCTAACTTTGACCAACGAGATCTTATTGTGTCTAAGTTGCTTGATCTTACCGTCCACTATTTCAATGGGCTCCTCTACGAAGTTGAGCTTATCATTTATTTGAACACCCTCTAAGGGTAACACCAATGTCTCATCCGCCAGACATCTTTTCAAATTTGACACATGAAACACGTTATGAACTGCACTTAGTTCCTCAGGCAGTTCTAATCGGTAAGCTACCGGACCGATTTTTGCAGTGATGTCGAATGGTCCAATGTATCTGGGGGCTAACTTCCCCGCCTTGCCAAATCTGACCACTCCTTTCCAAGGGGATACTTTCAAATATACTTTTTCACCCTTCTCAAATGACAACAGTTTTCGACGGGTATCGGCATAACTCTTCTGCCGGTCCCGCGCGGCTTTTAGGTTGTTCTTAATTTCAAGAATCTTGCTGGTCGTCTCCTGGACCAGATCCGATCTAATGACCTGCGGGTCACCCACTTCAGACCAGCAAAGTGGTGATCGGCACTTCCGCCCATACAATGCTTCATAAGGTGCTGCCTTTATACTGCTGTGATAACTGTTATTATAGGAAAATTCAACGAGTGGGAGATGTTGATCCCAATTTCCATTAAAGTCCAGTACGCAAGCACGAAGCAAATCCTCCAAAGTTTGAATGGTCCTCTCAGACTGACCATCGGTCTGAGGGTGGTAAGCCGTGCTTAGGTCAATACGTGTTCCCAATGCTTCTTGAACAGCTTGCCAAAGTTTGGAGGTGAAATGGCTATCCCTATCGGAGATGATCGAGATGGGGATGCCATGACGAGACACTATTTCATTTATATAAATCTGCGCAAGTCTCTCAGTGTTAAAAGTATTCCTAATCGGAATAAAATGTGCCGATTTGGTTAATCGATCCACGATTACCCAAATCGCATCATGACCTCGGGGTGTCTTGGGGAGATGTGTCACAAAATCCATTGTGATCTGCTCCCACTTCCATTCGGGAATTTCCGGCTGTTGTAGCATTCCCGAGGGTTTCTGGTGCTCCGCCTTAACTCTCGCACACGTCGTACACTTGCCGACGTATGTGGCTATATTCTTTTTCATACCTGGCCACCAGTAAAATTCTTTCACATCCTTGTACATTTTATCTGATCCCGGATGTATGGAATATTTCGATTTATGCGCTTCATCCATGATCAAATCACGAAGGTCATGGAGGGTCGGGATCCAAATCCGATTTTTGAAATAGAGAATTTCGTCCACACGCTGTTCGAAATTCTTCTCATTCCCGTAAAGTCCTTCTTTATCCAATTGGTCCTCTTTCAACGCCTCGCGTTGAGCGACTCGAATCAAATCCGAAAGGTTTGACCGGACTATCATCCCCAACGCCCGCACTCGCAATGGTTTAACCCGATCCTTCCTACTCAAGGCATCGGCTACAACGTTAGCCTTGCCGGGGTGATATCGAATGTCACAGTCATAGTCACTCAGCAACTCGACCCATCTTCGTTGCCTCATATTCAGTTCTTTCTGATCGAATATGTGTTGCAAACTTTTATGATCAGTGAAGATGGTGCACTTTGTACCGTAGAGATAGTGCCTCCAGATTTTAAGTGCGAAGATGACTGCTCCCAGTTCCAAGTCATGAGTAGTGTAGTTTTTCTCATGAACTTTTAACTGTCGAGACGCATAGGCTATGACCTTTTTATTTTGCATCAACACGCATCCTAACCCTTTACGGGATGCGTCACAATATACAACAAACCCATCGTCTCCGTCGGGGAGACTTAAGATTGGCGCTTGGCACAATCTTTGCTTTAGCGTTTGAAACGCCGCTTCCTGCTCTTCACCCCAATCATACCTTCGATCCTTTTGGGTCAGCAGGGTTAAAGGTTGGGCAATGCTGGAAAAATTCTCAATAAATCGACGATAGTACCCAGCTAAGCCTAAGAATTGGCGGATTTCCTTTGGAGATTTAGGCGCTTGCCAATTCTTAATTGCTTCAACCTTACTCGGATCAACGTGTATTCCTTGGTGGTTTATAACGTGACCGAGGAATTGCACCTCTTGTAACCAGAAGTTACACTTGGAGAATTTTGCATATAACTTCTCCTGATCCAGGAGCTCTAGAACTAACTTTAAGTGTTGCTCGTGCTCTTCTTTACTCTTCGAGTATATCAAAATATCGTCAATAAATACAATGACGAATTTGTCAAGATAGGGTTTACAGACTCGATTCATGAGATCCATGAATACTGCTGGCGCATTTGTTAGCCCAAAAGGCATAACTAAAAATTCGTAGTGGCCGTAGCGAGTCCGAAACGCGGTTTTTGGGATATCCTCCTCCTGAATTTTAACTTGGTGGTATCCCGATCTAAGATCAATCTTTGAGAAATAGCTCGCACCTTGTAGTTGGTCGAACAAATCATCGATTCGGGGAAGAGGATACCTATTTTTGATGGTTAACTTGTTCAATTCCCTGTAGTCAATGCACATTCGAAGGCTTCCGTCCTTCTTTTTCACAAATAGTACAGGTGCACCCCACGGGGAATAGCTGGGACGAATAAATCCCTTATCCAACAATTCCTGCAACTGGTTGGATAATTCTTGCATCTCGGACGGTGCAAGTCTGTAAGGGGCCTTAGCAACAGGGCCAGCTTGTGGTAACAGATCGATTCTGAATTCGACCTGTCGGGTTGGCGGTAATCCAGGAAGTTCCTCTGGAAAAACTTGTGGGAATTCGCGTACCACGGGAATATCGTCCACCCGTTTTTCCTCAGAATCAGCGGCCGTCAGGCTCGCTAGATACGCCACACATCCCTGACGTATATATTTCAACACCTTGAGGTGGGATATAAATGGTATCATGGTGCCGGATTTTTCTCCCTGCACTAATACCTCCTCGTCATCCGACACCCGGATCTTGACGGTTTTCTTTTCACAGTTTATTTCTACCCTGTTACGTGCCAACCAATCCATTCCCACTATTACGTCAAAACTACCCAATTCTACCGGTAATAAGTCAATCAGAAAGGATTGTTCGTTCAGAATAAAAGGGCAATTTCGAACTATCCGATTAACTATCATGGTTTTACCGTTAGCGACTTCTACGGTGTAAGGTTCTATGGTTTCACCAATAGGAAGGTTTGCTATCGAAAGGAATCTAACGGAGACAAAACTTCTATCGGCGCCTGTATCAAATAATACAGAAGCGTAATGATCTGAGACGAGGAAGGTACCTGTCACTACGCTGGGGTCCTGGCGTGCCTCGTTCGCCCCCATCACGAATGCTCGGCCTCGCGCCGGATTGGACGACGATGCCTGACCCGTGAGTTGTCTCCCGTTTCCTCCCTGGTTCAGTTTCGGGCAGTTCCTTTTGAAGTGATCCGTGCTGCCGCATTCGTAGCAAGCACGGCTAGTGGTCACCATCTGATTTCCTTGCGGGTTCTGCTGTCGGGCTGGTTGAGCTCTAAATGGTTGCGCACGAATAGGTTGCGGTTGCCGGTTCAGGTTGTTCAGATTTGTCTTACAATTTGGTGCGTAGTGTCCAATCCTGCCACACCGGTGGCACACCACCTCTTTGCATACGCCACTATGGTGGTAACCACATTTCCCTCACTTAGGAAACGTTCCCTTGCATAGCTCTGGGCAGCGGGCCTAGCTCGTTTGCCTTGCTGCTTTTCCTGGATTCTATGATCATGTGTACCCCGTTTTCCCCCAGCGGATTCTCCTGTCACCTTTAGTGATCCGCTCCGTAAGAAATCATACGTGACAATGCCAGCCTGTGTCACTGCCCTTTCATACGTCTGGTGTCCCCCCGCGTTGACTATACTCCTCACTACTGGAGTAAGTCCCCAAATATAACGTTCCACCCTCTTCGTCTCCGGGGTGACCAACCACGGTACTAATCGTGACAGTTCATTAAACCGATTGGTATAACCCAAGTGGTCCGCCCCCTTCATCTCCAGATTCCACAACTCATTTTCCAGTTTCTGCAATTCATTCTTTGGGCAGAAATGTTCCAACACAAGAGCCTTAAGCTCCGTCCAGGTCATGTGGTTTGTCGCCACCTGACCTCGAGTCTGTACTATGGTGTTCCACCATGTCAAGGCATGGTCGGTGAATGTACAGGTGGCGTACTTAACGACACAATCCTCGGGACAGTTGCTGATATTCACCACTGATTCTATTTTCTCTATCCATTTAACTAACCCATTCGGTCCTTCGGACCCGCTAAACTCTAATGGCTTGCACAACATAAAATCCTTGATCGAACATCCCCTGGATGCACGAATTGGTTCAGTACGGTTTGTCTCTACCGTAGGTATAGGGCCATTGCTGTCAGTAACGACCACCCTAGGCGGTGCGTCATTACTCGGAATAGTGTTATCATTCCTTGGAGGATTAGCATTTTGTTCCCCGTCATTATTTATGGGCGTTTGATTGCTCGGAGGGGTTGGATTGGTCGAGTTATTAATACTGGCGGCGATGCGCGATACTATATCCGGTATCGCCGCCTCCAACTGTTGAGCAATCAAACGGCTCACATCTACATCCGATATTTTCGTTGATCGTTTCGGTGCCATTCTACACAACATCAAGAAATACATATAATCAATACCATCTCAAATTATAAAACACAATACATATTTCATTCATTAGTAAACATTGATACATATTACACAAACATCAGTTTACATACTTTCCAGTCAACATTACACAACTACGTTTTAATACAAGGGCCCTATGTCGGTATCATCTCGACATAACCCGTAAAAGGGTCAGTGCTTGAATGATACCCAAAAGTATCTATAAAGATATGCCCCAAAAGAGACCCACCCTAGGGGCCAGTGGTTGTATCATAACTAAACAAGATTCACTCCGTGTTAGTATCACCACTAACTACTTACACAGAGTATAAAAAAAAATGGTCCCTGACTATCCCCATCCAAACATAACTACTAAACACGGTGGTATGCCCACCACATCATCACTGCCACCAACGCCACCACTACTGCCATCACCCCCCGGAGCCACGCCTCTAACCGCTGAACCATCAATAGGGAGTACGAGCACTCCCTTGTCAACCAGTCGATTGCATACTGGCAATCCAGTATGCGGTCACCAAGGTACACCCGTCTCTGTACCCCCACGGTCAGGGCGGCTGAGTGCTCATTTACTTGCTCTGTGAGCACTCGTAGCCAGGCTGCCGCATCCCGCTCCTGTCTCGGAAGGCCCCAGACAGGTAGAGCCATCGGCTCGGGCTGAGATGAGGACTCTCCCCGACGAGTAGCAGGTCGGGGTGGGGGAGAGGTCGGTGGGACACGCGGAATGCTGATCCGCGCCGTAAGGCGAGGACCAAATCCCGGAGGGACAGAGGTGGCCTGCGGTGCGAGTGGAGTAGGGGATCTGACGATCCGGGCCGGGGAGGACTGGCTCGAGCTCCTGTGACTCGCCTCGCTAGGCTCGGAGTCGGATGACACGTGTAAGCTCCCGGAGTTTCCGGGGCTAACCTCCTCCGGATCCTCCTCTACTGATAAGCTATGCGGGCTTGACATTTTTACCTGCACACAAGTTAACAAGCATATAGTTCCTTCCATAGTTTAATTCATAATCAAATTAATACATACTTATTTATACAACTTTACCACATAATAATATTATCATATATTTACACATATGTTGCCAATTTTACCTATTTAAAGTTCCTCGTGACTTCCCCTGAATTCTCCCGTGCAGACAAGTCTGTTATTATGTTCCGGACCATAATAACTCACTTGTCCATCCAAGTTCATCCAGATCCCGTCACAATAAATTATTAGTTGATATTCAGATCCTATAATACTTGAGCTACTGGTTATATTTTAGGTATCTTTTTCAGACATCCTAAATCTTTATAACCAATGGCTCTGATACCAAGTTCTGTAACACCCCGTAACCGCAGCGGAAACGTACACGGGATGCAACAGACACATCTGATATCAACAGCATTGCTTATAAAGAAAATACCACTACATTAATTTATATCATATTACATTGTTGCTAATTCGTTACTGTCTAGGTGTTACACACGAGTTTTACCGATAAGACATTAATATATTCATTACAAAATATAGATCAGCAAGCTTCCAACAAGTAGCACAGATCATTAAGCACATTTCAATCATTCCATCTTGGGCATACCTAGAAAACATGTAAGAAAACGGGTCAACTACGAATAGTTGGTGAGTTTCACTAATTTAAATAAACACTGACAGATCATTTTAATAACCATTTATTAGCAATGAAATTATGCTGGGAACTATGTTACCCCAGAACAATAATAACCTCTGGGAACTACGTTACCCCAGAACAATAATAACCCCTGGGAACTATGTTACCCCAGAACAATAATAACCCCTGGGAACTAAGTTACCCCAGAACAATAATAACCCCTGGGAACTATGTTACCCCAGAACAATAATAACCTCTGGGAACTATGTTACCCCAGAACAATAATAACCCCTGGGAACTATGTTACCCCAGAACAATAATAACCCCTGGGAACTAAGTTACCCCAGAACAATAATAACCTCTGGGAACTATGTTACCCCAGAACAATTACACACGATAAACAATTTATATATTCTGTGCATCAAACATTTATATATAAATATACAAGTTTTTCCATACGATCGGTATGTACTTAAATACTTTAATAAAGACATGTTTTCCGCCCCGGGAAAATATTTAGAAACAGTTCAGTAAAAGGGGCTCGTGAGAACTCACCTTTCTGTGAGTCGGGACGTGATACAATGAACTGCTATAAGCCTGGATCTTTAATATAATATCTAGTCGTTACTATATAATTCCCATAAATTAAATACGTATCAATCGGTACATCTTGGGACATTGTTAGCCCAGTACTGTACTCGATTCGGGGACAATGTTAACCCCGTGACACTTCTAAGGACTCAGATTGTGACTTTGCTTAGAGTCTGACGGTCAAAATTATCATTTTTATGATTTCCTTGATTTGCGTGCATAGCACGGTTATCCGTTTTTAGTTTCAAAAATGAGTTTATTCACACCCGACCCAAAAATGGTGTTTGACTGTTACTTTAGTTAAAGTGATGAAATTAGAGCTCGGTTTGGACACCCCGTTTGGCCGCGGGGCCCGTTTCCGTCATTTAGGTGCCGGAAACAGTAAAATCGGGTAAAATTACCCAAATCATCCGAATTATTTTCGGATGATTTTCTTTTATTTAATTTACCTAGTATTATGAAAATGGTCTATTTTTAGGTTTTTATATACCAGTCAGCTCGCTTATGCGAGTTTTGCCGGTTTACACGTTTTAAGCTTTAGAAATTTGTTTTTATGTTCTTTTTAGCACAAATAATTACCCGTTGAGTCTCGGGTCTTGAAATTTTGCACAAAACTTATTTTGACAGTAAAAAACTTTATAAAAATTTTCCAGATTTATTTTCTTATATTTACATTTATTTATCTATTTTTAAACCTTATTAAAACACTAAATATGTCAAAAATACCAAAAGACTTTAGAAAAATCCCAAATTTTTCCGGGATGATCCCTGCCATCCTCATGACTCCCTGGAATTTTTCCAGAACCCAAAACTCATATTTCAAGCCATTTTCACAAAAACCGAGCTAGAAAGCCCTAGAACTCGTTTTACCGAAAAGCCCCCTTAGACTTTTCCAACTGAAGTCAAATTTTGTGTGTGACCTTTATATGTTATAAAAAGCTTATCCTAAATTTTTCAGAATTTTTCATCAAGTTTAGCTATTTTTCACCATTTTTGGCCAAAACCGAGCATTAAATTCGCCAAATATTCATCTTTTATCCAAAAATTACTAAAAATTCACAGATCTCATATTTTCATGTGTAGATCATCTCTGTGAAATTTCGTGACCCGACTCTAAGTACACTACAATCTGTCCAAACTCACTAAATCACACGAAAACCGAACTATCTTGTGTTTTGTAGCGTTAGATCGCAAGGATCTTGGTTTCTAGCCTTTGCTAGCCACTAGATACAACACTTACAAGCACAATAACACTATACCAAGCAAGTTACACCAACAATCAAACCATTTCTTTCATAGTGTCGGTTTTGATATAAAAACAAAGGTTTTAACCGTAAAAATCCGTCCTCGACTCTTTTTACTCATTTCTTGGACCAAGATCCCTTGTATAACTTGTATACATCTCTTGATCATGCAAGAGTCGGTTTCATCTCGGGTTTTCACCCGTCTTTCACATGGAAACTCATTTTTACAAGATTTCAACCGTAAAATTTCATTCTAAACTCTTTTAACTAATTACTTGGATCAAGATCCTTTGTATAGCTTGTATACATCCCTTGATCACACGAGAATCGGTTTCATCTCGGGTTTTCACCCATTTTTTCACATGAAACCTCCTTTTCTCAAGATTATAGAATTAGAAACAAGAATCAAGCATTAAAAACATGTTTATACCTTCAAATCTTGGTTAGAACTCAAGAAGATTGGATGAATGTGGATGAGAGTTGAGAGATTTGAGAGAGTTTTTGTTGAAAAAAAGAAAAATGGAATGTGTAAAGTGTGTGTGTGAGGCCGGCCTAAGTGGTGGTGTGGGGGGGGCCCACATCTCAAACCATGGCCACACATTTGGATTACACAATCCGGATAATGTTGTGGATAGTCTGGTTCAGTTCGTTTCTCGTTTAAACTCGTAATTCGGCTTAAAACGAGCCTAAAATGGTCGTTTTTCGGGTTAAAATAAAATTTACATAAAACTGATTTAAAAACTTTTAAAAACTTAACCCATGACATTAAATGACTTAAAACATTGTATTGTCGGTAATTGTGCATCTTTTTCGGCTTGATTGATCGTCTCTTGCTTGGTTTGATGTTAAAGGTTTCGTTTACCTTACCGACGTACTAGTAAATCGAAATCCTTTTTCTGTGCTATAATTCACTTATCCCGAAGCATTAATACTTCGTAAACATCACTAAACATTATATACTTCGTCTATAATGTAGTTCCCGATTCGTTCGGGTTTCAATAATCGTTCATTGGTTAATTGTAATTCCAATACGATTCACTATATAATCGAGTATGATTCGTTCTATGAATCATATATACTCGTATACACGTACTATAACTCATATAATCAATACTAAATGACACGTAAATAGTATATACCGGCTAGGGTATACCTGGATTTGCCGGAATCGTTACAGTTTACCCTAACAAAATAAAAAATAATTTATTAACATTTCTTCCACATAAACATCAATCAGATAACATAGGATAAAGAGACCAAATGAAAAGTTAGAGGGGGTGAGATTTTTTTTAGTAGAATCAACTGAAAATGGAGAATATGAGGAGGGCTTCGTTGATTATGAAACCACCTAATTCAGACGCAACAAAAACACCGTCGAAGAGCTTCTAACGGTTGACGAAATTACTGCAGCCGTCGGCAAGCACCATTTGTATTCAAATTCCGCATATCCATTCTAACGAAATTGTGAATACGAAGCTGCCATAGATAGTAAAGAACCTGTATGATGTTTGTGAGTGTTTTGAAAATAAATGATTAAAGGTAAGTTTATGTGTTGAGGGGGGCGAAAATTTAGCGGAACTGGCAATGAATAAGGAGAAAGAAAGAGAGTGTGTAACCTCCCCCAACTGCTCCTTCTAGAAGAATTTTAAAGACTTTGAATGGACAAGATTAAAAGTTGATGACTTTCAATGGTCAGGATGATCTAATATGTTAGTTACCATTAAGGGGGACAATAATATATATAATTATTCCAAATTTAACTCTGTTTACACTAACTCTGCGTTCTCGAGTTTTTAATTAAAAGAAAGGAAAGTATAAGATTGGATAGGATGGGAGAAGAAAAGAAAGTACATGCATATAATGCATTCTCAAGTTTAATGAAAAATGAAAGAAATGGGAAGAAAAGAAATGGTTAATTACATTCTTTAGTTTAAAGGAAAGGAAAGGAAAAGAAAAAAATGTGTAATTTTATAAATATAGCCTTTTTAAAACAATTATTAGATGTAGATTGAAGGGTAAAGTGGTAATTTTAAATATTTATCATTTCCTTTCTTTCCAAATCATGCCAAATTGGCAAGAAAACTTTGGGACTTAAAACACCCAAGTTTTCCTATCATTTCCTATCATTTCTTTTATAAGAAAAACTCAAGAATGAAGATTCAAACTAAAATCTTATCATTTCTTTTCTTATCCCATGAAAAAAAAACTCAAGAATACAGTGTAACATTTTCAAGAAAACTTCAAACACTTACACCATAATATATTCATAAGTTTTAAATATTATAAATCTAATCTCCCTCTTTTGTGATGTGTGTGTGTTGATTTAGACCATGTCATTTGCTTCGTGACATTTCGAGAATGAGAAGTTCTCTCTCAAGGAGTTCTTAGGATCGATACATTTTTCGTAAGACCACTTGACACTACTAGAAAAAGAGATGTTTTTCTACAACCGAATTGTAGGAAATTTGTTAGAAAAATTCAGTTTCTAACAATTTTCTAACAAAAAAGTTGTTGGAAAAATACATGCTTGAAAATCGTTTTCAACAGTTTTACAACAACTTTTCTTACAAAATTGCTACAAAAACATGTGGTTGTAAACTTCTTACAAAAACTATTCATAATTTTTATTAGATAATATTGTAGCAAAGTTTGAGCTTATTTTTTTGTTGAAAATCTGTTGGAACTACTTGTCGTAAGAAATTTGTAGGAAGTTTTTATGAGAAAATGACTTGTTTTCTAGTAGTGTGAGTATCCTTTGTAACTTTTGATGCCACTCTACTATGGCCAGAATAATGCATATGATAGAAAACCAAGCTAAATTAATGACATTGGTATAATTGTATAAGCATATAGAATGCTAAATATCAAGTCCCGATCGATAATCAAACAGGAACTAAACGACTAACTCCCTTTTATATTAATCAAAAAATGTAACTCACAAATTTGATTACAATATCTCAAATCCTAACTCGGTTTTGACTATTGATAAATCCTAACTCGGTTACATCTCTCAAACCCTAACGTGTTTGCCAAGACATTATGAATTATACTTAAATACAGTTAGAAAACATGTTATAATTAGTAAGCATAATCAACTATTACCGAGTTGTCAATATTGGTCCCTCAAGTTCACCGACTTGTGACTTGGAGTCTAAAATTACGTCCAACAAAATAGATTAGGATAATCCACATCTAAGATTGAAAATGAAAGCTTTCAATTTATCTTCCTGACTACTTTCACTTTGAGGGAATACCCATCATGCTATGAAAACTTTCATGACCAAAGTTCCAAAATCAATCCCCAAACGTATCTTGTGATCTCTTGTAGATTCAGTCGAGAGATAGATTCAGTCACCTGAGAAATTGTTTGTAGCATCATTCCAATGATCCCTGCAAACAGAGCGTATAAATGAACCTAAAACAAGCATAGTAGTTAATTCATTAAGTTTATGTTAGCACATAAAAAAAAGGTAAGGATGGTGGAGCGAGAGATTTCTTGTAAATGAAAACATTTGTATACAAACGGTTTATAAATTTTAAGGAATTAAACAAAGATGATCTATTATGTTCATTTGTTGCTATTTCAGATGTAAGAATCACTTATTGTTCAATAACTTCGATGTTTGTATATGTTATTTCAGTATCTTAAACTTGAATCAATCGATGATGATGATGGATGGTGGTGTTGGTCATGGTGAGGATGGTGTGTACGTGGAGATGGTGAGGACGGTGCTCGTGGTGCTGATGGTATTGATGATGGTGATGGTAATCGACGATGATGACATTGGTGATTAGTAAGATTTAAGCTTCCACAATGTCTTGATGGTCTAGCTTGTTGTGGGAAAGGAATTGTGTGATGCACGTGTATATTAGGGAAAATCTTCAAAATAGTCGATTTGAACAGCTTTGGAGCCGACACACAATAACACAAGAAAAAACACTTGAATCCACACAATATTCAAATTACATCTTACATGTGGCACCAGCCAGATAAATGAGAGCCAAAAGATACATGTCCAGGCTCCGTGGCTCTTTAGTAGTCGGCAACATATATTTTCCGGAGCTTTTTTGTAGTCAGGGGCTCGAAGCTCTTCTGTCGAACATGTATGCTCCAACTTTTCCGTATGTTCCGACTATTCTTTAACTAGGGTTTTTCTGCAACCAAGACATGACAATGTTGGCTCTTCTGTTAGGCCTGTAAATAAACTGAACGTTCGGTAAACTATTCGTGAATCGTTCGGCGGAAAGTTCGTTTATGTTCGTTTATTTAATAAACAAACGAACATGAACAAAAAAATTGTGTTAGTTTAATTAAACGAACGAACATGAGCACATGGTCCATTCGTTCATTTATGTTCATAAACGTTCGTTTATTTATGTTAGTTTCTGTCTATTTATTTATCTTTGTTTATGTATTAGTAAAAAAATAATTAAATATTATTTGGATGAATCATCTACTTAAAAGTTTTATATTTGTTAATTTGTGTTTATTTAAGTGTTTTCATTAATGTTCGTTTATGTTTTTGTTTGTGCTCATATATGTTCATTTATCTTTGTTGTTCAGTTATATACGTTTAGACTTTAAACAAACGAATATAAACGAACACAAATGTTCATTTTTTTAAATAAGTGAACATGGGCATAAATATTTGTTCGATTAAGTGTCCGTGTTTGTTTAAAGTTAAATGAACGAACACGAGCATGCCCTTGTTCGTGTTCGTTCGATTCGTTTGCATGCTTTCATTATTCACATTGATGAATACATCGATCTCAATCTCTAGGCTCTGTCGATTTTATTTGTGTTCGTTTTGTTCGTGAACACATTCATTTCCTAAATGAATGAACACGAACATAAATCTCGTTCGGTAAGTGTTCGTGAACTGTTCGTTAACAAATTATTTTCTTAACGAACGAACACGAACAAGACCTTGTTCGTGTTCGTTCGGTTAGTTTACAACCCTATCTTCTGTGGACAAATGGTGGATCATGTAGGGTTATGTACATGCCATGTTTGTTTCGGATGTTATCATGCGCCGGTTCAAAAGGAGCCTTGGCTGCCGAATGAGTTGTGGTGTCATGCTATGAATGGTTATTTTTGGTATGTTGATTTAAAATATTAGTACTCACACAAACGCATTACATCTACCGACGTGTTCTGTTCTTAACTGCTAGGTGTGGCGTGATTGGAACAAATCTTTCCTTTTAACAGTAGTATCTTGTTGACACAAGAGGGTGACTAAAATTTGATAGCACACCCACATGTTAAAAGCAATAAAGTCAAATTTGATTAATTTAAAATCACTGCAAAATTTTAAAGTTATATGACAAATGAAATTTGACTATAAATTTAATGGTGGCGAACTACACCCTCGACTTACGTGGTTTTCACCTTACGCGCACTTAGTATAAGCATACAACTGTTGGAATACCGTATGCCCGAGACACATAATTAGGTTAATGTGGCTAGTCGTGTTTGATCCAAGTCGGGTCATACCCAATAACGAGTTAGACACACACCAATTATGTATTTGTTAAGATAAGATCTATAAGACAAATACAGAACACGACACATTCAGAAAAACGGGTTTCTGAATAATTACTTGAAAGTGTTAAATAAATTAATTGGTTAATTTATTTATTCAAATAATTATTATTGGAATGATTATTTAACTATGTGTTCTTTTGTAAAATGGTTTATAAAAGATGGGGTGTTTATATATTTATTTTATACTTTATAAAATAAATAAAATAAAAAAAAAATATATATATATATATATATATATAATAATTGGGGCCGGTTTTGGGTGGGCCCCACACCCCATGTCTTGGTCAATATTTTGTCATGAAAAGGTTGAGTGTGAACTTAACCAAAAACCTAACACCATGTTGGATGATGGTGTGTAATGATAAAAGATCAAGATCAAGATACATTATAATAACACTTTCAAGTAAACAAAAAACACAACACTCTTTTTCTTTCTTCTTGTTTACGGCCAAGGAAGAAAAGAAGGCTCGGGTCTCGGTTTTTCGTGTTCAAACTTCCTAACATAGCTCGGTGTGTGTTGGAGGCTCGGGGTACATTCCGTTTGAGGATTTTCCCTTTGAAAGTCTAGCATCAA
Organism: Bidens hawaiensis; assembly: GCF_021521415.1. NCBI lineage: Eukaryota > Viridiplantae > Streptophyta > Magnoliopsida > Asterales > Asteraceae > Bidens > Bidens hawaiensis. The sequence continues at coordinate 169,622 of NW_027493545.1, forward strand.
CATCATCATCTTCTTCAACCACCAACTAAACTCTTAAAGGGTTAAGAATGTAAGTGTTTACAAGCTTTGATAGTTTAGCTTTTCCGTATCATTTGATCCTTGTTTCGGGTTTCTAGTAAATAGATTATTGGTAATCTTATAACATGAATAAATTAGGTTGTTCATGTACACATTTTATAAACTTGTAACATATATATAAACATGGATACATATGTTTAGTTTGTAAACATCACGCTTCCGCCTTAATTGTGACTAGTTAAATGGTTAACTAAGTTTATAAATTCCATAGAAACCCAACAAATGGCATCAAGAGCCGGGATACGGGAAACTAAGCTTCGGGTTCTCGGTTTTATATTTTTCCCCTTGAAAGATTTTATACAAAAAATTAACATGCATGATTTTTTTTTGTATTTAATCTTGTTATTGTTTTTGGCTTTGTTCAAAAAAAAAAAAAAAAAAAACCGAGTTAATGGGCCGAAGCCCAATTCGGGTGAATTTGGGCCGAAGCCCACTTGAATATGGTTATTGGGCTAACCGGAAATAAAAGGGAAAAGGCTATATGGGCCGAAGCCCATTTTTGGTTAAATGGGCCGAGCCCATGAGTTTTTAAGTGGGCCGAAGCCCATAATCATGTTATTGGGTCAAGCCAAAATGGGTTGGGCTAGGCCCGATAAAGTCAAGGGGTTTTGGAACGGGATCCTAAGACATAAAGGGTTATGTTTGTTAAAACTAGACCGAGCCGTAGACCAAAGTGGATGTTTGTTTGTGGTTGATGTTGTGATTGTAGTTAATTATTCAAGTTTCGGTTTGTAATAATTAATTAAGGGCAGTTTTGTAATTATTTATTCATATGGGTATGTAATAAATAGTTTATTTGTAATATCTTTATTTTATAGAAATATGTATTAGGACATTTGTTTTTGTAAAATAAAGAAGATTGCAAAATTGGAAGTTTGGGCCTAATTGGGCCGGGTATGGTGATAATGGGTCTCACAAGCCCATTAAAGGGATTCAAGCCCAAAAGGACCTAAGCCCACCAATTGAGCCCAAATGGAAGCTTATGGAAGCTAAGGCCCAAGTTCAAGCCCAATGGATCACAACGGGGTTGAAGAAGATGCTCGAAGCATTTGGATGCGGGATCGAGTGGGAGCTACAACATCCATGTGTCATGTGTCCCTTAGGATTGGACCTAAGACACACACTTGTTTCGGCTAACAAGTGTGGTCTAACTTAGTGGCTCGTGTCTAGTATAATTGTGTATGCTTGTTAATTGATTGTTTGATTGTGTGGTTGTTAGATATTAGGATATCAACTTCGTCACATAGAATTAATTAACAAAGCATTAAATGGGTTCTAATAATTATCGGTAATTACGTGACACATAGTTTAATAAAATGGATTTATTAACTAGCCGTCTCACGCCCATAATAAAATGGTTTTATTATAAATTAGAATTTTGAAAATGGTTTCAAAATATCATGTTACTAAATGCATGTTAGTACATGATTTAAAGTTTTACAACTAGAATTATTAAAACTAAAAATCCCTTTTAAAATTAAGGATAATAAGTTAAACACCATCCTTTTGTATAACGCTTAACATATTAGTAAGCTCTTAGTGGGAAAAAGGTCACCTAACCGCATAGAGTAAATTAATATGTTAAGGTAATATTGGCATATAAATGGGAAAAAGGTCACCTAACCGTTTGTATGTTAATATTACAAGTTGATACAAGTAGGACGACTTAAATTAGAACCATGTGAAGAGGGTCACCCAAGCATGGGGTCTAATAGGTGTTGATGGGATAAACATGCCGACACGAAATATGATTTCGAACCGGTCCCATAAACTCTAGAAGTTGCAAAAGGGTTTGCAATTGTTATGAATAACTACCTTGATAAACCGACAATGGGAAAAAGGTCACCTAACCGGAGTCGGGTTTATCGTTGGATTCTAGATTTTAATTATTAATTATATTTGGTATATATATAAAAGGGTATTAATAATTAAAAAGGTAAAACACTAAAATGAACTTAATTAAAATTCTGCAGATGGCCGCACACGTCGACGACAACATAATCCCTAACGTCCAAAACGTATCTCTCCGATCTATTCTCGCTAAAGACCGTCTTAACCACAATAACTTTTCGGATTGGTTCCGAAATTTAAGGATTGTTCTAAAACAAGAAAAATTATATCATGTTTTGGAAACACCTATCCCCGAAGAACCGGAAGAGGGAAGTGAGGTCGAATATATGAATTGGGTCAAACTCACGGAAGATTCCATTCAAGTGTCATGCCTCATGTTGGCGACTATGGTTCCCGAAATCCAAAAGGATTTCGAAAACCATAATGCGTACGACATGATTACTCAACTTAAGGAAATGTTCCTTAAGCAATCAAGAGTTGAAAGGTTCGAAACGGTTCGAGCCTTGCATGCATGTAGAATGGATGATAATCAACCAGTTTCAACTTATGTACTTAAGATGAAAAGTTACATTGATCGCCTCGCCAAGCTCAATTGTCCCATCTCAAAAGAGTTAGCAACGGATTTGATCCTTAACTCTTTGTCGAAAAGGTTCGACACTTTCGTGTTAAATTATAACATGAACGGGTGGGACAAAACCATTGGAGAACTTCACTCAATGCTTAAAACAGCCGAGGCGAGCATGGGCAAAAGGGTTTTACCCATGTTTGCGATCAATGAAGGTAAATCCAAGAATCGGTCTCAACCCAATCCTAAGGCTAAGGTAGCAAAAAGAAAGGGTCCCCCTGTGCATCTTAAGGGTAAGGGCAAATCACCGGTTATGGCAAAGAAACAAAAGGTTATGGAACCGAAGGGTCATAAGGATGATCCTTGTTTTGGTTGTGGGGAGACCGGACACTGGAAACGCAATTGTCCGGTCTACCTAAAAGAGCTAAAAGACAAGAGGAATGTGGCGCATACCTCGGGTAATGTCTTTATGATTAATGTTGAGCTAAATCTTATTTCTTCTAACACATGGGTATTGGATACCGGATGTGGAACTCATATTTGCAATTGGTTGCAGGGGTTCAAAAGGAATGAAGACTTAAAGAAGGGCGAAGTGAATCTTTTCATGGGCAACGGTGCAAGGGTGCACGTGGTCGCTAGAGGAGACTTCACTTTATCGCTTCCAAGTGGTTTGGAAGTTGTTTTGAAAAATGTTTTGTATGCTCCTAGTTTGACTAGGAACATTATTTCTGTGCACCTTCTTAGACAATGTAACTTTGACTTTAAATTTGTAAGATCAGAAATGCATGTATCATCTAATGGTATCTTTTATTTTAAAGCTGTACCAAACAACGGTATTTATGAATTGGTTCATGATAATACCTCAAATAGCTCATTATATCAAACTTCTACTAAAAGACTCAAAAAGGATTTGAGTGATTCCTACATTTGGCATTGTCGCCTTGGACACATAAACAAGAATCGTATAAACACTCTCCAAAAGAAAGGTCTTTTGAAAACAAACGAGTTAGGTTCGTTTGATGAGTGTGAATCTTGTATTCAAGGCAAGATGACCAAAGAGCCTTTCAAAGGTACAAATGAAAGGGCTAAGGACTTGTTGGGTATCATACATACGGATGTATGCGGACCTTTCAAGCCAACTAGTAGGAATAGTGAACGGTACTTCATTACCTTTACCGACGATTTTAGTCGATATGGGTATGTGTATCTAATGAAACACAAACATGAAGCCTTTGAAATGTTCAAGGAATTTCAAAATGAAGTACAAAATCAGCTCGACCGAACAATCAAGGTACTCCGCTCCGATAGAGGAGGCGAATACCTAAGTGATGCTTTTCAAAGTCATCTTAGAGATTGTGGAATTATTTCACAGCTCACTCCTCCTGGAACTCCTCAACATAACGGAGTATCCGAGAGGAGAAATAGAACACTGTTGGACATGGTTCGGTCAATGATGGCACGAAGCTCACTACCACCATCATTTTGGGGATATGCGCTAGTTACAGCGGCTCGTATTTTGAATATGGCCCCGACCAAAAAGGTGGATCGAATACCCTATGAAGTGTGGCATGGAAAGGTTCCATCCTTTTCATATTTAAGGGTATGGGGATGCATAGTTTATGTTAAACGTGACACCCCAAATAAGCTTGAGGCTCGATCCATCAGGTGTATCTTCATAGGATACCCAAAGGATGATATAGGATATATATTCTATGATCCTAGTGAACAAAAAGTGTTTGTTTCACGCAAAGGATACTTCTTAGAAACTAGGTTCCTTATGGAAGGACCTAGTGAAAAGAGAGTGGAACTTGAAGAGGTTCAAGAATCACTGGATGATACACAGTTGGTTGATACTAGCTTTCAACACGAGGATGTTGAAGATGATCAAATGGTTGATCATACACACGTTGCTCGCAGATCTAATAGGATTAGTCGACCTCCCAAGAAATATGGATTTCTTGTGGATGATTGTTACTTAGTCGATTCGGATGAACCGATCTCCTATAAAGATGCTATGTCACAACCTGATTGTGACAAGTGGCTTGAAGCCATGAGCGCCGAGATGCAATCCATGCACGATAATCAAGTTTGGGAATTGGTTGATCGTCCACTTAACTCCAAACTGGTTGGATGTAAGTGGGTCTTCAAAAGGAAGACCGATATGCATGGAAATTTAGAAACTTACAAAGCACGACTTGTAGCAAAAGGTTTCACGCAAACTCAAGGGATTGATTATGATGAAACATTCTCGCCGGTCGCGATGCTTAAGTCGATCAGGATATTATTTGCCATTGCAGCTCATTTTGATTATGAGATATGGCAAATGGATGTCAAGACCGCTTTTCTTAATGGATATCTTGAGGAAGATGTCCATATGGTTCAGCCTGAAGGTTTTGTTGATCCATCTAATCCTGATAAAGTTTGTAAGTTAAGGAAATCAATCTACGGGTTGAAACAAGCATCACGGATGTGGAATCATCGTTTTAATGAAGAAATCAAAGCGTTTGGTTTCGTCCAAAACGGTGATGAGGCGTGTGTGTATAAATGGGCTAGTGGGAGTATAATCATTTTCCTTATTTTGTATGTCGATGATATACTTTTATTTGGAAATGATATACCAAGTATGGAAAACGTTAAAGCGTGGTTAAGTAGTCGTTTCTCAATTAAGGATCTTGGAGAAGCGACATATATCTTGGGAATAAAGGTCTATAGGGATAGACAAAGGAAATTGATCGGACTCAATCAAAGTGCGTACATTGATAAAATCCTGAAAAGGTTCAGGATGGAAAACTCTAAGAAAGGTTTGGTACCTATTCCTAGAGGAACCGTGTTAAGCTCATCCCAAAGTCCTAGCTCTAAGGAAGAGCAGGATAGGATGAAGCATGTTCCTTATGCTTCGGCAATAGGATCTATTATGTATGCAATGATGTGCACCAGACCGGACGTCTCGTATGCTTTAAGCATAACGAGTAGATACCAGCACAACCCAGGTGACAGTCATTGGATGGCTGTCAAGAATATATTAAAATACCTTAGAAGGACTAAGGATATGTTTTTAATATATGGGTCTGGTGAGGAGGAACTCGTCGTAAAGGGTTACGTGGATGCGAGTTTTCAAACTGACCGAGATGATTCTCGGTCACAGTCGGGATATGTCTTCATTTTGAATGGAGGCGCTGTCTCTTGGAAGAGTTCGAAGCAGGATGTTGTCGCGTTATCCACTACAGAATCTGAGTACATCGCCGCTTCAATGGCAGCCCAAGAGGCTGCATGGATGAAAAAGTTCATCATGGATCTAGGGATTATCTCTACCATTCAGGAGCCCCTAGAGATATTCTGTGACAATGAGGGTGCTATTGCACAGATCAAGGAGCCTCGTGCTCATCAGAAAACGAGGCACATTGAGCGCAGATTCAACTACATAAGGGATGAAGTTGAAAAGAAGAAGATATATATTCATAAAGTTCATACCGATCAAAATATTGCGGACCCACTCACGAAGCTCCTCGATAGGCCAAAGCATGAGGGTCATGTTTGTGCATTAGGACTTCGGTATTCTAGTGAGTGGATTTAATCTGTGTTTAGTGTTTGTATAAGAACGAATGTAATGGGTATCTCATGAAAATTAATTATGTTTAATTAATCAATGAGTTATGTTCTATATTTGCATGTTTAATCCATGAATAACTTATGTTGTTCTAAACGTCCGTAGTCGATCATGCTTGTGGGAACAAGTATGAAGGTAAGACTATTATGAACCCGGATTGGTTGATATTCATGTGATGAATATAAGGCATAGGTTTGCCACCAAGGTTCATAAATATTTGTGGGATACAAATATTGGACATGATCCGCTATCAAGGATCACTGCATGGAGTTAGTGCAACTGATCATAAGTAATCCTTGAGTAAAGGCGAGTATCATTGTGTCCTTTGACCTGAGATGCATATTGGATCCTGTTTTTCATCAAGTCTGATAACTTGACTCTCTTCTTTGTTTTTCGGTAACACGATGACGTAAAAGAAAGAGCTCAGATATCATACGAGATGTCAACAAGGATGTATGCAGTCAAGATGGGATTTGTTCCTCTTATGTGTTGAGAGTTTAGATGTCTAAGGCCTGTTAAGTTAAATCAATGAGAGAATGATCAATCTGTGTCTCTTCGATTTGACAGGACATCTAGTAATAAAGGGATGTAATGATAAGACTTACCTATATCATATCAAGTATGGACTTGAAGGGGATGATGTTATTGAATGGCACTTAGTCAAACACACTAGGGGTGGTGACCTGTTGTTAGGCGGTATTCACCATTAGCATTAACTTCCTATGAGTCTCGTGCAAGTGGGAGATTGTTGGAATACCGTATGCCCGAGACACATAATTAGGTTAATGTGGCTAGTCGTGTTTGATCCAAGTCGGGTCATACCCAATAACGAGTTAGACACACACCAATTATGTATTTGTTAAGATAAGATCTATAAGACAAATACAGAACACGACACATTCAGAAAAACGGGTTTCTGAATAATTACTTGAAAGTGTTAAATAAATTAATTGGTTAATTTATTTATTCAAATAATTATTATTGGAATGATTATTTAACTATGTGTTCTTTTGTAAAATGGTTTATAAAAGATGGGGTGTTTATATATTTATTTTATACTTTATAAAATAAATAAAATAAAAAAAAAAAAAATATATATATATATATAATAATTGGGGCCGGTTTTGGGTGGGCCCCACACCCCATGTCTTGGTCAATATTTTGTCATGAAAAGGTTGAGTGTGAACTTAACCAAAAACCTAACACCATGTTGGATGATGGTGTGTAATGATAAAAGATCAAGATCAAGATACATTATAATAACACTTTCAAGTAAACAAAAAAACACAACACTCTTTTTCTTTCTTCTTGTTTACGGCCAAGGAAGAAAAGAAGGCTCGGGTCTCGGTTTTTCGTGTTCAAACTTCCTAACATAGCTCGGTGTGTGTTGGAGGCTCGGGGTACATTCCGTTTGAGGATTTTCCCTTTGAAAGTCTAGCATCAACATCATCATCTTCTTCAACCACCAACTAAACTCTTAAAGGGTTAAGAATGTAAGTGTTTACAAGCTTTGATAGTTTAGCTTTTCCGTATCATTTGATCCTTGTTTCGGGTTTCTAGTAAATAGATTATTGGTAATCTTATAACATGAATAAATTAGGTTGTTCATGTACACATTTTATAAACTTGTAACATATATATAAACATGGATACATATGTTTAGTTTGTAAACATCACGCTTCCGCCTTAATTGTGACTAGTTAAATGGTTAACTAAGTTTATAAATTCCATAGAAACCCAACAACAACTCCATGGTACAAACTCATGCAGTCATTTAGGAGAGTGAGCTGACTCCTAAAGCGTATGAAAATATTTGGTTATTATGTCGGTCAAGTGTTTTATTTAGAATTTGACATTTTGCCGACATGTAAGGTTAGTGCCTTAGGGGAGTAGGGGTGTGATGCCAACCAAATATTCTCATCCGCTTTAGAAGTAAGCCCTTCACATCTATGCGAAGAGAGAGAGAGAGAGAGAGAGAGAGAGAGAGAGAGATGTGATGAAGATAGAGAAGAGAAGTTTATAAACACAAACAAGTGTTTGTGAGATAAAAGTAAGAGAGAGAAGATAAAGGATAAGAAAATATGGCGAGTTGATAATACCTCCATCAACATCTTCAAATTAAGTTGAGTTGGCCAAACTACTTTTCTTTTAAAAACTTTCTTTGTTGGTCACAAGTTCCACTCTGAATCCACTAATTTTGAACTAAATTTTGCTTCCCAACTACTTTAGTCCCACACTACTTAACTAAAATAAGTAAATAATAGTGAAATCTTATTGAAATTCGGTTCAACCTTTGATCAGTTATAACCGGCCGGTTAATTTAAAAATGGTTTATAGATAGCTAACCGGGCCGGAAAAGTGAATGACTCCCGGTTCAACGACGCCAACCAGCAGGTCCGATCCAGTTTCAAAAACATTAATGGTTAAAGACGAGAAACTTGATGGCATGGGTTTTAAATAGGGTTAGGCTAAATGTACCCCCCCCTGGTTGCTTGTCATACCCCCCCCCCCTTTTGGAAAAACCAACTTTTATATTAATCTTTGAAATCATATAATTACCAAATCAGCACAAAAGTAAGGATTTAATATTATTTTTTTTACAAGTTGCGTTTTCTTTTTATGATTTCGAGTTTAGGGTTTTAGGGTTCGGTTTCGGGTTTCGGGTTTAGGGTTTCGGTTTTAAGGTTTAGGGTTCGGTTTCGGGTTTCAGGTTTAGGGTTCGGTTTCGGGTTTAGGATTTAGGGTTCGGTTTCGGGTTTTGGGTTTAGGGTTCGGTTTCGGGTTTAGGGTTTAGGGTTTCGAGTTTAGGGTTTAGGGTTTTCGGTTTATTTTGTAAAAGATAAAGTGGTAAAATAAGGATATTATAAATGCATATACTATTAAAATTAAAAAAAGATATTATAAATATTTATAATATTAATATTAAAAATATTAATATTAAAAAAATTAATTATTAATAATACTTAATAGTTTTTAATTTGATATATGTAGTGGAGATTATCAAATGAAAGTAATGTTGTAGGGACTAATATGTATATAAATAATGTTAAGAACTAATTGTAATTTATGTAATAAGTTCAGGGGGGAGTATATTTAGTAAAAATGGAGTAATGAGGGATACGTTTAGCAGCACCCTTTTAATACTGAAACGATGGTTTTCTCATTGTTTTGGTTTACACCGTCAAATATAATTTAGTTGTAGTCTATACTAATAAATTCGGAAGCTTTTCACAAAAGAAATTCTCAACCATGCTTAAAATAAACAAATTTATACTATATAATAAATAAAAGTTTTTTCATGTCACATGTCATTCTTTTATGCATTCTTATTCTTTCTTTCCGTCTCTCTCTCCTATTAATTATACATACTTTTTAAAGTTCTTTTTATATATTTTTTGTTTAATGATTTTTCTAATTGCTTTTACAAAACGTATTTTATATTTTTAAAAAACGTTAGATTTATTTATAAAACATTTTGATAAACCAAACATTTTCATTATTCAACGGGTCATTGTTAAACACACGTGGATATTTAATTGAACCTGACTCGCCTTCTTTTCACATGTAACTGTAATATCTTTCTTTCTATCCATATTCTGTCGATCAAAACCTTATTGATTATCCTTTATTGTGCATTCTTCAACTAATCGAACATTTTCTTCTATTGATGGTTGGTTCATATTGTTTCGATTGTACCGTTTATGTTCTCATAATACTATTTTACTTTAATTGCTACCATATTTTTAGTGTATGATCTAATGTTTTATCGAAAGAAGTATTTAAATATTTATGATTTATTTTTAAGTTTGTGTATAGTAGTTATAATTAAATTTAGGACTTACTTAATGTATTACTTAACTTTATTTATCAAAAGTTATCACTTACAAAATTTAATTTGTCCAGCCCGTATAAGACACATATACATAACCTAATTTATACTATATAATAGATTAAAGTTTTCTCATGTAACATGTCATTCTCTTATGCATTCTTATTTTTTCTTCCCGCATCTCTCTCCTATTAATTATACATACTTTTTAAAGTTCTTTTTATATATTTTTTGTTCAATGATTTCTTTAATTGTTTTTACAAAACGTATTTTATATTTTTAAAAAACGTTAGATTTATTTATAAAACATTTTTATAAACTGAACATTTTCATTATTCAACGGGTTCATTTTTAAAAACACATGAATCTTTAATTGAACCTGGCCACCTTCTTTTCACTTGTAACCGTGATATCTTTCTTTCTTTCCATATTTTGTCGATCAAAACCTTATTGATTCTCCTAGACTATACATATTCTTCAACTAATCGAACATTTTCTTCTATTGATGGTTGGTTCGTATTGTTTCGATTGTACCGTTTATGCTCTCATAATACTATTTTACTTAGTTGCTACCATATTTTTAGTGTATTATCTAATGTTGTATCGAAAAAAGTATTTAGAGATTTATGATTTATTTTTAAGTTTGTGAATAGTAGTTATAATTAAATTTCGGACTTACTTAATGTATTACTTAACTTTATTTATCAAAAGTTATCACTTACAAAATTTAAGTTGTTCAGCCCGCGTAAGACACGGGTACATAACCTAGTAAGTAAATAAACAAAGACTTCTTTTACATCTCCCCACGCGCTTACTCGTCAATGGAAGCTTCTGTCCCAATACGCTGAAATATCATCTTTGATTCCTCGTTAAGCCTTTAAAAAAACTGCCGATGTTATCTATATCTATAAATAGTTATAATATACACAACATGTTCCTCATCAACGATATTCATCACCAAGATTAACTTTTGTTTATTTAATCTCAAACTACTGTTCAAGAATTCCTATCATGGTTTCAACTTCTTTGTCAATTCACGCTGCTTTCCTGCTTGCATTCTCGGAAGCCAGATTCAATAGTCTAATAAGCCGGAGCTTGCACAAGGTGTTGAATCAGCCTCACAAAAAGTCTCGTCTTCATTCAAATCGCTTCGACAAAAAGAACTCGAATAAAGATTTAGAACAAGATCAAGTGTATCAATTACTTTCAGGTTTTACTACTGTTGTGAATGTTGTTTCCACTTGCAGGCTCCCAGGGCACCTTGAAGAAAGTTGCATGGATTCTGATTCATTTCATGAAGATGAAATGATTAGAAACAAAAATTTGTTTGATTTAAAAGCACCTAAGGTCGAAGAATTTACGATGAAAATAACGAGTCAAGATTACTCACTACCGGAATTCATTAACAGGATGGATCACCTCAAGGTCTTGAGTATAACAGGCCACGGTGATCATCCTTCAAAGCTGCATAATCTTTCATCCATCGCGCGTTTACCCAACCTAACGACTATTAGATTCGAGCATGTGTCGGTTTCCTCTCTTCAGCCCATGTTTGCGTTAAAGAATCTAAAACAGCTTTCTTTTAATATGTGTGAGATTGGTGATGCATTGATGAGTTTTACCCCCGAGTTAGCTCACACGATGCAGAGTCTCACATCTCTCGAATTCAACATGTGCTATGATCTTAAACAATTGCCATCAGGAATTTGTAACCTTGTTCATCTGCAGAAGCTAAGTGTCACTAACTGTAATGAGCTTGATGTTCTACCCAAACGGTTAGGGGATTTGTCGAATCTTGAAAGTTTGAGTCTGCGTTGCTGGACGAAGCTACAAGAATTGCCTGAATCCATTGGGAGTTTACGTAATCTAAGTTTGATGGATATATCTGATTGTTTGAGTATAAGTGTGATGCCTGAAGAAATTGGTGAACTGTGTGGGCTGTGAGTGTTTAAGATGAATGGTTGCATAGGGCTGCAAGAATTGCCAATGTCCATAAGCAAATTGTCACAGTTGGAAGAAGTGATATGTGATGAAGAGACGTCGTATTTGTGGACAGATTTTGAAAGTGATCTGCCTGATTTGAAGATTAATGTTGTTGAAGATGATAGGCTAGAAAGCTTTATGAAAATTGTGCAGTAAGTGTTATCATTTATGATGGTAAAGCCTATCATAAAATATATTAGTTCTGATATATTATATGTATAATATTTGTGGTGTTTTTCAATAAAGAGTAAAACTTATGATTTAATTTGTTTTTGAATTGTATATGTATAAAACTAGCATGACTCCTCGCGGGTTGTTATGGAGTTTTATTGTCACTTTTAACAAATTTTTATTTTATTGAGTCTTAATTAAAATATATTTACTCTTGATTCTTGAAACTACAATTGAAAGAGTTTTGGTGTTTTAGTTTTTTGCCATGTGTTGAATGGATAAATCATTGTAATGGAGATTTGAATAAAAAACTAATACCTTTAATCATAAAACAAAAATTATTTTAGCAATTCAAGTGTTTCAACCGTTGGCAATAGCCTTAATTATATTGAAAGGCATGCGGGCATATATATTTCTACATGTTCCTGTCGTTTTCTCATTGGAAGTATTCCGGCCAATACATCTTTTCCGGCAACGTGTATTAGATTTAGCGCATATAAATCGTCAAAATCAATCAACGAAATCGCAATAATAATAATACATCTTTTCCGGCGACGTGTATTAAATTTAGTAACCTTTGTTTTACTGTTTGTATTCAACAGAAAGACATAAAGTCCAGAGATCTCACTAATCTTGAAAAAGTCAACAGACGTGACTGGAAAAAATCGCTTTTGTAAGTGAAAGAAGCAATACGTCGGGGTCTAAACACAAGGCAAGGATTAAATGAGTGGTTGATGTCGACGAAAACTCAAAGTTCTACCACAACAACATAAAATAATTTTAGAATGGGCTCTAACTATAAGATGGATCGAATTGGGAAGAAGGACCCGAACACGATCAAGGAGATCCACTTTCCCTGTTTCTCTTTATATTAGTCATGGAGGCGTTACACATTGTCACAAAAAAATGCTTGTGATCATGGTATTTTGCATGGTATTGTAACACCTAATAACAAACCTATCTTATAGTGTTAATTTGTTCTGCGCAGATACCACGCAGTTTATGGGTGAGTGTCGGGATCCAACTGTTAAAACGTAGCTAGAATTCTTAGTTGTTTTCATCTATCTTTGGGTCTCAAAATGAGATTTTACCAAAAGTGAAGTGATTAGAGTCAGTTTGGAAAATTCTGAAATAGAATATATTGCCGGAATCCTTTTCTGCCAAGCGGCATCTCTCCCTCTATCGTACCTGGGGGCTACCAATAGTTGACAATATGAATTCAGCTAAGCCGGTTATCGGTAAATTTCAATCCAAGTTGGAAAGCTAACTCGTTGTCTTTGGAGCCGTAATGGCGAAGTTTAGGCTTAGTCACGGGGTGACCGAAGTCATGGACTCAAAAATTTTCGAGTCGACGATTCGGTTCGTGTCGGGTCGGATCAAACAATAGGACATCTATATATCTTATCTTTCTTCGTTTATTCAAACAATTGTTCTTACAATAAGAAAATAAAATAATTTTTTAACCAACAAAGACCTAAAATATTAATAATCATGCGAGAGGAAGGGTGAATAGGGATAAGCAAATTCGGTATTGATACCGGTACCGGTACCGAAATTGGTATAGATTTGGTACCGTCAGTACCGAATAGATACCAAAGTTTTGAGTTTTGGTACCGGTATATCTCAAATTTTACCTTCAATACCGGTATCGAACCGAATATTTTGGTATCGCCACCGGCACCGGTACGGTACCGATCTCATCCCTAAGGGTGAATACCTAGAAAAAGAATTGCAAAGACCTAAAATATTTACAAAAACAAATTTTTTACTACTCGACTACTATTTTGTAACTTTTGTTTATGAATATTGCGAGGTTTAAAAAAACAAACGATGGGGTATTACGAAGTATATTTTAAAAAAAAAAACAGTAGTGACCGGTAGCATTTTGGAAAAATACATCGGGGATGACCACGCTTAATACCTATAAATTTTCGAAAAAAATCACGAAATTTACTCTGCTAACAGAGAAAACGGCAGTGGCCGGGCCACCCCGGTCCCCACGTAGCTTCGCCAATTGGAGGTAGAATAAGAGGTTTTGAGAAGTTTACCAAACTATATTCTGTTTATTTGGTCTTTATTCAAAGCTCCTAGAAAGATATTTGATGAATTGAAAAAGATTAGAACTTAAGATATATATTATGTATTTATGTGTTTGGAAGTATAACACGTCTTTAACGACAACCTTTACAACGTGTTAGACTTCCTAACACATAGTTAAAATTGAGTTGAATGAGGCATTTTCTGAATTCTAAAGTTTGGGAAATACCTCTTCTAAGCGTATCAGGTGCTTTAAAAATAAACACATTATAGAAAGGTCCGTCGTTTAATCTTTTAATCCGGTCCATCCATTAAGCTAATCCAAAGGTTTGGATCACTTTCTTACCTTATTTCTTTTTGTTTTACCATGACACATGTAGTTAAATAAAATTTGCCCGAGAATATTACTAAAATGCACGCATCATCCCCTTCGATGAAACCAGGTGAAGAGGTAGGTCCCAGCAGAGCCCAGTTGAACCCGCAACTCACCTTGAAGAGGGACGTCTGCGCAGTTGGACCCGCAAGACTCACCTTAGAGGGACGTCTGCGCAAAGACCAACTGGATCCGTAGGACCCACCATGCTCAGAGAGATGACGTCCTTACGCGCAGTACGCAAGCTGTTCCCGCAGGAAAAGCCTCCCAATGGTGACGTACCCCGCTTGTTCCCGCAGCTGCGGATACTAGCCATCAGGGAAGGCTACCCGCACTAACAGCAAGGCTACACGCACAAGGCACTAACTCTCAAATAATTCAGTAATGTCACCTGAAGAAGGAATGAGCAAGCCGGGAATACTCCCGCCCAAAGCCGGGAATACTCCCGCCCAAATGAGCCAGTCCGTACGCTACTGAAGGATCTTTTGTACTATACCTGCCAAGGTATGGACAAAAGATCTGACCAAAGCAGCGACAGCTCCCTGACAACAGTACGACGAGGAGCACGCTCTAGTACTTAATGTCACTATCAGCCGCTGCCTACTCACCAACCCCTGTCGTGGCACGCACATAGCCTGCAGTTGGTGGAAAAGGAATAGTACACAACCGGCCATGTCACTATCAGCCGCTGCCTACCCACCAACCACCAGCATGGCACGTGCGTAGCCCACAGTTGGTAGAAAAGGAATATTATACAGCTGGCTGTACCTGCTTGGACACCTACCTTCGGCTATAAATACTCCAACACCTTGGAACGGTATCATTATCTTGTATCTTATCTGCTCTAGCTATTTCTCTTAATATACACTTATATTCAGAGCAATCTAGTTTGATTCTCACGCCGGAGGGTGGTCACAAGGAGGTACCCCCCCCCCTTCTCAGTGACGAGCTCACGGTGTCTGTTTTGCAGGTCATCAGAAGAATAACCATCTTGCCGGACCTAACCCTCGTGGGAAACATCTATTTAACCCCCAGATTATCCGTAATCTGCCCGGGGTCACTTAGTGTTTCTTCACCAGAGTTCGAATCCAGCTACCCTTTCCCTCCAGTTTTGGTCTTTTCTTTTCTTTTATTTCCTTTCGTTTTTAATTTCCTTGTTTTCTTATTTTCAAATTTTCTTATTCCTTTTATACGAAGTTGTGTTATTAAAATATATTGTCACATATAGGGATGAGATCGGGACCGTACCCGTACCTATACCTGTATCTGTACCCGAAAGTACCCGTACCTAAAATCAGTAAATCTTGGTACCCATACCCGTACCCGAATTATAAGGTACGGGTACGGGTACCGGTACAGGTACGAGTACAGGTACTTTGGGTACGGCACTCGCTTTGGTACCTCTTTGTTCTTTTAATAAAAAGCTCCACTAAACTAGGTATCGGTAACGGTACGATACCGATAATCAATTATCTATAATACCAAAACCGTAATACCGCAACCAAAACTAAAAATGAAACAAATCAACCATAATATAAAATCCATTCCTTTTTCTTTTTCTTAGTTTATTGCTTCCTCAATTTCTATAGAAAAACAAGAGTGAAAGTTAATAGATGTTATTTAATTATATACACAATTACACATACACTTTTTAATGAAATAAAAATATACGAATACACAATATATGAATACACACATATAAGTTGAAAATGAACTTATTCAACTAATATATATCATGTTTTGAAAATCTCGCTTGAAAGTTAAGTTATAAGTGTTGGAAACCTAATAAAAGCCCCTACATATTCTAAACGGGTAGCAGTACCCGTAATACCCGTACTTGTACCTGTACCTGTACCCGAAAGTACCCGTACCTATAATCAGTAAATTTGCGTACCCATACCCGTACCCAATAGACACGTACAAGTACGGGTACGGGTACAAGTACGGGTACTGAACAGGTACGGGTATTTAGGAAAAAAGCTCATCCCTAGTCACATATGTTTTTCATCTGCGTTTTGATTTTTAAAACCAACCCAGTGCGAAGCTTGTATTAGCCACCCTCGTTTTTTTCTCATTAGTGTAAATTTATGTGTTTTCGTCCGAAAATCTTCATACGTGGTACTCGTTTTTGTCCGAAATATTTTAGCCCAGCCACCCCGGTATATGATTCTTTAATACATATCGAGTCCGGCCACTTTGGCGTTCTTGTCCAAGCTTCGCCACTAACCCACCACACGCGCGGATTATATTTTGCTAGTTAAATACCCAAAATATGATGACATTATATGTATATGCATATTTTAGAATAATTCAGGGACCATATACACACTTATATAGCAAGCGCGTGAGTGGTCAAAATGTCAAATAGACGAGTTAAAATAAAATAGTCAAGTCCAAAACAAGGAACAAAAAAAGTAAAAAACAACATGTTCCACAACATATGCCTGTTTACTTCCTTTACTCTTCATGGTAGTTTCAACAACCTTGCAAGAATAAGATTATATATACGTGTTATTCAGGTACCGTTATTCGTCACCAATACCGCGCGTGTTTATTCTTAGTTCCTCAATCTCATATTACTGTACGTAAAATCGTATTACAGCTTCAACTTCAGTTATGGCGATAGTAATTCAGACTGCTTTACTGCTTGAATTCGATAGATTCTTGAAGGTAGTTGTTGCGGAATCCATGCATACTACCCCATCCAATACCCAACTCAAACGCCTCGAAAATACACTAAAAAGTATCGGGCCAGTAGTTTATGAATACTGGAGGTTGATCAAGGTGCTGGAGCGCCCTCAAAATGATATTATAAGGTTCATCTCTTATTTGAAGATAGCGAAAAGGCTCGTTCTCAAAAGCTCCAATGCCACATTTCTGAATAAGAACCAAAAATGTCTTCATTCGGCTAAGCTGATTCGGTTGAACAACGAGCTCGTTGAGTTCTTCCAGCCTGAATTGCATGTAGAAACAGTAAGCGATATGAAGAATGCGGTCGGGATTAATGATTCAGAAGACAAAGTTGATCAACTGCTTCCGGCTTTTAAAACTCACGTAAGTGTTGGCTTCAATTCTTGCATCAATTTGCATCTTGAAGAACTGACATTGGATATAAAAATTGATAGTTACTCGCTACCCGACTATATTAACCGAATGAGCCAACTTAAGGTTTTACATTTGACATGCCATGACGATCATCCTTACAAGTTACATGATCTTTCATCCATCGCGTGTTTACCCAGCCTAACAACGATCAGATCCGACCATGTGTCCATTCCCTCTCTTCAGCCAATATTCGCGTTGAAAAATTTACGAGAACTTTCTTTTATTATGTGCGAGATTAGTGATGCACTGATGAGTTATACCGCAAAGTCACCTAGCACGTTAGCGAATCTCACATGTCTCGAATTCAGCATGTGCTATGATCTGAAACAACTGCCATCGGGACTTTGTAATCTTGTTAATCTCCAGAAGCTAAGTGTCACTAACTGTAATGAGCTTGATGTTCTTCCCAAAATGTTAGGGGATTTGTCAAATCTTGAAAGCTTTAATCTGCATTGCTGCACGAAGCTACAAGAATTGCCTGAATCGATTGGCAGTTTGCATAATCTGAGTTCGATTGCTATTTCGGACTGCTTGAGTATAAGTGTGCTGCCTGAAGAAATTAGTGCACTGTTTAGGCTGCGAGTGCTCAAGATGAACGGTTGTACCGGGCTGCAAGAACTGCCAATGTCCATAAGGGAATTGTCACAGTTGGAAGAAGTGATATGTGATGAAGAGACGTCGTATATGTGGATGGATTTTGAAAGTGATCTTAATAATTTGAAGATTGATGTTGTTGAAGATGATAGGCTAGAAAGCTTAATGAAAATAGTGCATTAAGTTGTATACTTCTAACTGGTTTCCTTCATGTAACATTTAATTCTGCTTGTTCATCCAACCTATAGCTTATTTTGATAAGTTTAATAAAAAAGAAGTCTATGCTCCATATAGTTCATTCACCACAACAACTAAAAACCCCTGCCCACCTGCAGACCTAATGATTTGTACGTAGATCATAGTACGTGTTTCTCCAATGCGGATTGTGGAGTTAGTCGTTCTTATCTAAATATAAGGGATCATATATAGTGTATTTAGTTCACACGATGTATGTATGTAAAGTTTAGGGTGTAGAAGTGTCATAAATTTAACTTTGTAACCTACAAGATTATGTGTTGATCTATTAAAGTATTTGAACCCTTGCAACCCTGAAAGAACTTAATGGTTCGTGAGGTATATATATAGATCGATCCAGTGTCAAGAATCTTAATCAAAGTTTATCAATCGAGTTTTTGTTACTTCATTTCTATATTTCATCTTATTCCTTATCGAATCAATTCTGGACGGTCATAAATCTTGGCATCAATTGGTATCAGAGCATCAATCTCTTCATCCATTAAAGAAATCAAACAAGAAAAAGGAAATCCAGTGGACGAAACTCAATACAAAAGTATAATCGGTTGTCTTGGGTAGTTGGGTATTTGTTGCATACAATGTTAGACCTATAGTCAGATTACTTAGTAGATTCATGCATGAACCAATGGCTCATCTCTTTATGGCTATAAAGCAAATTAATGATACACTACATCAAAAGAAAAACAAGGAACATGGAATCATTTACAAGAAACAAGGAAGCTGCAAGATAACACTGATATAGTGACAATAGTTATGGTGTGATAACTGATCAAGAGAAAGGGTTTAGTGGACTCCTATTCTACTTAGGAGAATATGGATCTGAGAACTTACCATGGCAGACTAGTTCAAATTTTGTGCGCCCACCTTAAGGAGTGGTGACAGCGATGGAGTAGAAGGCAACGACCGTGAAAGGGAAGGGGGTATGGTGGCGACGATAATGGTGATGGTGTGGTGGCGGGTGGTGGTGGTGGTTAAATCTAAATTGTTGTCTTTTAACATATGTAAAATAGGATTAATGGAGAAATTAAACTACAATTAGGGGAAAAAACCATCATAATTACAAAATTCATACATTTTAACCACTATAGTAATGAGTTTGCAACTATTAAACGTTAAGAACCAATTCTCCATCTACAAAGCACGATGACCAACCAAGAAATTATCTATCTTTCTATCTATATCTATACTATATACTAGACGGGTGCCCGCGCGATGCGGCAGGAAACAAAAATTATAGTAATCATGTAACAATTATGGATGTTCAAGGTTCGTTTGAATCCTAGAAAATGTTTGAACCAATCATCACTTTTGGTCAGTCGGTTTCTGAATGTTCAAACCATAGCAAAGGATTTGGTTTATGGTTTATACCGAAAATTGACCATATAAAACCGGATCAGACGGTAAATTTATTATTGAAGTTCAATAAGTGAAACCAAACCATTAGTAACGATTCAGTTTAATGTTTCAAGGGTTCAGTTTTGGTTCTTAATAACAAAAAATCAAACTAACGGTTTGGCTCACGGTATAACTTTGAAACCGTTAAAACCAAATTGTGAATACCCATACGTAATATGTTAATTTTTTTTATTTGAAAAATTATAGCAAAACCATACCAAATTAAAGACAATAAAATGCTCATTTATATGGTGCATTTTTTTATAAAAAATATTAACGTATGAAAAAGTTATGGTCGTTAGAAAATCTTTGGTGGGAAGTTATTTACAATTAAAATTAAAAAGGAATGTATGTGTAAAGATATAGGTCCAAATAATAACTATTTCTTAAAATTTACAAAAGTTGAGTAAAGTTGAGGGAGCTATATTGTAACTATTTCAAGGCATATTGACAAGTTTTCCTTATCTTGCATGTTATATAAGATGTACATTAGCCATTAAAAATTGTAAATTACTTAAAAATGGGTGTCTTAATTTACCCTTGTTTGATAATACACCAAACAAGGGCAAATTAAGACACTCATTTTTAAGTAATTTACAACACTTAAAGCATGAGGTAAATGTGTTAGTAAGGGTAAACATGCCTTTCAAACACAATCCATTCAACTTACAAGTTTGGTCCCTCATCTTTAACCATATTATGTTTTTAATTTAACTTGTAAACTAACTTCTCACCCATGATTTTTAAACGACTATAGCCTTTTCATACGTTAATATTTTTATAAACAAATTGCACCATAAAAACGAGCATTTTATTCTCTTTAATTTGGATATGATATTGTTGTAATTTTTTTTCATTTCAAATAAATTAATATGTTACGTAGGGGTGTTCAGTGTCAGTTTTGTTGGTTTTTAAGTTAAACTTGTGAGTTCAACTGTTAATACTGATTTTTTGTCGTCCAAAACCAAACTCAACCATTGAAAGTTGAAACCAAATCGTTACTAACGGCCTGGTTCCAGTTTGGTTTCACAGTTAAAACTTTAATAATAAATTTAGTTTAAAAATATTTAATAATTTAATTGCACCATCAATTTTAACTAAAAACCAACATAATATTATACTTGAGATGATCATGAATAAAAAATGATAATTTTAGCCACATAAATGGTAAATATTATTGGAAGATCTAGGACGTGAAATAATAACAACAAAGATTACAAAAAGAATCATATGACAATTAGGTTAATTTACAGTCTTTTCTGGTTTCATATGGCCGGTTGCCGATATAAACAGCGAACCAACCGTTCACTACGTTTTGAAAATTTTGAAACCGCCAACAAACCGAAAGTAAAAAAGAAAAAAAAAGAAGTCAAACCAATGACCGATTTAAACGATTTCAAGATTTTAACTGAACCATAAACACTTATATTTGTACGTGATTGACATGTTCAAACTCACGCTGAATCGCGCGGGCACCCGTCTAGTTTAAAAAAAGACTTGGATTTTTAATTTTTTTTCTTTTTAATTTTGCTTGAAGTTCGTTTTCGTAGACATCACTTTTTCATTTCCAAAGATATCGTTACACGTATTTTTTATCTACGTTTTGATTTTCAAAAACAAGCCGCAGAATATACTTTGCTTTTTGGTACACAAAACATGATGACATTTTATGCATAATTAAGAGTAATTCAGGGACCACATATGCAATTCTATAAACTTTTGTTCTTAAATTCTTAGACCACTCGTAATGGGTGCGTTGTGTGTAGCGTGAAAGACGAAAACGCGGGGGGTACACCGCCCCCCCCCCCCCTGCGTTATGTTGATTTCAAATTTGGCAGCGTTTTATATACAACGCTAGAATGACACAAAATCCAATGTTTGACCGTTGCAAAATTGACCGTTGGAAAAGTAAAAAAAAAATATATTTTCTATATATTAAACCATTTCATCCTCAATCAAACCTCATTAAATTTATAAAAATTCTCTTTCATCTCTATAAAAATTCCTTTACACCAAATTCACTATATATGGATCCTCCATCTATATATAAACAGTTTTTCGGGCCCGACCAACAAGCCGAGGACGTGGAGAAGGAACGGGCGGTTACGAGTGCGATTATGCTCGCGACACAGTATATGAGTTCCGTTACAGGTGCGATTAGCTCTCCACCCCCCCGTTTCAACAAGAGCATATATCGAACGAGATCGTGCCGAAGCCAACAACCGGTTGATGGCGGATTACTTCTGCGACACGCCGAGATACAAGAACCCGAAGACCTTTAGGCGTCGTTTTCGGATGTCTAAAAATTTATTTATGCGCATCACCAATGATTTGGAGCGTGAGTATGATTACTTTAAGCAAAAGCCTGACGCTCAAGGTACGCTAGGATTCACGGCTATCCAGAAGGTTACGTCAGCCGTGCGCGTGCTCGCCTACGGAAACACGACCGACATCAACGACGAGTATTTAAAGAACTCGGGACACCTTGGAGTATTTTTGTTACGGTACGTTTTGTTTTTTTTTAAATAGTTTATCACTTGTTTACTGTGATCATTTATTTTTATAAAAATTTCGTAAAATATAGGAATATTTAAACTATATGGACCACATTATCTGAGAGAGCCCAACGTTAACGATCTACGTCTTTACGAGGCACATACAAGGGTACATGGTTTCCCCGGCATGATAGGAAATGTAGATTGCATGCATTGGGAATGGGCTAATTGTCCAACTGCATGGCGAGGTCAATTCACACGAGGTGACCAAAAGGGACCAACGGTCAGCCTTCAAGCGATCGCTTCATACGACCTTTGGATTTGGTCGGCATTCTTTGGTGTTCCCGGTTCCAACAATGACATAACCGTCTTAGAGCAGTCTCCTATGATGGAGA
Source organism: Bidens hawaiensis (assembly GCF_021521415.1). NCBI lineage: Eukaryota > Viridiplantae > Streptophyta > Magnoliopsida > Asterales > Asteraceae > Bidens > Bidens hawaiensis. Next base: position 192,355 of record NW_027493545.1, read on the forward strand.
GTTACATATCTGGGACCGTTCCTGTCGCTTCGTTTTGGGCTAACGATAACTTCTACGATCATGGGTACTATCTGGGTGATGTAATATATCCAGAGTTCGCGATAATTGTTAAAACATTCAGAGACCCGATGGATGAAAAAAGACAGTATTTTAAGAAAGTGCAAGAGTCTGCGAGAAAGGATATCAAGAGGTGTTTTGGTGTTCTTCAACAACGATGGCATTATGTTAAAAATCCTTGTCGTCTGTGGTCTTTAGAAAGAATGAGATGTGCTATGTATGCGTGTATCATAATGCATAACATGATCATCGAGGACGAGGGAAGAGCAATATGTCCAACTTTCATACCGGACCCGGATCCACCACAGACTCCGGCAAGTATGGAGCAACGACTCGAAAACTCGGATTCCGTGCGGTCAAAAGAGATACATAGCGCACTAAAGGAGGATTTGGTCCAACATCTTTGGATGTATCGGCCTCTGCCTGGTGAAAACGATGAGGAGGATGAGGACGACGACGATGATGAAGACAACGACGACGATGAAAACGACGATGAGGACGATGAGGAGGACGAGGACGACGACGAAGAGGGCGAGGTGTTGGATCGCGGTGGTGCGGTGCTCGGCGCCAGCGCGCATGCGTGATGGCGCGCTGCTGCTTCATAGCGGTGGAACTCATGCATGGTAGCATGCACCATGGCGGCCAGATGGTTATCCGCGGTGGCGTGTACGCGTGGTGGCGCAATGACATTACGCGGTGGCGAGGTTCACTTGTCGTGGCGCGCATGAATGTTGACGGAATGTTAATCCGCGACTGTGCGCATGTATGGTGGCGGAGTATTGACCCGCGACGGCGCATCGTGATCCGCCGCGACGCGCTGCTGCTTCATGGCGGCGCGCTGTTGCCTCAAGGTGGCGCGAATGAATGGTGGTCCAAGGTCGCGTATGCATGGCAGCGGAGTGGTGATCCGCGGGCGCGCATGCATAGCGGCTGAAAGTTGAGCGCGCATGCATGGCGGAGCGGTTGCGCACAAGCATAGTAGAGGGTTGCGTGCACATGCATGGCGTTGGAGTCTTCTACGTAAAACCAAAAGCATGGAGTCGTCTTTCGAACACACATGGTGGTTTCCGCGGGCGCGCATGCATGGTTGCGGAGTGAGGATCCGCGGGCGCGCGTGCATAGCGGCGGAATGGTGATCCAAGGTCGCATATGCATGGCGGCGGAGTGGTGATCCGCGGGCGCACATGCATAGCGGCAGAAAGTTGAGCGCGCATGCATGTCGGGAGTTGAGCGCGCATGCATTATCCGCAGCCCGCGCATGCATGTCGGTGGAGTGCAACATGTGCATGGCGCGCATGCACATCGGCGGATTGTTCATCTGCGGAAGCGCACGCATGGCGGCGTAGAGTTGATCAGTGGGACACGCATGCATGCACGGTGACGCGATGATCCTTAGCTCGCATGCATGGTGACGTATTGTTGAAACCCATCGGCGCACATGAATGGTGGTCGGGTGCTTACCAGCGGAGCTTGCAGGTGACCCGCCTTGGTCAGAGTTTGCTATGTCGGAGCACGGCGCCCATGAATGGTGTCTTCTTCCAAGCTCATATTGTACTATTTTTGACCCGCATGGGGTCGTCTTCCAACCCGCATGGGGTTTTGATCCGCGGTGCGCATGCATGGCGGCGGAGCGGTTACTCGCGGGCGCGCATGCATTGAGGCGGAGTCTTCTTTGCAAAACGAAGAAATGGAGTGCACGTGATGACGGAGTACTGATCTGCGATGGCGCACGTGCGGCCATCACATTTTTCCGCGATGGCGATGGCGCAGTATATGATGTCTCTTCCATTGTGAGGATGAGAGAAAATGACTTTTATCTCTATCTTATTATTATATAATTTTTTAACAGTGAAAGAAAAGTGACATATCAATTGACCCCATCAGTCGCTTCTCTCAAAAGGAGAGCCTCGTTTTATTCATTTGAAAAGAATACAGATCCACATAAGATTACACTTGACTCATGTCGGAGCGTAACTTTGTCCGGAGCTTTTGCATGATCCGCAGAAGCTCACAAGTTATCTGTCATTGAGTAAAGATTAGCGCACATGCTGCCCACTATGGCATGAATCGCCGAAATGCGCATGCGGCTTGTCATGGATATGCGGAAGCACCCAAGTGATTCGCCATTTATCACTTAGCGCGCATGCGGCCCGCTATGGCGTGAATCGCTTGAACGCGCATGCGGCTAGTCATGGATTTGCGGGAGAACTCAAATGATCTGCCATTTATCACTTAGCGCGCATGCGGCCCGCTATGGCGTGAATCGCCGGAACGCGCATGCGGCTAGTCATGGATTTGCGGGAGAACTCAAGTGATCCGCCATTTATCGCTTAGCGCGCAGCGGCCCGCTATGGCGTGAATCGCCGGAACGCGCATGCGGCTTGTCATGGATTTGCGGGAGAACTCAAGTGATCCGCCATTTATCGCTTAGCGCGCAGCGGCCCGCTATGGTGTCCCGCTATGGTTCTGGTTTTGACCAGGTAGAGATGAAACAGATTTCAATGGTTCTGGTTCATTTTCAGGTATAGTTTCTCTGAGGAATTAGAACCTGCTTTGTATCACAAGGCAAATAGGAAAGGTACGTCATGTTGGGTCTGGAATCGGGTTTTATACCCAAGTCTACTTGAGTTACCTTTTGCACAAGTATATTGGTGATGCACACTAATTAAAATTGGATCAAATTCAATAGAATAGATATTAGTTAAAATTTAGAGACTTGGCTACACAAAATAAATGAGAGAATACATGTCTTTATAATGGTTATAATAACCTAAAATTAACATAAAAATGCGCTGCATCAACCCAACCTATTTTGTAGAAAAAGTTATATATAACATGTCAAAACAACAATATTAACGAAAGAATGTGAAACAAACATAAACACAAACAGCCGAAATCAACCCTCCATATTGTTATTCAAAATAAGACATATCAACAATAATCCCCAAAGGGAATAACTCAAATCCAATCAAGTAGTTGACATTTGCATTTTGTACCCAAAATGCTTTGCTCAACAACATATGAAACATCAAATAAGAATAAACAAGGAAACATAATAGGATACACCTAACTTTCAACAAAGTACAAAATAGAAGAAGGGCTGTTTCAAATTCCAATTTTTTTTTAATCTCCCTCCAAATCAGGCTTCATAATTTCATGATCCAAATCTTGATTAAATCAAGATTTGTTCCACAAGATGGTGGTCTCGGCAATCATCGATGTCACAACATACGGATCCATGTTAGACGCTGGCCTTCGGTCCTCAAAATACCCTTTCCCCTCTTTCTCAGTGTCCCTCCCGACACGAATAGATGCCCCACGGTTTGCAACACCCTACATAAACATAAAACATTTTCATAACATAAAATGTGTATAGACTGATTCATTAAATTATGTGACATGATATATATATACCCATAAAAAGGTGTTGATGTCAGCTGTCTCATGGCGACCAGTGAGACGACGCTCGTTTCCTTCACCATAAGCAGCAATGTGTTCCTTGTGCCTCAGACCCAACTTCTCGATAGCTTTCTTGATCACCTCGTATCCACCCTCTTCCCTCATTGTTTTTGTGCTAAAATAATATCGCGATTATAAATATATGATTAGAATAAAGTCATAAACATTGAAGCATGGTTTTAATTACAACTAAAGAGTTTGATCTATTATACAATACCTGTAATTTGTGTGCGCTCCAGCCCCGTTCCAGTCGCCCTGTTCACAACCAAATCTTTAATACCTGATTTTCACATTCCATTATAAACAAAAACACTCCAAAAATAAAAGGTTAAAAACTAACCGGAATTGGCTTGGGGTCGAATGAAACAACAACTCCAGCAATCTCGGTAATCCTCTGAGGAAAAAAAAACAAAAACAATGTTGAAATTTCAAGACTGCAATTAATAATCAACGAAAACAAAAACAAAACAGTAATTAAATATACCTCAAGAATGTAACGAGCAACCCACAATTCATCGCCCGCAGAGATACCAACAGAAGGTCCAACTTGAAACTCCCACTATGCAAGAACATAAAAAAAATGTAATTTTAATATTTTATATGATTTAAAAATGGAATAATGAGAGACGGGTTCGGGTCAAAATGTTTAATAATGTACCTGTCCGGGCATAACCTCGCCATTGATACCGCTAATGTTGATACCAGCATACAGGCAAGCCTTGTAGTGAGAATCAACAATATCACGTCCGAAAGCCTTATCAGCACCAATACCGCAGTAATACGGGCCCTAAATTGTATTTAATCACGGGTGTTAAGCTAAAGTAACGAAATATTAATCAATTCACGTGGTTTTTGTAGCAAGATTCATTACCTGTGGACCAGGGAATCCACCTTGGGGCCAACCTAATGGCCAGTTAATATCTTTCTGTAACAAGGTGTATTCTTGCTCAATTCCGTACCTATAGTAAAGTAATTAATTTCAAGTCATATAATTTTGAAATAAGTTATTAAAACCGAAACAGGGGGTTTTTAGAACAATACCATGGAACCTCCTTCTCGACTTCCGGGCTGCTGAAGATCTTGGCTGCAGCACATCTTTTGTTAGTCGGGATCGGCTCGCCTGCTGGAGTGTAGGCATCACACATCACCTATAATACAAAAAATTAAAGTTGTCATGTTTAAATAAAGCTTACTATATATAAAGCCTAAAGGGTGTTACTAATACTATAGACAATTGCACAATCTGTATCTTTTTTTTTATAAAGGTTAGGTCCCGTATAAATCTTTTTCACATGTCATACGGATCGTATAACCTTATACAACCGATTTTGAACCGGTTTGCAACCCATTTTGGTAGGAATCGGTTAGGAATCTTTGGGAACCATAGGTTTGTAATTGGGGTGTAACCTTATATATTGAAACCGGTTCCAATCGGGTCAAACCCAACCCGAACCAGTCAAAACGCAGTTTCAGACCGATCAAACCCAATTCTTTGATTTTCCCAAACCTATTCCAACATGAACAGATTCCATCATCAACCGGATTTGACTTTTATTGACCCGGACCGCTTGGAGAAAAAGCAGAACATTTACACCTCCAGTGGGTTGTTGATATTAATAAAAAAATCCCAAAAATATAATATAATTTGAAAATCTTGAAAATGTACCAGAATATGGTTGCCCCTTCTGAACGGATCCTTAAAGATAGCTTGAGGGCTGTTACAAAAATCAATAACACAATTTTAAGTCAAAACATTCATAAAAAGAAAAAAAAAAACAAAATTTTATAAACTATAAAACTTTTACAAGAAAAACTACTTACTATAAAATGACTTCACTGTCTTCACCAGGTGCTTGCCCTGTCGAAGATCCATCGTAGTTCCACTTCGGTAGCTTCTTGGGATCATCAACCGGTCCAGAAAGTGTCTAAACGTGACAAAATAATTAAAAAAAAACGTTACAAATTAAATCAAACTCATGCAAAAAAAAAATTATAAACAAGAATGAACAAAATCTACTTACTCTTGCTTTGCTTCTAAGATCCATACCCGATCCACCGATCCTGTTTCAAAATAACCATTTTAGATTAATAAACAAACAAGCTTAGTTAAATACAGCAAAACATATTTGTTTCCAAAGTATTCTAATAAACTTGTTCCTTAAACGACCAAAAGGCCGAACTTTGAATGTTTATGGAATAAAGAACAACTTTTTTTAAGGATTGGAATGAAACCCATGTCATGGAATAAAGAAATAAGGTAGAAAAAAGATGAAAACAGAGAGATTGAATGAATGAATGATACCATATGTATTCAGCGATTATTTTATTGCTGGAATCAGTGAGGTCAAGGTTGATGAGATCCGAAAGGAGGGCCATGAGATCACAAGGTAAGATTCTCTTCTCCTCTCGGGTGGGTATTGAGATTGATGGGTTGTATTTGAGAGGTGGAGTAATGCGTTTTTATAGCTGAGGTGGTTGTTGATACTCTCTGATTATTAATATTATACTATTTCACAATACACAATAAATTGTAAAAGATTTTTTTCATAAATATTTTATTCATAAATTAATGTTTCAAATGAAACTCCTCCAATAAAACAAAACTGTAATGTATATTGATATCAATCTTAATGTTTACTTAGCTGTAGCTAGGAGTAAAAGTTGTTCAAAAAGTTTGCATATCATTATTACTTTTAGTTTTTTTTTATTTGTATTAATAACTTATATTTTATTTGTAATTTAATTCTAAGTTAATAATTTCTTTTACCAAAAATAAACGCACTTAATTTTGAAAGAAAAAGAAAAAAGAATATAAAACTTAGGAAACAAAGAAACAATAAATAAGGAGTAAGGAAATCTTATATTACATCTTACAATACTAATAAACAAAAATAATGATGCCTAGGTGTCCTAACCATATTTATTTCTAGATTAAAATTCTATACTAATATTCTAATCTCTCTTCTCCTTAATCCATGCTATCCATGAATCATTAGTGAAAATGATTTGACTCATGAGTTACATCTCAAGATATAATGCATACATTAATGACTATTTACAATAATATAAAACTTAAAATATAATTTTGCTCAATGTATACATTACTTTTTATTAAAAATGTCAACACATGTTTTAACAATAAGGACTCGTGAATTCAGTTTGTATTATGCGAAACTTCTCTCTTCATATATATAAATTTTTAAATATTCTATTTAATTTAAATTTTCAATTAATGTGATTATTAATTTTGTGTCTTTAATTTAATATTTTAAACGTAGTCATACTAAAAAAATATTTAAAGCATTGAAACAATGATCAGTTATACATAAAGAAATTTGGAGTCCTGTAATTGTAATTTGGATTTTTTCTAAAAAGATATAAAATCGAATTCTTTGTTTTTGGAAACTGTAAAATTTTGTTTAGAATATTAAATAAACATTTACTACATAATCAATTTCAACAAAACAAATCTTATGTTACTCTACTAATAAAAAAAAGTGTTGATGCTTAGGTGTCAATCCTACATTCACTCATAGCCTAATTTTTCATCATAATTTCTAATATCTCATCTCATTTATCCCAATTATACATAGTCAAAACCATTTTATCACTTGAGTTATAGCATATTTAGATGGATTTTATTAACTATTTAAATGTGTATAAAAGTCACGTTTATAATTACCATTCAAGAAGAATTAATGCTAAATATAATCAATTACTGAGTTGGTTGCGGTTTTTCAACATCGCATAAAGTATATATTTAGGTGTGCATATATGTAATCTGATGACATTATACTCAAGATTATTGTCTATATGCATATTGATCATTATCTTTTAAACATTGTTACACAAAAAATTACATTAAGTTCATATTATCCACCATGTGTAGTACACGTAGTGAAACATGAAGAAGATACATTTTATAAGTCATGAAACGTGAAAATTTTATAATTCATAAATCCTTTACTTTGTCTAATACATTAATTTACATGGTAAATGAGACCTTAAAGTGATGATTACAAATTCGAAAATACTTCTTTGTATACAAAATTTGTATCATGTGTTGCGTTTAATATGAAGACACCTTTCGGACATGCAATCCTATTACCAAATTGTGTTTGTCGCATTTTAGACTACAATTGTTTCACATGTTTCGTTCTGATTTGACATGAGTCAATCATCGAATACGTATGAGTCATTTTAAAAAATGGTGACTTTGGTTCATTTCCAAACAACTTCAATAAAAACTAATATAGCCTCAAAGGCTTGTGTAAGACCTTGCATTTAAAGCAACTTGGTTTATCATCATCAATGAATCTTTTAGATTTATTATATGGTATGCTAAGCGACACTTAATTTCAATCATGAGAAGTATATTAAAAATCACAATTAAATATCATACATGATTTATTTAATTTATTTTTACCTTTCATTTTGTTTATTTTTTTTAAATAACAAAACTTATTTATTTTTGTCATTTGACAAATCCCGTGTAATACACGGGTTTAAAAGCTAGTATAATATAAGAGCTGGTAAAAGTAAAAGAAACATAACTAAAAAATGAATATTAAAACTTGAAAAAACAAGTATAAAAACCCCATTTGCCTCACCAAACATTGTTTTAATCACAATCTCTCTAAAAAAAACGAACATGACACACTAACTAATGGTGTCAATTTTTTCAAACACGAACTTGTTTAGTTAAAGGTTAACCTGTTAAGGGATCTGTTTTAAGACACTATGAATAATACATGTGTAACGAAACCAAAAGTTTCAAAACAAGCATAAAAATCTTAATTAATAGATAATTCATAACGTATTTGAAAAAAAACCATAAATTTATAACATGCTTGAAACAAAAGACGAAAAATCCATAACAAACTTGAAACAAAAATCATATAAGGAATTCATAACACCCATAAAAAGTATAATGTCGGGTTCTGACGGGCATTAGTGAAATGTCGTTTGTAGGTATGACTTTAGGTTTTAAATTTTAAGAGTGTATATATATTTATTTTTTAAAACAAAATTTTACACAAATTGCTAACAGGTTAACAAGTCTTCAACCTGTCATGACATGAATTTAAACATGTCTTAAACCGGTCGACTTGTTTAAGACACAAAACTTGTTAAATGAAAAAGTTTTTGCATCGGGAAGCAAAAGTTATTTAATATTTATTTACCGAAGAGAATAAGACAAAATAAAAGATGCCGTGTACGGAAAAGGACATCGGTATTGAAGCATGTGACGTGTTGGTGCATCCATTTATATGACTGACACGTGTCAGTTTGGATGGTTTGAGATTAACTTCACCTACCGCCTCTACCTTTTACCTAGGTTTAGTGTTTAGCGAAAAGATTCCTTTCCACGATCGCCCGTTCTTTTGAGAAACCATGTTACTTTCGGCTACCATATAAACTTTACTCGGCTTGGTGGCTTAGTTCGGGCTCAACTCAATTCCGTCATAAGATTTTTATTTTAACGGGCTTTTTAACAAAACATTATTTTATTTAAATTTCTTTTACCTTGTATTTGAAAAAATTTAAACTTATCATCTCACTTTGAGAAATATTCAGTTTAATTTCAAAAAAGTATTTTTCTAATTCAAATCTAGCTTGCTTATAATTTGTATACAACTAAATCTATTATTTCATTTCATTAACCGACAAAATAAAGAATATGTATCAATAAGAAAAAAAATACACTACTAAAGAGCTAGAAGACAATATGGATAATCATCAATGTTATCACGGAAAACTTACAAGCACAAAACTGAAGTTACACAATTTAAATCTTCCATGTTTGGAATTTTAGTTTTGTTTTTTACCCATACGAAGAAAAGCGACTTTGTATCTCATATAGTCGTACTAACTTGGTTACTGGTGGTTTTACTATGTCGGATAGTATGTCATTATGGGTCTTCCAGATTAGCCAACACGTGGTTGAGAAAATCGTTTGGAGTGGCAATTGGTGGTCATTGGAAACTTAAACTACAAGGGGAGTTGATAATATCGTTATTGAATCAAACAGCGTTGATGGCGACAACTTTTACCACAACAGGTCAAGCTCCATGTGAGTTTTGTGAATTCACGAGACGTTAGGAGATGAGTTGTGCACTTGGTCGGTCTAAACAACATAAACACGTATCGGATTGATGTTTATGCCTCGCCTTATTAAGGTGTTTCGAGTTGGGATGCCATCTTGAATTACTCTCCATATAAAATTGTTGATTTTCTAATTTTCATTGGCATCCATCTTATCCGTATTTGTGATATATTACCTTAGATTGTTGCTCTTTGTGTGTGGGTTTGCATTTGATGTTAGAAGTAATCAAGTAAAGTAGATTGACCGTGATGGGAAAAAAAATGTTCTAATTTCGCTTATATTTTATCCCTTTTGTTATCTTGATTCTCATAAGCTTCATCAAAGAGAAAGAAGAGTAACGCATTCAACAATTATAAAACAGAAGTTCAAGATACAAAATGATAGTCAAGAAGCAGAAAAACACACACACTTTCAATGAACTCTCATATTGTTATATCTAAGAAAATAACTCAAAACTTAGATATAAGAATCTCTCATAGAAAACCCTTAAACATGGTTATGTAGATATACGGTAACCCAACTTGGCTAGCAAGAAACAAGAATAATCCTAATTACATCCCTTGAGGCTTGAACCCATTAAGACAGGTAATAGATTACTCAGGCCCGAGCCTCCCAACTGGCCAACCTGCGAGATACAAAGAATATCTTATACAGAGTTGATCCAACATTTGATACATCATTTCAAAGACCACGTAGATAGAAACCAATCAGACATATGTGAGTTTCTCTTCGTCAAAGTGAGTTTCTCCATACTGAACAAATTCAACTCGTCAAAGCAACATTCTCCCCAATGCCAACCTTAGTTGCTGAAAAGTCGGAGTTGATCTATTTTAGGAAAAAAAAATTTATGTTTGATTTGAATTTTTAATCTTCAAATCATCATCATCATCATCGCACTCAGTATATCCCACCAATAGCAATGCTATGGTAGGGTCTGAGGAGGGTAAGATGTAGACAGCCTTACCTCTATCCATAGGGATAGAGAGGCTGCTTCCGGTGAGACCCCCGGCTCGATAGTAGTTTTGCATCAAGCCTTGGACATAAGGCACATAGCACTCAATCATCGGGACACCGGCTGATCGGTGCATGTGCCCTTGTCTTTCGGCTATCAACGCCACCACATGATGCCTGATTAACCTTCCGCCACTTTTAACGTTATTTTCACGAGATTAGTAAAATAACGTCAAAATTAGTGCAATTTTACTTTTGCCCACCCGAGGGTTCACACATATATACATTATATGCGCGCACCGCAAGCAGGGCGTAATTTTTAATCTTCAAATAAGTAATAGAATTAAGTTTATCTTTTGCATTTTAAATTTAGGTTTTTTCTTTTTTCTTATATCTATCTATCTATCTATCTATCCATCTATATAACTCGCATCATTTTTTCATCTTTTATTGAACTAAATAGGAGGTTTCAGATTGTTGAGATTTAGTTTTGGTTTTCTTGCATCTATTAAACGTGAATTATAAGTAGCCAAGTTTCATTTTTAAAGTATCATTTATGAAAGTAATAAAAGAAAAATAAGCATTTCGTCTACCGGGTAGGTTTATAAAATACGCATGAACATATAAGTTAGAATAGTTGTTCATGTCACACAGTTACATTATTATTTATGATCTTATATTTGATTTACCCTAGTGATCATGAGAGTAATATTGCAACACGCAACACAATGACCAAGATGAAACCAAGAACATATATCCTGTCGTCGTTGTTTGGCCATTTAAAGTGATTTTATCATTATTTGTTATAGTAAAAGTGATAATGACGTAGATTATCACGATTGAATCCAATAGGTCTTTCAAAATGAGACCACTCAAGTCTCAAGGTGCAATTCTATACAAGATATTATTACTAGGTAGGCCCTTTGATGGATCATCGTTTCCAACTTTTCCTAGTTTCTGGTAATTCCTACAATTTGGTAACTTCATGATAGCTGGAGGTCCACACACTCTCATACAAGTACCCACCGACTACTACCTAAATTCAAACATGTTAGATTGTGTGTTGTCATTGAAGTCCAGCCCCGATTTATCATATCATATTACATCATATGGCGGTGACCGGACACTAAATAAAGCCCCTGCTAAATCACCTGACCCTGTTGTGATGGGTGAGCCAATAACGCCCATTACCCCATTCCCACAATTGCCCATTGGTGCCCCTGAATCGGTTGAAGTCTCATCGATAGCGCCCTCAATAACTTGGCATTATTGTGGTGTACAATATGCGTGAGTGACGTGGTAGTGAACACAGGGCTAGCGCCCTCAATAACTTAATTACCATAACATATGGTCTTATAATAAGAATAATTGCTTTTTACAAAAATATTACCGAAAAAAGATTTTAAAACATTTTCTTAATAAGCAATGCTTTTCAAAAATGAAACTATCAACTATTTAGTTAATTAATTATTAATAATAATTTATTTATTTTATTAATGCTAATCGGTGTGCTTATAATTATCATTTTTTAATGGCCATACTATTTTATTATTCTTAAAGTTTTATTATTAAATGTATAACACTACATTTGTTCAATCTGTGTATTACACAAGCTTCCAACTAGTAATTCATATGGTACAAGAGTGCTCACATCAATTCGATTTAGCGTTTTAAAACACATCAACGGTGTTTTAGCATTTTAGAAAAAGAACTATATAAAACAACCTCCACTATGGTAGAAAACATCAAAACGGCCTGTATATATGAAACCTAATTTTTTTGATTGATTAACAGTTTGATCTATAATTTGTTGAAAGAAAAAACCAATAACAATAAAACACAGAATTAAGATAATCGTATGAAAACTTATTTCTACTTTAATAAAAAATTAAGATAATCGTACGTATAACACGGTTATGTAACTATCTTTCTACCTTTCGTTATATTTGTTACAAATTATGTACAAATATACTATACAACTCTTACAATAACTACTTAAAATTGTTTGATAGTGACATTCACGAAGTAGTATTTATATAGGATGAATAATCGATGACAGATGTAGAAGGAACAATATTATTTTCCTTAATGATGATTAAGCAAAATAATACTATTTGAAATTTAGTTATTGCAAATCGTTGAAATTATCTTTACGCATTGTTTCTATTCTCCGCATTAGTTATGGCATAAATATATAAAAATTAAGTTTTGCAATGTCGGGCATTGACACTCTTGTATGATTTTGCACGTCAATATTCCCAAAAACTAATTTATTGCAACGTTCAATGTTTATGAAAAACTAACTAGGGAGATTATTTTAATAAACATTGATCAAACTATTAAATTAACTGTTATTATATGTTTTTGTATAAAAAAGGACATATTTGGTCTGTTGACATACAAATTATTCCCTCTTGGAATATAATTTGTTTTTTAATAAGTGAAAAGGTCATTTGAGTGTGGATAAAAGGCATTGTTATATACTTATTATGAAAGGTTAACTATGAATAATATATTTATGTACTTATTAAGTAAAACATCATACTTGGATGGCTACGATTCAATCTGTCCGAAATTTATTATATAATTTCTGTTTTTAAATTCATTTTTAAAGTCAACTGCAGTATCAGCTCATGTGATAAGATCCATGCATGCGAATAAGAGATTATTTGTGAAAGGTATACTATAATATAATATTGTGCTTATATATATTAAAGCGTGCATATTTTATAGCTTAAGGAACCTCAAAAGTTATTAACAGTTTGTATACATTAAAAAATAAGTATTTTAGTATACAAATCTGCCATGCCAATTTAAAAAGTATGTTTGATATGAGGTAATCTAATGAATTGAACGAGAAAAATAGGTGGGGTGTCGAGAAAAATATATGGAAGAGGGAATGGAATACAAAATAAAAAATAATAAAATACGCGGGGGTGGGGGGTAAAGAGTAAATGAGATTCCTTGTATAGTAGATGATTCAGTTTCATTTACCAACTCAACATCGTCTTTTTTCATTCTCTAACAATGGCACATACTCTATGCATTTTTTTTGCATAGCAAACACTACCTTAAAGTGTCTTTATTTAAGTCACAATGGACCTAAAAGTAGGTGTTATATCCATGGCCAGGATAACAAGGCTTTGGGAGAAACTAAATGGAAATTCGAATGATGTTAAAGAATCAACATTTGAGTTGTAGTTAGGAGTTAGGAGTGTAATGTCTCCCCGATCCAAAAGCTATCTGGTTTTTCTGAAATGTATTGAGGTGTAACAGTTGAGTAGATATATAGAAGAAAAGCATTGTTTTAGTATGGCTGCGACAACATAATCAAATCAAGGCAAACTTTGAGTACTTAATTTGACCTTAAGATAACAAAGGCCAAAGTCGTATGTAAGACGATGGAGGATAACTGATAAGCTTCATATATGGAACCCCCCCCCCCCCCCCTTTATTTTTCTTTCCCTTGTCGAGTACGTGATAAGTTTGCTTGAATATTCTTGAGACACCTTCATTTACTACTTCAAATTTATATTTTGCTTATTTTAAAACTAATATTTTGTTAACATTGCAAACTTACCTAAAAAGATAAGTTTTTTTATAGTTATGATGTAAGTTGTTTTTTTTATCCAGGACTCACGACTGGATTAAATAGAGGAGATGCGATGGCTTAATGACTTATCCGATTATGTAAACATACATCTTGACATGAAAATGTGTCTGTGGTATTCTGATGAGATTATATGATACATTAACCAAATAAATAACAATTGTAATTTAGAAAGCTTACTTATCTTAAATTTCAAAAAACTAACGTTTATTTCCAGAAACTTAAACGTCATAAAATTAATATTGTTAATTCCTTGCAATTTACATGATATATAATTGGGTTATGCTAAACATACCTCCTTGTGTACTTGTCATACTTCCTTTCTTAGCTTTTCAATTTCTTTTAACAATTTTATTTGAAATACTATTTAACAGCCTCTAATATTTTTTATAAAACTTATCATAATAGTAATATTTTATTTTTTGTAAAGCTTTTTTTATTTTCTCTCTTTTTGTGTTTATTATTATTTATCATTATAAAACATTTTTAAAGAAATAAGAATATAATTAATCTCTTTATAAAAACGATTTGAATAATTATATCTTATTATATGACCTGCCCGACAAAAAAATCCTTTGAATATATTTTTTAGGTTCAGGCGTATAAGATTATTGTCACATTATTAAAGAACCAACTTGTTGACCAAGTCGATGTTTTTTAATCTCTTTTATTGATTAAAAACGATGCGATTTCTTAATAAAAATCTAAGCTATCTCTAAAAACTATTTAAAAAAACCACTCTAAAGTATTAAAAAAATTATAAAACTATTTTTTTCTCTTTTTAGATAAAAAATGGTTTTTACGTATTTTTGTCATTAAAAAAAACAAAAAAAAATTATAATATGAAAAAAAAACTCTTTAATGAATAAAAAAAACTTTTTAAAATAACAATGATAAAAAAGATAACGAAATGGTAAATGAAAAACAAAAATGTTTAAAACGTATTAATGTAAAAATTGAGAGAGTGTTTACATTTAGTAAAAATGAAAGAGATGATATACGTTTAACAACACTCATTCTACATAAATATGAAATTGTCATACACTATATAGTTATAAGGTTCAAAATCAGTCGAGGGTTGCTTTCCAATTATCTTATGCTCAAAGGTCAAGATATTTGTATTTAAGGTTTTCACGATGTTAAGAAAATCCAAAAACCCGGAGAAGACGTTGGCATGATCTCAAAGTCTACGTTATGTTTTCATGGATGTTCACTGTTTTTTAAACGGTAAATTGTTAGATTTATTATTATAGGGAATGCTATATAACTTTTTGTATATTTTATGTTCACTAATTCATCTAACAACAAGATTATGTCACATGCATAAATAGTTAATTAAAAATGGAAAATAAGAAAAGAGAAAGGTCTCTAGACTGCATTATTTCTTTGTGTATCGTTGTTACGTACGTGTTGATTACATTTCTTATGAGTTGTTTGACTTGACTTTTGAGGGTTAAGACGGTATCATGTTTCTTTTGAAGGTGTTTGGTTTGAACCTTGAGGTTTTAGGCTTAAGAGAACAAGTTAAAAGAATGACAGTTACATCTGTAAAACATAACCATGTAACGGACAAAATTTAAGCTCATACTTATTATGCATTTCATTTGCAAATAAGACATTAACTTATTTTTGTATTGTTGACATGTTTTCTTTTTTGATGTGTTTTTGAATTTTTCCTGTTAACCTATAGTTGATCATATACAAGTCCACGTTCTAGACTTTTAGACTTGTAGCGTTTCAGCATTTGATATATTTCATCCCTTTCACACTTCATTTGAAATATAGTTGACAATTTGATGTTTTCACTTTATACTAAGAAAGGACGGGGCACTTATATGGGTAGAGTACTAGAGTAGTAGAGTGTTTGATTTTCAAACCACATGGCAACACCGTTGACACCCCATGTGGGTAGGGTGCATGAGTTCATTTCATGGCAAATGTTTGTCACAAACTTGATTCAATGGCAAAAGTTGGAGAATTAAAATTACTTAATAATAATTTATTACACGTGTTGGTAGGTGCCGTCAGTAGTTTTGTAGTTTATGGGTACTTAAGAGTTAAAATGAGGTGGCAAGGTAAGATTGAACGGTTCAAGGGTAGTACCCTGTAGAGGTAGGGTATCAAAAAGACCCAAATACCCTTAAGTACTATCCGCGGGTCAACAGGAAGCCTCCTTCAAACCATTCGCGAGGCATATGAATCAACCCGTATAAATCCTAAAGGGAAGAACATTCTCATATAGTGCGGAAGCATCCAGGCACCCTCAGACGTCACCCGCATGGTAATACATTCACCCGCTATAAGTGACCAGGAGGTAGTGCCAGAGGGACAACTGTAATTAACCGATTACCTTCTAGAAGATTTACCAAGATGCTTTCTTGGGCAACACGTGATCTCTTGGCCAATGATTAAAAAGACACCTGGCAAGGTTGTTATAACCGTGCACATGGCCAGGGTTATCTACCATCCTATCTCATAAAGACACGCGTCCAGGTTGTTATACATGCACATGCAACGTATAGCTGAACCTATCATTTGAGGACACGTGTCCATGTGGTTACGAGAGCATCTTCTAAAAAGGACAGCTGACCCAATCACCTTCCCACACCCTTCGGCTATAAATACCCTCTTAATCTTCATGAGGTATTTATTCACTCCCACTGTACTCTCTCTACATACTTAAGTACTCTATCTTCACCAGGATTGTACTTATTCTCACACCGGAGGGTGGTTACGGGAAGACCCCCCCCCCCTCTTGTACTTCCCGTAACGAACTCACGGTGTCTGTTTTGCAGGTTCCGGTCACTGGACTTTGGGAAGTTGTGCTCATATCGTAATTGGTTGTTATCCGTATCTTATCCTGTAGACTCACTGGATCTAGGACCCGTCAAGGGAAGCAGATCTGTGTTTCTTCATGCCTATTAGTGCCCTTTCCACTCTAATAAATCTTCTAGACGGATAGAAAACAATTTGTGAAATTTTAAACACATATACTATGTAGATTATAAATATATTAGCACAAACAAATTACTCTCATGAGTGTGAAATGGAGATGATCAGGTGGGTTAGTGATCCAGTAACGATTCAAATTACCATTTAGAAATGTAAAAAAAAATCTAATTAAATGGTTGAAGTAATGAGAAACATCAATCACTCGAGAAGTGGATCATTTGAACTAGTGAACAAATTATAAACTTGTAAATATGTTAGACTTTATAAGTGAATGTAAATACGAGAAGAAAAAATTTCAGTTTACTTTTTAATTTCTAGCGACTTAAAAACTTTCTAAGCAAAATGCCAAAATACATACACAAAAAATTAAAAATTGGTTAGTCGTATTTTTTCCAATCCGGAAGGAGGAACCATAGTATTTTTTTTTCTAATTAGCTATATAGGTTTAATACCAATTTTATCATGGATTTATAAAGTTATCATGCTTTTTAATGTTTAATTAAAATAATATGATGGCAAATTAGGGCGTCTTATTTTCATATTTTATATTTTTATGATCTTATTTAAAAGCTATATATACTTTATAGTTTTCCAGGATTTTATAATTTTGTTGTACTCCTTTTACAATTTGGTGTTTTGGAATTTTCAATATATTACCTCAACTATGTTACAAATGATCCTTAGCTGAAGTAATTGAGGTGGAGCACCCAAAGATTTCATTTAAAAAAAAAGGTGAGCTCTTGAGTTCAAGTTTTTAAGTTAGTGTGTCAGGTTGGGTTAGTGTTTTCTCACATATGGTATGTCTCCTTTTAAGAGTGGGATGAAGATGATCGGGTGGACAATGGTCCGTCAGTAATTCAAATGGCCTTGAAAAACATAAACTATATTAAAAACTCGTGTTGAAAATGATATTTTCGAGGAAGATTGTTTGTATAAGTACTTACTTAAACTAATAAAACAAGAATAATGAACATGCAAAAAACGGGGGGAAATAATTGACGAAGTAAGAGAAGCATTATTGGGTAAAGTCGTAAAGATATGCATTCCACCAAACCACACACAAGATGTGATAATAGAATGTGGTATTGTGTTTTATGGACTAATGAAGATGCGATGCTTAGGTTTTTGAAGTAAAGTCACTAGTGTCATTTGTTACTAAAATAAAGAAACACATCTATCAATGGTATTATAAACGAAAACATAAAATTCTTATGTGTTGTGATACGGTTGTTCCTCCTTTTTTTTGGAGTCATCAGATTTGCTTGATTTTTAAATGGAGACTTCTCATACATTTGACCCGAATTCATGGATATGAGTCTCATCAAACCAGGTATTTCTTAAACGGGTTATAACATCTCATTAAGTTAAAAACCAATCTCACAAATATTTGATTTAAAAATCCTATAAAGTAGAGATATACTAAAAATTAATATCTGATTTATTTAAAAAAAGATGTATATTATTTATAATTAAAAAACCAATTTTATAGTAAAAAAAATAAACAGGTCTTGGGTCTCATCAACCAATATAGCTTTTAAACCGGATTATAACATCTCATTTATTTGTTAAACAATTTATCATAAAACCATTAGTATATTATTAACTTTCATACAATAAAAAAATAGAAATTCAAAAAATAAATAAGTATTAGAAACAAATAATATAAAACAACCTCGTAATACGGGAGATAAAAACTAGTATCTATAATATATATAAACGAAACCGTTAAAAGCTCTCTGGTTGCTCCCTACATTGTCTCAAGCCACCAGATTGCATTATTTGTAAATTGAGACTTCTCACGCATTTGACCCGAATTCATGGGCATGGGTCTCACCAACCCTAGATAGTCCTTAAACGGGTTACAACATCTCATTAAATTAAAAATTAATCTCACCAAATATTTGATATGAAAATCCTATAAAATAGGAATATACTAAAATTAATATATGTTTTCTTTAAAAATAATATATATTAATTATACTTAAAAAACAATTTTATAGTAAAATAATAAGCGGGTCATGTGTATCACCAAACCCAAATATCTTTTAAACCGAATTATAACGTCTCATCTATTTGTGAAGCATTTCCATCATCAAATACTAAGTATATTATTAATTTATGTACAATAAATAAAATTAAAATCCAAAAAATATATACATATTATACCGAATAATGTAAAACAACCCTCGTAATACTAGGGATAAATCCTACTCTTATTTAAACTCAACCTAAATCAGTTTTTAAAATAAATAAACAAAATTGCGATTATTTAAAATATAAAAATATACAAATTTTAAGATAATAAGTTTACAAACCAATAATATTATATTACAACATGTAATTGTAAGAAAATACATTTTTCAAATAATTCAAATTTCAATTATATTATATTTAAAATTTAACTAATTGTCTTGATATAAACATTATAATTTATCCATTTTGTTTAACTAATTGTCTCTCATTAAAATTTTTATAAATAAAAAGGCAAAAACTAAACAACTTTGTATTTTAAATTTTTGGAAAATTAGATTTTAATAATCCCTATTAAAGGGTATTGGCCGATAATAATCCCTATTCAGTTTATCTCCGGTGGCGGTCCCAAATTTAATAAATTTGGTCCTCAATTGTCCGTCGTTAAAAAAAACTTAACGGGGTTAGTTTTATGCTGACGTGTTACATGACTAGGACATGATGTGGATTTTAATTTCTTTTTTACATTTCATTTAACGTCTTTAATTTATTACTCGGATATTAACACAATAAAAACCCCCTTTTTACTTCACCTTTACCAATTGGAACCCTAACTCCATAGATTGAGAGCCCACATGAGTTCTACATCATCATCATCTACCCCCATTAAATCCCATACACCCAAAATCTTTAGACTTCGGAACCGATGGCAATGTTTATTGTAATCATGACATGGTTGCAGTCACGAGAGTTGCTGGAAATCGAAGTACACGACAAGGACAAGAGTTTTATGGTTGCCCTCTTTGGCCTGTAAGCGAATTTGTTCATGTGTATGTAATATTTGGACTTTGGAAAGTTATATTCTATGTACTGAAAGTTAATATCTTGATGTGTAAATGTGTTAGAGGTCGGATTGCAAGTTTTTCATGTGGAAACAAGAAGTTGATGCTATGATTTCTACCGGATGCAATTGTAACCTGTTTGAAATGAAAAACAAGGCACTAAAGATGAAGAATTTGAAGCTGGAGTTAGAGAATATGAAACTTGAAGAAGAGAATATGTAACTTAGTAGGATTGAAGGGTGTTAAAATCGAAGTTCATGTGCTATCGTACCTGATGGATGATGATGGCTGAAGAATTTTGAGATGAAGAACTTTACTAATGAAGACTTAAGGTTTTTTTAATTGTATCGGTGTTGAAAGATGAAGTAAAAAGGGGGTTTTTATTGTATTAATATCTAGGTAATAAATTAAAGATGTTAAATGAAATGTAAAAAAGAAATTAAAATCCACATCATGTCCTAGTCATGTAACACGTCAGCATAAAATCAACCCCGTTAAGTTTTTTTAACTACGGACCATTGAGAACCAAACTTATTAAATTTGGGACCGCCACCGGAGATAAACTGAATAGGGATTATTATTGGTCAATAACCTTTAATAGGGATTATTAAAATCCAATTTTCCTAAATTTTTAAAAGAGTTAATTATGATAAGTTATTAGATAAAAAACATTTTATATATAAAAGGTGTGTTTGAGATTGCTTCTTTAAATGAAAAATGACTTTTTTCTTAAAAGGACTTATTAACTTATTGATTTTTTTAAAAGAAGTTTGTAAATAAATGTTTGGATTAGCTTATGTGTTGGAGAAAACCAAAATGAGTGAAAAGGTCTTTAAAAGGAGTGTAATAAGTTTTGAGGGTTAAAGGGGCGTAACAGGTAAATTAAACTCATTAAGTTAATAAGTTATAAATTCTTAACTTTTCAAAACCTCTTTATTTTACCTTTTCTATAAGTTAAAATCCATAAAATCTTATGATTTGCCAAATACATTATACACTACATTATTTTTTTAAAAAATTTATAAGTTATAAATTAATAAAAATAAAGAATCTCAAGCACTCCATAAATGAATTTATTGAAAATAAAAGGTAGAACGAAATTGCATCATCAGTTCATCATCCAATAAGATTTTTTTTATTTAAAAAAATCAACAAGTAAGATGATGGATGACATCTGTTCAATCAATTAATTTTTTTTTAAAATATGTTTGTTTAATTTTTTTTTAACCAAAATTCATATCATTTTAAAAACATATATATTACATCAACATGGCAGGTAGGCGGACAACAAGTTGCGCCGCCACCCATTTCTAAATTGCAAACCCTAACCTGCTACATACTCCTGCCCCTTTGGAGTCGACATATTGCTATACACAACCCGTTGGATCCTAATTAGAAAACGGATAGCTTCCGGTGTCAATGAGCCAAAGGTATCAAAAGCCTGAGAGAAGGGGCTTGTATAAATAAAAAGAAGTTCCCCCTTTTCTTTTAATAGTATTTTCGCCAACCCACTCAAATGGAGGGTCATCGATGCGGCTTGTCTAAATAAACATACCATCTTTTTCTTTATTTTTGTTAAACATACTCTCTATCCTTTCAATCATCCAAACATCTTTGTTTTTTCTTCTTGTTTTATCATTTCATTATCTTATATTTGTTATTTTTGAGAAACTTTATTTTTATTTTTTGGAAAACCTTTTTTCTATTTCGTTTTCTAATAACAAAAACCTTTTTTTTTCCCGTTATTATTAAAACTAAAAACTTTCTCGTGGAAGATAAGTTTGATAAAAATAATCAAAAACACAAAATTATAACTGTAACAAGTAATTTTTTGGTTTGGATTTGGAACAAGGTATAATTAAAACGGAACCGTTATTTTTTATTTTGAAAAAAGAAAAAAAACAATAGAAAACTGAAAATCAGTAATAGGTTTTTGTTAGTGCACAGAAATTTGACACTGTGGATATGTTATCCTGACATATGTTTTTGGATCAGTTATCCTTAGTCAGATCCTGTCAGAATCAAGGATCCTCAGTACTTATTATCTACTAACGATTGTTTCATTTGCATAATATTATATTTGACAGATGTAACGGCTAAAAGATCTGGTCTACCACCTATTTTGCAGTATAAGTGATTGAGCATGTGGTCAAAGTGGCTGTTACATATATTTTTATAGTGGCGGATTTTTATGGATTATTAGTTAATTGTCTTTATTATTAATAACTTCATTGAGTTATGATCAGTTAAGGCACACACCCTATATATAACACACCAACTACATTCGCAGAGGAACACAACAATATACACACACACTTAGAATTATTGTAAACACTGATCATAATCTCCAACCTTGTATCCTCATTTTTCATATTAATAAAGTGGTGATACACGATTTGTCATCACCCGAGGTTTTTTTTCCTTTGATCTAATCAAGATCAAGGGGTTTTTCCTCGCAACAAATCACAGTGTTCATCTCTATTTCGTTCATATATTCATTATTGTCATCATAGCAATAATCCTCACATAACAGATTTGGACACATTATCCTTAGTAGATTTTTGTCCAAAACAGTTTTGATAAGTTAATGAGTGAACTGCAGTTTTAGTTCAATAGTTTCAAAATTGCGATTTTCGTCCCTGTGATTTCATTTCACCTGCAATTAAACCCGAATTCATTAACCTTGTTAAGTGTGGTCGTTAAACCCATCGGTGTACCCCTCACGTGAGGGGCAGTTTTGTCATTTTTCCCCAAATACACCCCATCCCCTCACGTGAGGGGGGCTTGCGAATTACGACTAGGGTTTATTTGGGGTGTAAAGGGACAAAAATGCCCCTCACATGAGGGGCACACTGATGGGTTTAACGATCAAACTTAACAAGGTTAATGAATTCGGGTTTAACTGTAACTGAAATGAAACCACGGAGATGAAAATCGCAAATTTGAAACTATTAGACTAAAATCGCATATTTGGATAAACTAAAGGGACAAAAACCGCAGTTTACTCTATACTCTAAGTTAATTTACTATTTTATTATATCTCTTATTCCGTTTTTCGTTTAATTAATCGAATTTTTTTTATCAACCCCTATATTTGTAGCTTTTTCCGCGACTCACTCCCCTAAATCTACTCTTAAAATTTACGTAATGTCCATTTGTGGCGTTTAAACCCCACCACCTTAGTGAAGATAAAGACCTAATGTCATATAGCACAAAAGCCCAATAGTTATAGATTTCTTGAATTACTTAGTTGTGTATACGAGTACTAAAAGCTACCATATATAATTAGCATGGGGGATCGAGTTATATCCCTATCAACAACGTATATTTTAATCTAAATTTGAAACCAGGGTGTTTACAAAGTTATGCACATTACAATTTAATAACAAATGAAGCTAAAAATGGCATTAAAATATAAAATCAACTAGTTGTTTTCTATTGGTTTCTTGTTGATGTCCCCATTGGTATCGAGTCTTTAACTGGACGTTATTAGCCAAGCAAGAGCATAATATGTCTCCTAATTATGCATATGTTGTTTCTCAACATTGTAGGTTATAGGTGGAGTGATACAACCGAAGATTATTCATTGGATATTCATACTTAAGCAAATAATATATATATATATATATATATATATATATATGTATATATATATATATGTATGTTTTTTTGAAACTTATATATGTATGTATTGTAAGCAAATTGGATTTTAATATTCCAAATTATCTATTCACCTAAAATAACTTAGAGGTTGGGTAGGTAGTCTCTTATGATTTTATTAAGAGGGTACATCTAAATTGGTTGAAGGTAATATGCTGAGTGATTCAAATACTATCTTTTAATCAGTCAAATATCTTATTGGCGCCAAGAGGTAGGTCCCAGCAGAGCCCAGTTGGACCCGCTAGACTCACCTTGAAGAGGGACGTTTGCGCAAGGACCAACTGGTTCCGCAGGACCCACCATGCTCAGAGATAAAGACTTTACGCGCAGTACGCCAGCTGTTCCCGCAGGGAAAGCCTCCCAATGGTGAAGTATCCCGCCTGTCCCCGCAGCTGCGGGATACAAGCCATCAGGGAAGGCTACCCGCACTAATAGCAAGGCTACACGCACAAGGCACTCAATAATTCAGTGTCACCTGAAGGAATGAGCAAGGCGGGAATACTCCCGCCCAAATGAGCCAGTCTGTATGCTTCTGGAAGATCTTTTGTACTATACCTGCCAAGGTATGGACAAAATAGACAAGATCTGACCAAAGCAGCCCATGAACCAATCACAGGGTGACAGCTCACCGACAAACAGTACGAGGAGCATGCTCTAGTACTGTTTGTCACTATTAGCCGCTGCCTACTCACCAACCCTTGTCGCGGCACGCACATAGCCTGCAGTTGGTGGAAAGGGGACAGTACACAGCCGGCCTTATCACTATCAGCCGCTGCCTACCCACCAACCAGCATGGCACGTGCGTAGCCCATAGTTGGTAGAACAGGAATATTATACAGCTGGCTGTACCTGCTTGGAAACCTACCTTCGGCTATAAATACTCCAACACCTTGGAACGGTATCATCATCTGGTATTTTACCTTCACTAGCTATTTCTCTCAATATACACTTATATTCAGAGCAATCTAGTCTGATTCTCACGCCGGAGGGTGGTCACAAGGAGGAACCCCCCCTTCTCAGTGACGAGCTCACGGTGTCGGTTTTGCAGGTCATCTGAAGAACATCCTTCTTTGCCGGACCTAACCCTCGTGGGAAACATTACTTAACCCCCAGATTATCCGTAATCTGCCCGGGGTACATTAGTGTTTCTTCATTGGCGCCATCCGTGCATAAAAGCTAGAACTAATTCTCAGTTTTTTCAAAATTTCAGAAGAAATGGTTAACGTTACTCCGGTCCCAAGGCCAGTAAGTGACCAATAAACCCCGGTAACCACAACCCCAGTGTCACACCCGGCCCTGAGCGGCGGAAACAGCCGGGCGCGCACGAGTGGGGATTGATAATTAAGCACGGGCCATTGCAAACATTCAAAGATTTTCATTTCGCATGAAAAGTTTAATACAAATACATTACATTGATTAAAAATTACATAAAAACATCCAAGTATAAAAACTGTTGAAGATTTCCACGCCATATCCCCTTGCGCGGCGGGAACAACCACGCGCATCGAAGGGATAGAACTAAAATCTTCCAAAAAGCTAGTTTTAGATGTTCAGCGTGAGGTGCTCTAAGTGTGACTCCATGCGCTACCTAGTTATCTCCTGAAAGACACGTAAAAACATTTGAATCAGATTAAACTGAGTGAGTTCACAAGTTTTAGTAACTTGATAAATCGTGTTTGCATCATAATCTTGATACAAATCATTCTGAAACATAATTCTGATAGCATCATTAAAACACATGCTTGGTAAAACATAGTCCTATCAACACATTCTGATAAAATCGTTCCGCGGGTTACGCGCGAACATTTCTGGGAACTGTGCTCGTCTATGCAAAGTGGCGCTGCCACTACGAGCTAAAATAAGTAATACCGTCCCGCGGGTTACGCGCGAACGTTTCAGGAAAATGTGCTCGTCCATGCAAAGTGGCGCTGCCACTACGAGCTAATCAATAATTCCGTCCCGCGGGTTACGCGCGGACGTTGTGCCGGAAAACAAGGCGCTCGTCCATGCAAAGAGGCGCGACCCCTACGAGCGGGCTCAAACCCATAGTACTGCCCCATGACCATACTAGGCACTCGTCCATGCAAAGAGGTGCGACCCCTACGAGTGGGTGGATCAAACCAGCAGTCCCTACCCTTAGAGTTCCAATGGTAAAGTGATCACTTACTCGAATTCTGGCGCACATACATCGAAAACCATAGATACCGTTTGCATTGCTCGTAAATACACCATAATGAAACATTATTTAAACACATAATTGCTTGTATTGCTTGTAAGAGTATCACATAAAACATAGTTTTAAGTACGTGTCCCTCGCCCCGAAAACAGTTTATAAACAGTGAAAACAGCGAGAATAGGGGCTGTGAGACTCACCTGTGGTTCTTGTTAAGGGATTAATCGAGATTCGGGTTTTCTTGGTGTTGGCCTCGGAATCGAAGGTCTAGTAACTGGAACGGAATTGAAAATAACGGATGCTTTGGGAGATGATTAGTGCAAGTTTGCAGTTCTGTGAAGTGTGTTTTGAGTGATAATTTAGGTTACATATTTATAGGCAAACTCAAAGGAACACAATCCCTTGCTTTAGGGGATTGAAATCTTTTCATATCTAGGTGTAATGATGATAAAGTATGGAAATTATTATTGTTTATTGTTTATTTAAAAGTGGAGGAGTGGTTAAAAGATCTTGATTTGATTTGGACAGGACATGCAGGTCTGGGGTTGGTGAGAATAGGGTGGCTGACAGTTGACTTTTCATGTTACAGTGTGCTTTTTCAGGTACTTTTGTCAGTGTACAGTAAAAAGTGGAAAATCTCTGAAACACGCTACTGTTTCCCTTTTTGGGCGGGAGTAATCTCCTTATGTCTGGAGAATAGACTAAGTGTTCTGTGCGCATCACTTTGTGCGCATAGCTTTCTGCGTGAAGGATATTTCTTTGCTGCGGGTAGGTGCGTAACCTTCTCGCAGTTAGGGATATTGAGTTTCATTTGTAGATTCTCCAGGTGGTCTTGGTATTTCAACATAGTGATCAGTCATGTTGAAGTCAATTCCATCTTGGAGCTTCAGACAAACTAGCTCTCAATGTTCCCGCCATGCGGGGAGGTTAGTTTCCTTCCGCACGCGCATAAACGATTTAGGATGCACCCGCCTTAGCATCATGCGGGATGGTCAACCCATAGACAACATAACGTTAAGTTACATGAAAACATAAAGCCAAAACATTCGCGCAGGGCGCACATAACAAATGCACGCGCTGACTAACATGGCGCGCTCGCGCAGGGCAAACATAACAAATGCCCGCGCTGATTCTAACATAGCGCGCTCGCGCAGGGCGAACATAACAAATGCCCGCGCTGATTCTAACATAGCGCGCTCGCGCAGGGCGAACATAACAAATGCCCACGCTGATTCTAACATAGCGCGCTCGCGCAGGGCGAACATAACAAATGCCCGCGCTATTTGGCGCGCATAATATTTACAATCACCTAATTATTAGGTGATTACTTAGTTTAAGGGATTGGGAATTTACCGGGTGTCACATTCTCCCCTCGTTAAACGAATTTCGTCCCGAAATTTAGGAGACGTTGCTGGCAGAAGCCATGCCCTGAAAGAGGTGTGGGTAATTCTTGCGTATTTGGTCTTCTCTTTCCCAAGTGAATTCAGGCCCACGCCTCGAGTTCCATTGAACCTTTACTAACTTGATTTTGCCCCTGCGTAACTTTTGTTCTTTCCAATCGGTTACTGCTATAGGTTCTTCTACGAAGTGCAGCTGTTTGTCGATGTGAATCTCTTCCAACGGCAAAATCAACGTTTCGTCAGATAAGCACTTTTTGAGGTTGGACACATGAAACGTATCATGAACTCCACTGAGTTCGGCGGGTAGACGGAGTTTATAAGCAACCGGACCGATCCTTTCCAGGATCTCAAATGGTCCAATGAAGCGCGGATTCAACTTTCCTCGCTTGCCGAAACGGGGGACTCCTTTCCATGGAGAGACTTTCAAAAGTACTTTATCCCCTACTTGAAATTCCAATGGTTTCCTTCGCACATCTGCGTAGCTCTTCTGTCTGTCGCGCGCTGTCTTAAGGCGATCCCTTATCTGAAAAATCTTGTCTGTTGTTTCTTGGATCAATTCTGGACCAGTCATTTGCTTGTCACCTACTTCAGCCCAGCACAGTGGGGATCTACACTTGCGCCCATACAAAGCTTCGAACGGCGCAGCCCTAATGCTTGTGTGATAGCTGTTGTTGTAAGAAAATTCAACCAATGGGAGATGAGTATCCCAGCTACCTTCGAAATCGATTGCGCACGCGCGTAGCATATCTTCCAATGTCTGGATTGTTCGCTCGCTTTGCCCATCCGTTTGAGGATGATATGCCGTACTCATGTCAAGACGAGTACCTAAAGCCCCTTGTAACGATCTCCAAAACCTTGATGTGAACCGACTATCTCTATCAGAAATGATGGACACTGGGACTCCATGTTTTGAAACTACTTCTCGAATATACAGTCGTGCTAACTTTTCCATCTTATCGGTTTCCTTGATCGGCAGGAAGTGCGCTGACTTAGTTAGCCGATCCACAATAACCCATATTGTGTCATAACCCCCAGGTGTCCTTGGCAGTTTGGTGATGAAGTCCATAGAGATTTGTTCCCACTTCCACATGGGAATTTCTGGCTGCTGAAGCAACCCTGATGGTTTCTGGTATTCAGCCTTTACCTTCGAACACGTCAGGCACTTACTGACATACGTCGCGATGGCGCCTTTAAGATTGGGCCACCAATACAGCGTTTTAACATCTTGGTACATCTTGTCTGCGCCAGGATGTACGGAATACCGCGTCTTGTGAGCTTCGTTTAATACTTGCTCGCGCAATCCTCCCTTGAGAGGGACCCATATGCGGTTAGCGAAATATAGATTGCCGTTCTCTTTAAGTTCCAAACTCTTAACCATACCCCCAAGGCATTCGTTTTTAATAAACTCTGGTTTCAAGGCTTCTTGCTGAGCGTCTCGGATGAGGGTAGAGAGATCTGCGTGAATGGTCAACCTTAGAGCCTTGACTCGTAGCGTTTTTATTCGCTCCTTCCTACTTAGCGCGTCTGCTACCACATTCGCCTTTCCAGGGTGGTACTTAATTTCACAATCATAATCATTCAACAACTCCACCCATCTTCGTTGCCTCATGTTTAAATCCTTTTGATTAAATATATGTTGAAGGCTCTTGTGATCCGTAAAGATTATACACTTTGTACCATAGAGGTAATGGCGCCAAATCTTTAGCGCGAAGACAACCGCTCCAAGTTCTAAATCATGCGTTGTGTAGTTCTTCTCATTGGTCTTGAGTTGGCGTGAGGCATACGCTATGACTTTGTTTCGCTGCATAAGGACACATCCAAGTCCCTGATGTGAAGCGTCGCAGTAAACAACAATGTCATCCATCCCCTCGGGCAAAGACAAAATTGGCGCACTACATAACTTCTGTTTCAACATTTGAAATGCTGTTTCCTGATTTTCGCCCCAAACAAACTTCTTGTCTTTCTGAGTTAGCGCGGTCAGAGGTAGAGCTATTTTGGAGAAGTTCTCAATGAAGCGTCGATAGTAGCCAGCTAGTCCTAGGAATTGCCTCACCTCAGTTGGGGTTTTTGGCGCTTCCCAATTTTTGATGGCCTTGACTTTGGAAGGATCAACGTGTATTCCTTTCTCGTTTACAACGTGACCTAGAAAGTGAACTTCTCTAAGCCAAAACTCGCACTTGGAAAACTTCGCATACAACTTTTCTTTCCTCAACAATTCCAAAATCAATCTCAGGTGTTGCTCATGCTCGGCCTTGGTCCGTGAGTAAATCAGAATATCATCTATAAACACAATCACAAACTTGTCCAAGTATGGTTTGCACACGCGGTTCATCAGATCCATGAACACAGCCGGCGCATTAGTTAGCCCGAAAGGCATCACTAAGAACTCATAATGGCCGTATCTAGTTCGGAAGGCTGTTTTCGGCACATCTTCCTCATGGACCCTAAGTTGGTGGTATCCTGACCGTAGATCTATCTTCGA
This sequence comes from Bidens hawaiensis, assembly GCF_021521415.1. NCBI lineage: Eukaryota > Viridiplantae > Streptophyta > Magnoliopsida > Asterales > Asteraceae > Bidens > Bidens hawaiensis. The sequence continues at coordinate 222,237 of NW_027493545.1, forward strand.
ATAATAACTGGATCCCTGCAACTGGTCAAATAAGTCGTCAATCCTCGGTAAGGGGTACCGATTCTTGACTGTCAGCTTGTTCAGCTCCCTGTAGTCAATACACATTCTGAACGAACCATCCTTCTTCTTAACAAACAGTACTGGAGCTCCCCAAGGTGAAAAGCTTGGGCGTATGAAACCCTTATCCAATAGTTCCTGTAACTGATTGGATAGCTCTTGCATCTCAGATGGAGCTAATCGATAAGGCGCTCGAGCTACTGGCGCAGCTCCTGGGACTAAATCAATACGAAACTCGACTTGTCGCGGCGGCGGTAATCCGGGCAAATCTTCAGGAAAAACTTCTGGAAATTCGCGCACTACTGGTAAATCTTCAATTCTTCGCTCATCTCCTTTCTTCTCTACGACATGCGCCAGGAAGGCGTAGCACCCTTTCCTTAGGCACTTTCGCGCCTTTAGGCACGAAATCAGTTTCGTCGCAACTCCCCTTCTTTCCCCTTGAATTACCAAGGTTTCTCCGTTCAACAGTGGGATCCGAACCCGCTTCTCATGGCAAATAACTTCCGCGCGGTTCTCGACTAACCAATCCATACCTACCACAATGTCAAAACTTCCCAAGTCTATTGGCAACAAGTTAATATTGAACCCGTGACCTCCCATGACTATAACACATTGTTCAGTTCTTTCGTTCGCGCATAACTGCCTACCATTGGCTAGTTCTATAGTATAAGGCGTGTCTAGCCTACTGGTTGCTAGGCCTAGGGAGTCTTTAAACTCAGCGGATATAAAACTTAGGTCAGCGCCAGTATCAAATAAGACAGATGCAAAATGTCCGTTAAGCAAAAACGTACCGGTTACCACATTCGGCTCTTCTTTAGCTTCGCCTGCGCCGATCACAAAAGCTCTCCCGCGAGCTTGGTTCCCCTTTTGCGGGCAATCCCGACTAAAATGCCCTGGCTTCCCGCATGCGTAGCAGTTGTCGCTTGCTCCAGCTTCTCTGACACGGCAATTCATCGTCTTGTGCCCTGGTCTGCCACATTTGGCACATTCGATTCTTGTGCATTCACCCTCGTGGTGATACTTGCATTTGCTGCACCATGGGCGAGGCCCGCTGTATCCTTTTCGTGGTGGCTCCGCGGCCTGAATCGCGTAAACCCTTGCGCTTTCCTGCTTCTTGAACGGTGGCTGCTTGGAGTCGGACCCTCGGTGGTGAGAGTTCCATTTCCTCTTGGGATCAGAGGTTCGCTGCTCGATTCCGCGCGGAGTCAACATACCCGCACGGACCGTATCCCTTGTAAGGGTGATGGCCCGCGCTACCCGCCTCATCAAAGGTTGGAGGCGCTGCGGCGTTGAGCGGAACCCTAACAACAGGAGGTAACCCAAAAATATACCTCTCGATCTTCTTTTCCTCCGTGTTTGCCATGTCTGGCACCAACTGGCAAAGTTCGTTGAACCGGTTGTTGTAGGCGTCGATATCCGTTCCTACCATGATGTGGTTCCAGAATTCCTGTTGTAGACTCTGGATTTCTGCGCGAGAGCAGAACTTTCTCATCATCATCTCCTTCAGTTCCTCCCAGGTCTTGTGGAGAGCAACTTCTCGCCCCAATGTTTTCGTTTGAAGCTTCCACCAAGACGAAGCTGCCTCTTGGAACATGCAGGTCGCGTAAAGGACCTTCTGGTTCTCACTACATCCGCTAATGGAGAGAACTGTCTCCATCTTGTCAATCCAGTTGTAGAGCCCAATGGCCCCTTCGGTTCCCTTGAATGGCCAAGGCTTACAGGCCATGAATGTCTTATAGGAGCATCCTTTGTCCAAGGCTCCTGATTCGGGTTCTGGGGTCTCATTCTGACGACCCTGACTTGATTCGGCCTTGCTGGCCTCATGTGTTGCGATTGCTTGCGCGATTATTCCCGCGAGTTCCTCGGGTGTCATGGTAATTCCTTTGGCTTTAGTTGGAGGCATTCTCGCTTTAAAAGTGAAAATATATCAGACTTAGCGCATGTACTCTGAGCACATAATGTTATCATTATTTTTCTAGACACTGTGACCCGTGTTCCTAAGTGTGTGTATAGTTTCTTTTGAAAATATTTTCTTTGAAAAAATATTTCATGCGATTCCCCAACGGTTATAGTCTAGGTTAAAACTTCTTTTCCTAGTTCGCTATAACCAGTGCTCTGATACCAATCTGTCGCACCCGGCCCTGAGCGGCGGAAACAGCCGGGCGCGCACGAGTGGGGATTGATAATTAAGCACGGGCCATTGCAAACATTCAAAGATTTTCATTTCGCATGAAAAGTTTAATACAAATACATTACATTGATTAAAAATTACATAAAAACATCCAAGTATAAAAACTGTTGAAGATTTCCACGCCATATCCCCTTGCGCGGCGGGAACAACCACGCGCATCGAAGGGATAGAACTAAAATCTTCCAAAAAGCTAGTTTTAGATGTTCAGCGTGAGGTGCTCTAAGTGTGACTCCATGCGCTACCTAGTTATCTCCTGAAAGACACGTAAAAACATTTGAATCAGATTAAACTGAGTGAGTTCACAAGTTTTAGTAACTTGATAAATCGTGTTTGCATCATAATCTTGATACAAATCATTCTGAAACATAATTCTGATAGCATCATTAAAACACATGCTTGGTAAAACATAGTCCTATCAACACATTCTGATAAAATCGTTCCGCGGGTTACGCGCGAACATTTCTGGGAACTGTGCTCGTCTATGCAAAGTGGCGCTGCCACTACGAGCTAAAATAAGTAATACCGTCCCGCGGGTTACGCGCGAACGTTTCAGGAAAATGTGCTCGTCCATGCAAAGTGGCGCTGCCACTACGAGCTAATCAATAATTCCGTCCCGCGGGTTACGCGCGGACGTTGTGCCGGAAAACAAGGCGCTCGTCCATGCAAAGAGGCGCGACCCCTACGAGCGGGCTCAAACCCATAGTACTGCCCCATGACCATACTAGGCACTCGTCCATGCAAAGAGGTGCGACCCCTACGAGTGGGTGGATCAAACCAGCAGTCCCTACCCTTAGAGTTCCAATGGTAAAGTGATCACTTACTCGAATTCTGGCGCACATACATCGAAAACCATAGATACCGTTTGCATTGCTCGTAAATACACCATAATGAAACATTATTTAAACACATAATTGCTTGTATTGCTTGTAAGAGTATCACATAAAACATAGTTTTAAGTACGTGTCCCTCGCCCCGAAAACAGTTTATAAACAGTGAAAACAGCGAGAATAGGGGCTGTGAGACTCACCTGTGGTTCTTGTTAAGGGATTAATCGAGATTCGGGTTTTCTTGGTGTTGGCCTCGGAATCGAAGGTCTAGTAACTGGAACGGAATTGAAAATAACGGATGCTTTGGGAGATGATTAGTGCAAGTTTGCAGTTCTGTGAAGTGTGTTTTGAGTGATAATTTAGGTTACATATTTATAGGCAAACTCAAGGGAACACAATCCCTTGCTTTAGGGGATTGAAATCTTTTCATATCTAGGTGTAATGATGATAAAGTATGGAAATTATTATTGTTTATTGTTTATTTAAAAGTGGAGGAGTGGTTAAAAGATCTTGATTTGATTTGGACAGGACATGCAGGTCTGGGGTTGGTGAGAATAGGGTGGCTGACAGTTGACTTTTCATGTTACAGTGTGCTTTTTCAGGTACTTTTGTCAGTGTACAGTAAAAAGTGGAAAATCTCTGAAACACGCTACTGTTTCCCTTTTTGGGCGGGAGTAATCTCCTTATGTCTGGAGAATAGACTAAGTGTTCTGTGCGCATCACTTTGTGCGCATAGCTTTCTGCGTGAAGGATATTTCTTTGCTGCGGGTAGGTGCGTAACCTTCTCGCAGTTAGGGATATTGAGTTTCATTTGTAGATTCTCCAGGTGGTCTTGGTATTTCAACATAGTGATCAGTCATGTTGAAGTCAATTCCATCTTGGAGCTTCAGACAAACTAGCTCTCAATGTTCCCGCCATGCGGGGAGGTTAGTTTCCTTCCGCACGCGCATAAACGATTTAGGATGCACCCGCCTTAGCATCATGCGGGATGGTCAACCCATAGACAACATAACGTTAAGTTACATGAAAACATAAAGCCAAAATATTCGCGCAGGGCGCACATAACAAATGCACGCGCTGACTAACATGGCGCGCTCGCGCAGGGCAAACATAACAAATGCCCGCGCTGATTCTAACATAGCGCGCTCGCGCAGGGCGAACATAACAAATGCCCGCGCTGATTCTAACATAGCGCGCTCGCGCAGGGCGAACATAACAAATGCCCGCGCTGATTCTAACATAGCGCGCTCGCGCAGGGCGAACATAACAAATGCCCGCGCTATTTGGCGCGCATAATATTTACAATCACCTAATTATTAGGTGATTACTTAGTTTAAGGGATTGGGAATTTACCGGGTGTCACACCCAGCTACTGGGGGGAACACCGGCGGTTATACAAATTTTATGAACACTACCCCGGTTACCCAAGCCGGGGCAAGTGCAGTAAACAATATTTCGCTGGGGTTCACTGATGCCCAGTTGGAGAAACAGGCGAGGCTCCCTCACCAAACACTCGATCAAGTTAAGGCGTGGGCCGAAGCACGTCAGAAAGAGTTCCAAGCTGAGTTGGATGAACGCTTGCGTTCACTCCAACAGGCTGACGAATTCGGAAATACTCGACAACAGCTCAACATGAACAGTGAGTGCGAGTACTCGGACAATGATCGGGAGGAATCCGACACCGACGCAAACCCTCGCCATAGGGCGAAAGGGAAGCGTAAGGAAACGGACTTCCAACCAACAAGGAATTTTGGAGAAACTTTCAAACCAAGGAACGCGGGAGGAAACCACGTGACTTCTCCAAAACCTTTAGACCAACTGCCGCAAATGCGGGAAAGTCCAAGTTTGCAAGGGACATCGCGGAAGCAATCGCCCCGAGAAGTGCCAAACAGATGTCCAACATCGGTACTTATGATGGTCTATCCGATCCAGACGATCACTTGAACAGATTCATAGCGGGGGCAACCGTCAGTAACTGGACGGAACCCACGTGGTGTTATATGTTCCAAATGACGCTGGTTGGAGCGGCCAGGGCGTGGTTTGATCGTTTACCGGTCCACCACATCTATGATTGGGCGGACTTTCAACACAAGTTCAGCCAACACTTCAGTCAACAGAGGAAATATACTGAAGAGCAGTGGACGATCCTCAACTGCGTGAGAGAGGAAGATGAATCTTTACTAGACTTCATCACTCGCTTCAACTCCAAAAAGCTGAGTCTGGGCAACATAAGTGAAGATCTTGTTCGCGCCGCTTTCATCCAGGGCGCCGAATACCCGGAGCTTATCCGCACGTTGACGGGTAAGGACGGCATGCCATCCACATGGGATGCCATCATGACGGCGGCCAAGCGCTTTGCCGAGACGGAGAAGCAACTGGGTAGGGATCTTCCCCAAAGTACACATCTCTACACGCAGAGGACCAGAGAAAACAATGTTCGGATCGCCCGGCAGAACAAGAAGAGGAAGCTAGGTATTTGGCAGTCAAGGGTAAACTTTGACACCTCATCCAGCTCTCGCCCTCTTGTTGGCGGAAGGGATAACACGCACCCTTCAAGCCAAAAACACCGGTGGACGCCACTCACCAAAAGCGTCACGGAGATATTTGCCACCGAAAAACTGCCATGGCCAAAAGCTCCAATGATCTGACAACGACCTAATGCGGATCAGAGCAAATTCTCTGACTTCCACGGGACAAAGGGTCACAGTACAGAGGAGTGTACATCCTTGAAGGATGTTGTTGAAACATTCGTCAAGGATGGAAGACTTGCACACCTTGTGGCATCAATCAAGAATGGAGGAAGGAATGATAACCGGTATAAAGGCAATGGACGAAAGCCCGTTGACATCAGCATCCACATGGTTCATGGCAACATCAGAGGAAGAAAAAGACGAACGACAGAACCATGCGAATGGAAGGAAGCTGAGGTACGCTTCCCGCGAGTGCCAGGAGGACCCAGCAAGGAAGGCCCCATCGTCATCAAAAGCCAGCTGGGGCATTACATAACTTCCCGCACTCTCGCGGACAACGGCGCCTTGTCAACGGTTATGTACAGGCAGTTCTTCGACAAGCTAGACGACGAAGACAAAGAACGCCTGGAAACGGTTTACGCCTCAATGGAAGGGTTCGACGGCAGCACAAACACCCCCCTGGGTATCCTATCTTTCCCCGTCATTCTCACGGACGGGAAATACTCCCGCACAGAAGACGTGGACTTCGTCGTAATGAGGAAGCCACATCACACATACGACATTCTCTTCGGGAGAGACGGGATGGCAAGATTCAACGCCGTGGTATCTTCAGTCCACGGCATGATGGGATGGCCAACTGCTCAGGGTGTAGCGATGATCACCGGTATCCCCCAGGTATGCATCGCATCCGTCTCATCTAAACCCAAACCAAAGATGGCTAAACCAACCATTACCGAACCAGAAAAATGGGCCCTCAATGGCAGATACCCTGACCAGGCTGTTACAATTGGCCCAACAATCGCTGATCCTACGCGCACCTTACTCAAACGCTTATTACAAAGAAACGCTGACATCTTCGCATGGACACCAGCTGACATGACTGGTGTACCTCGAAGTAAGGCAGAGCATAAGCTCAAGTGTGACCCGGCTTTTTACGCCAGTCATACAAAAGCGCAGAGTAATGGGGGCGGAACAGGCTAACGCGTGTAGAACCCAAGTCAAGGAACTCCTTGACGCGGGCATCGTACGCGTTAGTAGATATCAAACATGGGTTGCAAATCCCGTTATGGTACCGAAGGCTAACAAACAATGGCGCATGTGTATAGATTTCAAAGATTTAAACAAAGCATGCCCCAAAGATTGTTACCCGTTACCCCGAAATTGACCTCAAAGTGGATTCATTAGCACCGTTTCGCCTTAAATGCTTCCTTGACGCATATAAGGGGTACCATCAAATCCACATGGCTGTAGATGATCAGGACAAAATCGCATTTCGGACGCCCGATGACACATTTTGTTATCAAATGATGCCATTCGGACTTAAGAATGCAGGGTCCACATACCAACGCCTGATGGACAAAGAGTTTCATGCCCAAATTGGGAGAAACTTGGAAGTCTACATGGATGATTTGGTCATCAAAAGCCCTGAGCCAGAAGCGATGTTGAAAGACATCGAAGAAACTTTCAACACGCTCAGAAAGATAAACATGAAGCTCAACCCGAGCAAGTGTTCCTTCGGGATGGAAGAAGGGAAGTTCTTGGGAGTCATTGTTACTAAAGATGGCTTCAGAGCGAACCCTGAAAAGGTGGAAGCCATTATCAAAATGGAATCACCTACTACCATCAAGCAAGCTCAGACACTGAATGGACGCCTAGTCGCACTTAACCGCTTTTTGTCAAACCATACGGATAGGTCGTTCTCATTCGTGTCAACATTGAGAAACTGTTTAAAGAAAACGCACTTCCGCTGGACACCAGAAGCGGAAGCAGCTTTTCAGGAAATTCGGTCATGCTTGATCGAACTCCCAACGCTCACAGCACCAGAAGCGGGGGAGGAATTAATCATATACCTTTCTGCCACAGATAGAGCAACCGGGGCAGTCCTGCTAGTAGAGCGGAAAGGTATCCAGATGCCTATTTACTATGTTAGCCGTGTCCTAACAGACGTAGAAACCCGGTACTCCACCTTGGAAAAATTAGTCTTAGCACTTGTACAAGCTTCACGCAGACTGAGACGATATTTCCAGGGTCACCCAATCACCATTCTCACCAACTTCAAACTCGCAAACGTTCTAGGCAAACCCGAATTATCGGGACGTCTAGCCAAATGGGCAATTGAGTTGGGGGAATATGCGATAAAGTACAAGCCAAGACCAGCTATGAAAGGCCAGGTCCTGGCCGACTTTATTGCAGAAGTCCCCGCTTCGCGGGAGAAAGAGTGCCAGGAGGAGGCTCAACCCTCCCCAGCACAGGACATCAATGATGTCTGGCGACTCTACACCGATGGAGCAGCCAGCAACGAGGGTTCAGGCGCAGGGTTGAAATTAACCAACCCAGCAGGCCAAGAATACACTTACGCTATTCGACTGGACTTTCCAAGTACGAATAACGAAGCCGAGTACGAAGCATTCTTGGCAGGGCTGAGAATTGCGCGTAAAATGGGAGTGAAAAACTTGGAAGCCCACGTAGATTCCATGTTAGTAGCCAATCAGATAAACGGAACGTACACGGCCGTGAACGACACAATGGCCCTGTACCTTGCACAAGCAAAAACCCTTATGCGTGATTTTAATGATTGTAAAGTCATACACGTCAAGCGTAGCGAAAACAAATCTGCGGATGCGTTAAGCAAGCTTGCATCATTAGCCTTCACCCATTTGGGAAAGGACATCCGCATTGAACTCCTTGAAGCACCATCAGTCCCGCACAAGGAAATTTGTGTCATCCAAACCGGTACAGAAACGTGGATGACACCAATAATAAATTACCTTGCAGCGGGTATACTACCAGAGTCAAAAACACAGGCAAGAAAAATACGTTGTAAAGCATTAAACTATCAACTCAACGATGACATCCTTTACAGACGTAACATCCTTGGCCCACTCTTAAGATGCGTGGACAACCAGGATGCTGACTACCTCCTAAGGGAAGTACACGAAGGCATCTGTGGAGTACACGCAGGTCCACGCGCTGTTGTAGCTAAGCTAAACAACGCGGGATACTTTTGGCCGGGGATGCATACGGATGCGCTGGCATACATCAGAAAGTGTAGGTCTTGCCAACTCTACGCACCCAACACGCATCGCCCGAAGAATGAACTTGTTCCAGTCACCTCTTCATGGCCATTTCAGAAGTGGGCCATCGATGTGACAGGCCCATTTCCTACAGCAGCAGGAAACGTTTAGTTCCTATTGGTAGCCATCGATTACTTCACCAAGTGGATAGAAGCAAAACCCTTAGCCCAAACAACCGCAAAACATATTAAAAAATTTATTTGGGATTTTATTATTTGTCGTTTTGGACTTCCACAGACTTTGGTGAGCGATAACGGCACCAACTTTGCTGACAAGAAGCTACAAAAGTGGCTAGAAGAACTTCAAATCACCCACACCTTTACCTCAGTGGCACACCCGCAAGGTAACGGTGAGGTGGAAAGAGCAAATAAAAGCATCGTCGAAGGCATAAAGAAAGACTCCTGGAACACAGATCCGGCTGGGTAGACGAAGTTCCACACGTCCTTTGGGCAAACAAAACGCTGAAAAAGGCCAGTACGGGAGAAACCCCGTTCAGCCTCACTTATGGCACTGAAGCCATGGTCCCAGTCGAAATTGGTTTGCCCTCACCAAGGGTCTTAATTCAGCCAGAAGACAATGATGCGGAAAGACGGTTAGACCTTTTGCTAACCGAGGAACGCAGAGACTTAGCCGCAGCGCGTGAAGAAAACTACAAGCGACAAATGCAAAAGTACTACAACACGCGGGTAAAACTCTGCAACTTCAATGTAGGAGACTACATATTGCGTAACAACGAGACTTCAAACCAAGAGCGCCCAGGAAAACTGGCACCGGTCTGGGAAGGACCATACATTATCAAAGAAGTTTTAGGAAAAGGCGCATACCGGCTCGAAAGGCTCGATGGCACTCCTATCCCAAGAACATGGAACGGAGCTCAATTACGCAAATGTTACATGTAGATCAATTCCAAATTTGTAAAGAAAAGGCCTAGAGCCACTTCTAATGGAAATGATTCTCCTTTCACATTGTGTTGATGGCCTTACCTTTATACTTATGAACTTCCCACGCTGCTATGCCGGTATTCACCGCATAAATATGGGAAGAAGTCGTTGCGTGTGGAAGGCGGCAAAACCCGCATAAACACATAAAACGGTAAAAATTTCTAAGGAAAACCTTCACGTAGGTCAGCTATAGGTGGAGTTTGGTCATCCCAATAAATGAAAGTGACGGTCCTACCCGCACAATCATGATAAAGGAAACTGAACATTGACCTATTGGCAACCGCGCGTCGAAAGGTTAACTTATTCAAAACACTTAGAAAATTTCAAAGGAAAGGATGAGGAAAACTTCCACGCAGGTCAGATATAGGTAAAGTTTAGCCATCCTACTATGTGCAAGTGACGGTCTTACCCGCACAATCACGAAAGAGGAAACAAAACTTTAACTTATTATCTGCCACGTTGAAAAGTTAACTTATCTAAGTACTAAAGAAATTGCTAAGTTAAATCAGAATATGCGTGAAATAAACAAGGCAAGGCATTAGCAAAAAATCTTTATTCCATCAAAATTCAAATATTACAAAGATTGCTGGGTACATACCCGCATACAAAAGAAGCTATACAAAAATAAAAATCTACTCTAATGGTGGAAAGGGATCTAAAGGATCAAGCTTCAGGACCACTTCCACTTGGACCCGCACCATCAGTAGAGAGTGGCGGTTCAAGGAAAGCTTTAAGGATAGCTAGCCCATCATCAGCAGCAGCAATCTCGTTCACCTTCTCTACCACCGGATGCGGGAAGGCAGCATACTGATTCACTGCTTGGTCATACGCAGTTTCAGTATCCACATTGTAAAGAGGGAAGTTGGAAGGCGGGATGCCTTGTTCAACAAACCCTAGACCAAGCAGGAAGCCAGCCTTTTCCCCATCCTCATGAGAAGCGTTGAGGGCTGCGCTCATCGCATCGTCATATGATGTGTTCGTGAACACCCGATGCACAACCTACAAAACAGAAGTTTGTCAAAAACTCAAGAGTAAGGAAAAGCGTAAAGAAGTTAGAAGTTAGGAAGCTGCGCATACCTGCGACAACGCTTCTCGAAGAAGCCATTCCTTGGCAACCAGAGCCTCCTGGAGGGCAGCTTGAGCTTCATTACGGGCGCGTTCGGCTTCGTTCTTTGTGAGGTTGGCAAGCAACACATCTTTGGCTGCAGCCTCTTCGACGCCATTTAGCTTACGCTCAGTGTGGTCAAGCACCCCCCTCTGGTCCAAGATCTCTTGGAGCTTCTTGGCATCTTCCATGGCCAAGGCATCATGAGCCTGCTGGAGCCTCTCTAATTTGGCTTTAAGTTCCTCATTTTCGATGCGTAGAGGCTCAGCAGCAGCTTCAGCCTTGGTGGCCCTCTCGGTTGCGTTCCTTGCAGTTTCCTTGGCCAGCCGAAGCTGTTCGTTAACAGCTTGGGCAGCCTTGGAACGGGCCTCCAGACGAGCCTGAACGTCAACCTCAAAGGCCTTGAAGGCCTTCTCCCTTTCCGCAGCAACGGCGGCAAGCTTCGCGTTCTCCTCTCGGATGGCCCGCGCCTGAGCCACTTCAAGGCTACGCGCCGTCTTCAACTTGTCGTTTTCACGACAAAGTAGCTCGACGCGCGGCTGCATCCGGGCGAGAAGGATTCGGAGCTCGTTGGACAGCCTACCCTCCTGGTAGCTGGCCATGGCCTCCCCCAGCGCACCGCTTGGGGCGGCGTGACGCGCCCATTCGACGCAGTCCTCAGCAGTCCGGAGGGTCGTTCCCCGGCAGATCTTCCACCGAGGAGCATACACCTCGTTGGAATCACGAACTGCAATAAAACAAAAAACAGTTAAGAGAAAGAAATGATGAAAGGTATATAGGCCAAAATAACCCTACGCACCTGTAGGGTCGACAACAGGCCGATAGCCACCAAACCCATCACCTGAACCTAAGGGATATCCATCCAAAAGGTCAAGGAGACGGGAAGGAGGCAAGGATTGGCTAGACGCCCCAACCCCAAACGTACCTGAAGGACTGGCCGTAGTCGCAGGCGCCGGAGGAGACACGATGGAGGCTGCCGCGGCGGAAACCAACGGAGGTGAACTCACAACCGTGGCCGCGGCTGCGGAAGAACCCGCAAGAGAAATCACCGCCGGCTCAGTGACGGATTCGGTGAAAATGGCACTGACAGCCGGCGGGGATAAGGTTACAGCTGGAACAGTTGGCTCAACGGGATGAGCAACTGAACCAACTGAAGCAGGCGCAGTAGCCTGGGTCATCGCCTCAGGTAGGTTGACCAAACCTACCTTCATGGGTCCAGAACTGCTACCTCCCGCTCCACCCTGGAATGCGGTAGCATCCACGCCTGCACAATAAAGATATAAAGTATAATGGTGGAAAGCTATGCAGTAAAAGTAAAGGAAGATTATACTTACGGGTTTTCTTGAGCCTAAAGGTGCGAACAGGCGGGGACGAACCCGATGGAGCCGGCCTCTTCATACCGGTCACCGTCGTCGTCCTGGGCTGCTCGGAGGTGACAGTCGTCTCAGCCTCCGGAGCAGTGGTCTCAACACCACCTGGGTTCCCCGCCGCCTCCTCGCTCTCGGTCTCCGAGTTTGACCGGTTCCCCTGATCGGAGGAGGTAACCTTCGCCTTGCCCTTTCCGCCAGCAGCCTTCTTCTTCCGCGTGAAGAAAGGACCGTCTGCGGATTCCTCATCAGAAGATGACAGAATTAGAGGAATTCCAGCAGAGGTTTCAGCATTGAGAGGTCGAGGGTTGAATAACTCCTTACCTGGCAGCGTGGCGCTCAGAATCGGGTGGCCTGGCGGGTACACCTCCACAAACCGATCCCTCGTTTGCTCCAGGATAGGCAACCGTTCTCATCAAGAGCACGAGTACCCATCCGAGCGGGACCATCAGCCTCCCGCGGATGCAGGAGCGACTGCAAGTCATTCCCCTCTGAAATAAAAAAAGAAGCAGTTAGAAGAAAAACCTATATCAACAAAGAAGACAGAGCATACCGTAAGGGACAGAGTTCAAACCGTATTCGAGGACGATGGGAATCTGTGACGCCTCTTTCCACACCCGGCTCATCCCGAGCATCACCATCCCAGACTCCGCAAAGCGGTACACCGGAGTCTGGATCCGGGAGATCTTGGCGAACCATTCCGCCTCCTGGTGGTTGAGGGCGTGAAGGGCGGGGAGTGCTCTCCCATTCTTAAACGTCATCGCAAGGGGGATGACGCGAGCGGAGATATAAAAAAACTCCCGCTTCCACGACCGAAGACTGCGCTCGGTAGCGCAGATCTTCAAACCCTTGATCCGATTGACCAAGGTGTACCACCTCTGGATGCACCTCCAGGAGTAGAAGGTCATCAACCGATCAACGTGGGGCTCCACGCCCACAATGAGGCACACCCACTCAAAGTGGCGGATCTTGGCGATCGCCATCGGGTGTACCTCGGTCAGATGCACACCGTGCCTCTCCAAGACACGGTATACAAACTTCGTCAATGGGAACCTCAGATTCCCATAGACGAAGAAAGCAGCGTACACCCCTATCTTGCCCTTGGGGGCATCGTACACCGTCTGATGAGGTTCCGGAAACTCAGGCTCGAAAGGCTCGAGCATGAACTTCCGGACGATGTACTGGTAGAGGTCAATAGGAAGAGCGCACTGGCATTCGCCAGCAGTGCTCTTGTCGTCCTTTTCGGACGTCGACGTCGGGTTCTCGACGAACAACTCAGACTCCTCGGCAGTAGCCTCAAAATCACGGGTAGAAGACATGTTTTGAATGTACAAAACAACGATTTCAGAAGAATGCTCGACGGAATAGTGAGTATTCGCCGGAAATCGTTTAGAAGATGAAGAGAAAGTGTGGACTAAGGTGCACCCTCTCGCCCTTTATATACTTATCGCAATTAATGCGATGAATTTAATGCGGAAGAGAGAGAAATCGCAGGTGCAATGAAACTATGACACGTGGCAAAGAGCAAGCTGGCAACAGCTGTTGAAAGGACGCGTGCCATTAATTTCGCGGCCACGCGCCCGAAAAATCGCGCCCATGCGCCTGAAAAAGCGCCTGGAATGACCATATACTGTCACGTCGCCATAACTTCCTGCACGTTCTGACACTGTCAGAAGAAACCGTCGGACGACGTTTCAACAGTTTGGACTGTTCTTATCCTTCCACCAACTCTTCGAATTTTAAAAAGATTCAAAAGTAAGGGGGAAAATACCCCTTACCTTGGCAACCAAGTAACTATAAGACAGGTGCGAGTACAGTTTCAAGGCAAAACCCTTCACATACTTAGCACCCGCAGGAAATTGAAGCCAGGAATGCCTTGGAAGTAACTATAAGACGAGCGCGGGTACAGTGTCAAGGCGAAACCCTTCACATACCTAGCACTCCGCAGGGAATTGAAACCAAGAAGGATCTTCTGGGCCATGCTTGCGGAAACGGGAATAACATCCCCGCATAGTGGGAACGTCGAGAACTAGATTGTTTGAAGCTCCAAGATGGAATTGGTTGTTTTAACATAATTGATCACTATGTTCAAAACTACCAAAACCTCATGGAGAATCTACACAAGTGGAACTCAACGCTCCTGACTTGCGAGGAGGTTACACACCTACCCGCATCATACCCAAAGATCAAGCAGAAAAGTCGGGAATTTCTGCGTGACATTAGGGAAACCGCGGGAAGAATCCCCACGGACAACCTTAAAACCAAATACTTTTCAAAACCCCTTGATTAAGTCCAAAGCTCACCTCACTTATTAACAATTCATGAGAAGAACATTGGACTGGGGGGACTTGAAGAGGTAGGTCCCAGCAGAGCCCTGTTGGACCCGCAAGACTCACCTTGAAGAGGGACGTTTGCGCAAGGACCAACTGGTTCCGCAGGACCCACCATGCTCAGAGATAAAGACCTTACGCGCAGTACGCCAGCTGTTCCCGCAGGGAAAGCCTCCCAATGGTGAAGTATCCCGCCTGTCCCCGCAGCTGCGGATACAAGCCATCAGGGAAGGCTACCCGCACTAATAGCAAGGCTACACGCACAAGGCACTCAATAATTCAGTGTCACCTGAAGGAATGAGCAAGGCGGGAATACTCCCGCCCAAATGAGCCAGTCTGTATGCTTCTGGAAGATCTTTTGTACTATACCTGCCAAGGTATGGACAAAATAGACAAGATCTGACCAAAGCAGCCCATGAACCAATCACAGGGTGACAGCTCACCGACAAACAGTACGAGGAGCATGCTCTAGTACTGTTTGTCACTATTAGCCGCTGCCTACTCACCAACCCTTGTCGCGGCACGCACATAGCCTGCAGTTGGTGGAAAGGGAACAGTACACAGCCGGCCTTGTCACTATCAGCCGCTGCCTACCCACCAACCAGCATGGCACGTGCGTAGCCCATAGTTGGTAGAACAGGAATATTATACAGCTGGCTGTACCTGCTTGGAAACCTACCTTCGGCTATAAATACTCCAACACCTTGGAACGATATCATCATCTGGTATTTTACCTTCACTAGCTATTTCTCTCAATATACACTTATATTCAGAGCAATCTAGTCTGATTCTCACGCCGGAGGGTGGTCACAAGGAGGAACCCCCCCCCCTTCTCAGTGACGAGCTCACGGTGTCGGTTTTGCAGGTCATCTGAAGAACATCCTTCTTTGCCGGACCTAACCCTCGTGGGAAACATTACTTAACCCCCAGATTATCCGTAATCTGCCCGGGGTACATTAGTGTTTCTTCAGGTAGGTAGTCTCTTATGATTTTATTAAGAGGGTACATCTAAATTGGTTGAAGGTAATATGCTGAGTGATTCAAATACTATCTTTTAATCAGTCAAATATCTTATTGACTCAACATAAAATTATCAAACAGTCCAATAAAACAAAATTATCTACCGGCCTAAAATCACTTTTATTTTTGTCGCTGAAAACAAATGCCCTCTACTAGAAAAAGTAATTTTGTCTATCCTAATAAAAAATTAATTATTTTTTATCCTAATAAGAATGTTCAAGATTGTTTTAACATAAATGAAAGTAAAAGGCATGTGAAGTTAGTCTTTATTTAGTTTTTTTTTTTTTGTTTAAAGTAAGACTATATTGGCAATGAAAGTGAAAATTGGGATTATAATGGAATATAGGTTTGATTATTAAAAAGTCTAATTTTTCTATATTTGATTTAATAACTTTGTTATTAATCATATGAATTCAACCTTTTAAAGTTGCAACCAAATAGTAGTGAAGTTCTATGATCTCTAACGGACTATTAATATATGGCTTTGATTTTAAAGCCAAAATATTTCCTTTTCATGTTTGTTTTTTAATTAAAGTATCTATAAAATGGATGGAATCTTCAATCAAGATATTGAAAGCATCAAGTGGACCATGGGATATTGGGATGAAGTTTCAACAATTTGGCTTTGATTTTAAAGCCAAAATATTTCCTTTTCATGTTTGTTTTTTAATTAAAGTATCTATAAAATGGATGGAATCTTCAATCAAGATATTGAAAGCATCAAGTGGACCATGGGATATTGGGATGAAGTTTCAACAATTTGGCTTTGATTTTAAAGCCAAAATATTTCCTTTTCATGTTTGTTTTTTAATTAAAGTATCTATAAAATGGATGGAATCTTCAATCAAGATATTGAAAGCATCAAGTGGACCATGGGATATTGGGATGAAGTTTCAACAATTATGGTGAACCCATGCGGGCCATATTTCTCCACCATCCAATTGCAATGCTAGGGCACCATCAATCATAGCTATGCATTATTAATGATACGTCACCTTGCATAACAAACCTAACAACATGCATCCCAACCAATAATAACTAGACATGTTTGTCGTGTTGAGATGTGTTGTAAGTTGTAACATTGGTGGAGTGGGAGGTTGCCACGACCGTTGGAGTATTATTTGGGTCTGGTTCGTCAAATGACAACCAACACATGTCATAAGGTTGGTGACCCGATTTCAAAGACAAAGTCTCTTAAACACTCAAAAGTGTTGGGCTCATCCTACATAGTAGAAATAAATTTGCCATTAAAATATATATATATATATATATATATATAAAATTTAGCTTGAAGCAAAATAATAATACAAATATGAAAATAATAACGGAAATTGGTTACTTGTAGTGAAGTGGGCCTATGAAGCAGCTAGTGATGTAAGTTGGGCTATTAAGAGAAATGACAGTTTGAGACCTATCGGCTATCACTGTGATCACTAGGCTAATTTCGTAGAACTTGGCCCAATATAACATTATGAGTGAACATGCCCATTTAATTCATTCACTAAAGCACGTAAAAAAAGGAGAAAGAAACTATGAAGGTGAATGTTGTTTCATTGATTTGCTATGAGCAAAAACTAGAAAGCTGAGAATTGAAGATGTAAATGTTCTTCAGGACCATATGCATCCTGCAACCTCTTCAAAAACCAACATTCTACTCGACGTATGTTACAAACACCTGTAGCTAGCAGCCACGACACAACATCAACATTAATCTTAATTCTTAAACTTTGTAGTGTATTTCTAATCATCAAATTGTTTCCATAGTTTTGATTTAACTCATTAAAATGATATTGACACAAGCTCCAACTAAATATTAATCCACATAACGTTGTAAACCATCATTACTTTATTCATCACATACATCACATTTAGTTGTCATCATCAAATTTTTATCTTAAGGCATTGTATATAATCTATTAGATACATCAGTGCAAACTTTAGAATTCCAAACTTTATGATACACTTCATTGTTCTAGTTGAAATCTTGTTCGGCTTTTCATGTCTTTCTTCTCCTTGATAAACATTAAACAACTTATGATTAATTCATTGCGTCCAAAACTTTATTATGTATCCATATAAATACTTTGCTAATTAATATCCTCTATTTGTATAATGATGGTGGATTTGTGGTTCCTGGTGGCATTCTAGGCAACCCTGCACTTGGTTGAAATGGGAATGCAGGAAACGGTGGGTTGAATGGCGGCGGTGGTGTTGCTTCAGTCAAATCTGGTTGTTGATCATCTAGTGGCGGAGGCGATAAAGAAGGTGACAATGATGGTGGTGGTGGTGGTGGTGGTGGTGTGAGGAGTTGAGGATTTAATGTAGGTGGTGATGACTCAGATGGATCAACTATGGAATCATTTGGTGGTTGTAATGGATTTGGATTGAACATGGAATCTGGAGGCGGCTGGAAACCAATATCAAGCATGGAATCTGGTGGCGGCTGAAAACCGAGCATGGAATCTGGTGGTGGTTGAAAACCGAGCATGGAATCTGGAGGCGGCTGAAAACCAAGCATGGAATTCGGTGGTGGGTGAAAACCGAGCATGGAATTTGGTGGTGGATGAAAACCGAGCATGGAATTAGGTGGTGGATGAAAACCGAGCATGGAAGCGGGTGGTGGTTGAAAACCGAGCATGGAATCCGATGGTGGTTGTAAACCTGGATTGAGCATGAAATCTGGTGGTGGTGGAACCATAGGAATGAAGATGGAATGAGGTGGTGGTTGGAATGGAAATGATGGAACTAATAAAGGTGGTATAATTTGGCTAATGGGGTCTAAGGATCTTAAATTGTTTTCATATGTGAAATCAAGTGATTGATCAATTTCTTGATTCCAATCTGTAAGTGGTGGAATTGGAGCAAGCATTCCATCAACAACAGGAGATGGTAATGGTGTTGAAGCAAGAATTTTATCATTGGAATTTACGTGTGATTCCCATTGACACCTTTTTGGCTGTTCTAGAGGTTGGAATGTGAAAAAGCCACTTGTGAAAACATGTTTTTTTAGGGTTTTCATCTTGAGTTGAATGGAGGATGATGTGGAAGTTGAGATGGCGGCTACCGCACAATCTGGCTCGCTACTACTAATTAACCTAACCGAACACCTCTTGATCTCGTTAACATGTTTGGTAGGTGAGAATGGTAGTATAACTCTAAACTCGCCTTTCACATTTGTTTTCACTTCTTCCCGAAATCTAGGTTTCCCGCCACTCGCTTGAATCTCATCACCACCACATTCCACCGCCACCAGGGCACCTGAAAATAGATTCCAAAACATCAATAAGTCACACACACATATACGAACTAGCAATAATTATGAAAATGGAAAAAAAATACCTGAAATGAAATGACTAGATAGGGAGAAGTATTGATGGAAACAAGTATCACAATAGACTGTTCCAATGAGTTTAGCCTCTTGAGCCTTGATTACATCATTGAAAGTTAAAGTCAACCATAAGATAAATGCCATGATCATAGAAAGCCATGACTTCATTCTTAAACCAAGCTACACTCTGCCTAGAAGAAATCAAGTAAGAAAAATGTTTTTAAATTGTTTTTATAGAGGAAGCTCATGAGAGGCTGCCATGATAATATTAATCATGCAAACTAGAAGTGAATATGGTTTGGTTAAATATAGTTCTCACTAGTTTTAGTGCCTCTAGACTTTGGTCGTGATGATTTAAGACTCTTAGTTGATTCAACAAAAACCCACAAGCTATACAAAGGAATTGAGGGAGAGTTTGTGTGCATGTATTTGTTGGTGGTGTACTAGTTGCAACGTGGATAAAGCCATGGTGGTTGTTAGGGCCTTGTTGGTTCACAAGATTATGATGATATTGGGAGCTACAAGACTAAATAGAAACTATAATAAATTAAGGAATTTGGATACTTTTTTAGTTTTATTAAAAAACTAGGGTTGTGACCCGCTGCATTGCGGCGGAGTTGCGAAACCGTAACCGAAGAAATTAATGATGCCCAAACATTACAAAGAAATAGGTCGTTGATTAACATTAGCAAAGTTATAAATCGAAATAATTAATCAGTGTGGGGAATTGTTAAAAACATAACTATGGAGAAGCGTATTTTGGGTTCGTCTCAAAATTCTTTGCCTTGCATGTCTTGCCAAAAATAATGACGAACCACGACAAATAGAGGGTATGCTTAATGAATTGCATATATATGCGGAGTTGCTCACATACGTCCATTCCCTTCAACTCTTTAAGTTGCCATTTTTCCCAAAATATATTAGACTTTGGTCAGTTGCTTGAAAAAATGTCTTGGTAATGTGATGTTGAGTATGTTACCTAGTTGCCATTTTGCTTCAACTCGAAAATCCTTGTTTACATGTCACTTGACCGTCAATGCCACATTGTCATATAAACTCAGTTTGGGCTTGTTACAACCGAACAAACCTGTTAACATCAACTTATGAATGTATTTTTTAATGTTTTGTGTTCTAATTGTTGGCTTATTTACAGATGAACAATTGTTTTACTTCCCCATAATCAGAAGTTCAATCTGTATTCTCATCATTCTAGAAATGCCCAAACTGCTAATCCTTTTGCTTTGACCGTAAACCGAAAGTTTATGTAAAAGGGATCCATTAGTAAAATAATATATATATTTTTTTCAACCCGACCTACAAACAAAATACTCACAACCAGTGTTTTGGACCAAGTGAAAACTAACCCAAAATCAAAATGTTTAGAAGATTATTTTTGTAAATGTATAAAAGATTATTTTTGTAAATACTTGCAAACAGGTTCAAGTTTCTGCTAATGGCTGGTCAGCATAACTGTTGCACTTGTATATCAAGATACATATCAAGTATTTCAGAATTAAAACAATAGTTTGTATTTTGTATACCTTATTGAATTTAGCTATGCAAGTTATAATTAATACAGTTAAAGAGTCACACTACAAATATAATATATATTTCGTTACTAAATGCTACATTTGTGGTATGACTCGTAACGAAATTTCATATCATTTTGATGTTGTTTGGAAACTATAAATGTTACCTCCGCGAACTATTGCATTGTGATGGGATGTTTTTTGAAGCAACTCCATTCCCTCATGGTCAATCTCAATGAGTGAAAAAGTGAATGTCAAAACAAAAGGTTAGTAACATATAGAATCACATAGGCTCAGATACGACTCTTATCAATCGAACTGACCCAAAGTCACAGCTGGTAAAACAATAACCCAATGTCACAGCCGGTAATACGGCTCACAATCGTGGTCCACTGTGACCATAAACGAATATATCGGCCACAGTCGGAAAAAGGTTTTACTACCGACAACCGCAAACCACAACAGACTATAAACACGACCACTACACCGCCATTAAGGGTTCTACATCAAAACCCGGAAACGACAGACGACGGTGAACCCACTACCACGCCAATGGTTCCCAAATGGCAGCCACAAACAGTCATATAGGTGTCGGTGCCATACAATTGTCAAAACACCAGATAAGCAAACGGCTTAACCAAAAAACACACACGTAGCAACACCCATGGATACCTAGCAATAAGGTAGATGACCAAAATGAAATAGGCAATGTACACATATCATAAACGCAAGGTACAACCCATACTACACAAACTTAAACGATCATTAAGTTAAAGCGTACCAACGATGTCCGTGCTTCTGGTTTGGATTATAACTTCAGAGAAATCTTTTTTGACATTGACTGTAACCGAAAGCAACATAACCCCAATGTAACAACTTCAAGTGTCAAAAAGCACAAATTGAGTGCCAAGAATTCCAAACAAATAAGAACATTCACAAAGCAACACTCAAGTGCAAGTTGGATAGGGTTTGACATAAACCCTTCAACAATATAATCAGTAATGTACACATAATGATGGGCTTGAATTAGAATAAGAGAATCTTTGAGAGAGAAGAGGATTATTCATCAACAAACTAACCAATTCTGTTATCATCAGTTCGTAATATAGTTCGTTAAAGAACTTCAACAACTTCTAAAATATTACAATCAAGCCCCTACACTATTGACATTTTACAAATCAGGACCTAGACTATTACATGTGTAACAATACTCCCTTTCTTAAAACATTTTTGTCCTCAAAAATGAAAATTAGGAAAACGAAGGTGAAATTCATCAGCATACTCCCAGGTGGCTTCAGCGACTGGTAGATCAGACCAATGAACTAACAGTTGTTTGACTGTTGCATTACCTCGTCTCATGATCCGAGTATCCAGTATTGCGCGTGGTTGCAGAGTGAAACGAGGAGCCGCTGGTAACGGATAACTCATCTGTTGATTGCCATGAGCTAATTTCAGAAGTGAAACATGAAATGTGGGATGGATGGCTGAATCCTTTGGTAAATCTAAGCGATAAGCAACAGCCCCAATTTTCTCCAGAATTAAAAAAAGGACCGTAATAACGAGGATTCAACTTCTTATTAAGGTGCAATTTCAGTGAAGTTTGCACATAAGGTCTTAATTTCAGGTAAACCCAATCTCCAACTTTAAAGTTCCGATCTGTACGATTCTTATTTCCTAATTGTTTCATTCTATTCTTTGCCCGGGTCAAATTGTGCTTTAATTGACTAATCATATGCTCCCTATCCCTGCATAATTCCTCAACAGCTGCCACTTGAGTGTCATGAGGTATAAAGGGAATGTGAATAGGGGGTTTAAAACCATATAGGGCTTCATAAGGAGACATACAAATGGTAGAATTCCATGTTGTATTATACCACCATTGAGCTAATGGAAGCCACTTAACCCACTGTAGAGGAGTGTCCATACACATACATCTCAGGTAAGATTCTAAACATCTGTTTAGAACTTCAGTCTGGCCATCAGATTGAGGATGATAAGCACTAGAGAAAGCTAGTGTGATCCCTTGTAGTTTCATAAAATCCCTCCAAAATTGACTAACAAACACAGGGTCTCTATCAGAGACTATAGAGTTGGGACATCCATGTAATTTGTATATATTATTAAGAAAAACTTGAGCTATAGTAGCAGCAGTGTAAGGATGAGAAATAGGGATGGAATGGCCAAATTTGGTTAACCTGTCTACCACCACAAAGATTGTGTCTTTACCTTGCACCTTAGGTAGGCCTGAGATGAAGTCCATTGAGATGTCACTAAAAATAGAGAGAGGTGTAGGTAATGGCTGCATCAGTCCAGGATAACTCAAAGTTTCATTCTTTGCTCTTTGACAAATGGTACACTCTTTAATGAATCTGTGGACCTCCTTGTTACACCCTTTCCAATAGAATAATTCTTTGAGTTTAGACACGGTAGGTTTAAAACCTGAATGACCACCAGAAGGAGAAGAATGACACCATTTAAAGATGTCAGTTTTTAAACAGAGTCATTGGCCACCATAAGTTTGTGTTTCCTTCTTAGTAGTTGACCATCCCAAGTAACATGTTTGATGGCTTTCCCCTGTGATACTTGACTAATCAATCCTTGTAAAACTCTATCAGATTGCCACCCTTGTTGTAACCTTTCCAACATAAGAGGTTGGATGGTACTTAAACCCATAGTTAGCAGCCCCAATCCATGCACCCTTGATAAAGCATTAGCTGCTTTATTATCACACCCTTTCTTATACACAATTTCATAACTATACCCCATAAGCTTAGATAACTAAGTCTGTTGTAGAGGGGTTATAATCTTCTGATCCAATAGATGTTTAAGACTTTGTTGGTATGTCTTAATAATGAAATGCTTCATGATCAGGTAATGGTGCCAAGTCTTAACTGCTAATAGAATTGCCAAGAGCTCTTTCTCATAAACAGAAAGAGATTGTTGTCTAATAGACAAAGCTTTGCTAATAAAAGCAATGGGATGTTTGTCTTGCATAAGGACTGCACCTAATCCCTTGGCTGAAGCATTAGTCTCCACCACAAATGTTTTGGACATGTCAGGTAGAGTAAGAACTGGAGGTGTGCTGAGTGCTTTTTTAAGTCATCAAAAGCCAATTGAGCTTCAAGATGCCATTTGAAAGCATCTTTTTTTAGAAGTTCTGTTAAAGGTTTGGCAAGGGAGCCAAAGCCTTTAATAAACCTTCTATAGTATCCGGCTAATCCCAAAATTCCCTTAATTGTTTCAAGGTGGTAGGGACATGCCAGTCTTGAATAGCTTGAATTTTAACAGGATCGGTAGCTACCCCATCACCAGTGATGACATGTCCTAAATATTCCACCTTATTGCCTCCAAAAACACATTTTGATCTTTTGACATTCAAGGAATTTTTCCCTCATAAGCTGCAAGACTTGTTCAAGATCTTTGATGTGCTGATCCATTCTTTTACTATAGACCAGGATATCGTCAAAGAACACCAACACACATTTTCTCAACAATGGTCGAAATGTTTCATTCATTAAGGATTGGAAGGTGGCTGGAGCATTGGTTAGGCCAAATGGTAGGACTAAAAATTCATAGTGACCTTGGTGAGTTTTAAAAGCCGTTTTGTGAATGTCATCCTCAAACATTCTGATCTGGTGGTAACCCGATCTAAGATCCAACTTGGAGAAAATAGTAGACCCCCCTAGTTCATCTAGAAGTTCTTCAATCAATGGAATAGGAAACCCATCTTTAACAGTAGCCACATTTAACCTCCTGTAATCTATGCACATCCTCCAAGAGACATCTTTCTTTTTAACTAGAACTACTGGTGCAGCAAAGGAACTAGTGTTGTTCCGTATAACACCAGTATCTAGTAATTCTTGAGTCATTTGCTCAATTACAGTTTTTTGGATACTAGGGTACCTATAAGGCTTGAGATTCAAGTTAATGTTTTCATCTTTTAACTTGATCTTATGGTCACAATCTCTAGATGGGGGTAAACCTGTTGGAATTTCAAATACATCTTGATATTTTTCCAACAATGCCTCTAAGAGTTCAAATGGTTGTACCTTATTGATATGAGGATGGTGTTGGAAATTGCTATCATCCAGTGTAGATACACTGAATAATTTGCATTCCACAATCTGATTAGGATGTGTAAACCAAGAGTTCAATTTCTCCATAGAACAAAGACTGGCCCCTTTAGACATAGCCTCTTTGAGTTCATAGGGTTGGCCATTAATAGTGAACTGCATGATCAGTTTCTTGAAATTCCACATGATATCATTCAGTGTTTGTAACCATTGAACACCCAAGACAATATCATAGTTACTGAGTGGAATTACCATCATATCTGCCTTAAACCAACTCCCCTGCATACTCCATTGGAAATCTTTACAAACTTTCATGCAGGGCAGTTTGGTACCGTCAGCAATTGTGACTGGCATGTTACCTACTTCTTGGATAGTGCAGTGTAATTTTTCAATTAATTTCTCATTAACAAAGTTGTGGGTGGACACACTGTCAATGAGAATTTGCAACTGTTTAGTGCCAATGGCTCCCAAGATTTTCATAGTAGAGTAGGAAGGAATACCGGTCAAGGCAAGGAACGAAATGTGAGGATCAGGTTCTGGATGTGTTATAATAACTGGTTCTTGATCTGGAGGTTCAACATAAGGGTCTCCTTCAATGATTTCATACAAAAATAATTGTTTGTTATTTTTTCCTTCACATACAAGATTGTGACCAGGGGTATAACGGTCATTGCACCAGAAACATTCACCCTTAGCTCTTTTCTCTTCCATATCTTTGCTTGAGAGTGATAGCTTGCGGTTAGGATTTGGTTTAAAAGAATTAATGGGAGCCGGATTAATTGGTGTAGGTAATATGGGTAACTTTGTGGCATTAGAAGTGAAGGAATTTTTGTAAGACTGATTGTTGGACTGATTGTGTTTGTGGGTATAAATGGTAGGTTTGGTTGCGGCTAAGGTAATATTGGATTGATTTTGTAAACGGGCTAATAGGTAAGCATCTTTAAGTGTTTGTGGTTTAAGCAATTTGATAGGGCATTTAATCTCAGGTTTAAGGCCTTCTATGAATAAACTCATTGCATATGCATCAGGGAGGGTTACTTTATTCAAAAGTTTATCAAAACTGTCACAATATTCTTCAAGATCATCATCCTGAATTAAAGCTTTCAATGCCCCCATGGCATCTTCAATTAGGGTTAACCCAAAACGAGCAGTGATTGATCTCTCATAATCACTCCAGATAATATCAGATAGGGGTATACCTCCTTGAGATCTCACATGTGATTGATGCCACTGCAATGCTCTACCCTCCATGTGAACTGCTGCATATCTCACCTTGTATCTTTCTGGAGTTTCATCAATGGAGAAGAAATGTTCACATTTGTAAAGCCAACCTTCAACATCGGTTCCATCAAATTTGGGAAAATCAACCTTGGTAAATCTGTTGTTGCTTCGACTACATCTTGTTTCATCGAAATCATCTCGATAATTTCCTCTGCCTTCATTGTGTCTGTTATCTCTTCCATTAACATCGCCATTTTGATTGTTGTTGCTGCAATCGATGGTTGATCCAGTTTCTTGAGAATTGCGTCCATCTGTGTCTTTAGCGTCTCCGAAGTTGCTTTGAGTCCGATTAATTCTGACAGATTTTGATCATTCGATTTTTCCAGACGAGACAGTGAATTCTCATGATCTTTCACCATACGCTCCATTTATTGATTACGAGTGGACGCCATTGAATTTTAGGGCAAAATTTAGGGCAAATTCTTTTGGGCAACTGAATTGAAATTGAAAGAAACTGATCGAACAATTGATCAATTTCAGATGAATTGAAACGAAAATCGATCGAACAAATGATCAATTTCAGATGAATTGAAATGAAACGAACAAAGTTGATCGAATTGGATACAGATTACCGATGGAATCGTTTAGCTTTGATACCAATTGATGTGCTTGAATTAGAATAAGAGAATCTTTGAGAGAGAAGAGGATTATTCATCAACAAACTAACAAATTCTGTTATCATCAGTTCGTAATATAGTTCGTTAACGAATTTCAACAACTTCTAAAATATTACAATCAAGCCCCTACACTATTGACATTTTACAAATCAGGACCTAGACTATTACATGTGTAACATATAAGCTTCGAATCTCAGGCGGTAACCACTGCTGACCACCACACCACCACCATGACATCGCGGCCACCTAGGGTTCCATAAGAGAACCCGGCAGCGACGGTTTACGATGATGAAGATGGAGTGGCTAAAAGGAGGCCGCCATCGAAAACAGCGTACACTGGTTGTGAGTATTTTGGACGTACGCGTCATTGAAAACAACATCACTGTAACGCACCGCCGTCACCTAGGGTTCTATTTTGGAACCCGGCAATAACATCACCCTACCAGACCACCAGTGTACAGCATAACCACCACTGACACATACAACAACAGCAGGTGACAGGGCAACAATGGTTGCCAGCGGCTTGTGGTGGCTTGGTTGAAATTAGCACCGTCACCATCTCCGCCTAATCGAACCTCATCTATGACAACGATCGGTCATCCTCAAAAGCACTCACCCACGAAGCCGATGACCTAACCTTGTGTTTGATCTCAAGCAAATGAGAGAGAGAGAGAGACACAGACGATGATGAAAAGAGAGTATGCGGATGAATTCAAAGGAATATTAAAAGGAGAAAGAACAATTGTCAGAACAGATAAGCAAACACAAACACAAACACGTAGCAGCAACAACCAAGGACATCTGTCAATACGGTAGATAACCAGAATGACATAATCAGTGTACTAACATTAGAAACACAAGGTACTACTCACACTGTACAAACCCTTTCGAAATTGTAATTATATAAATGTTGACTTTCACCGGTCAAAATGTCACCAAACCCCTTCTATACTATCCATAAAAAAATGTTATGTATCGGCGAAAGAAGTGTGATAAATAAATTAATTAGTAATAATCTACTGCTCTAATAAAAGAATACTACTTTGTGATGCTTGTCACTCTCTCAGTCATCCTCACACTTTTAAACCCATTTTATTATTTGGACCCAGTATGGGTCAACCCAACCCAAAAATAGCCTTATTCTTTTGTATATATTAAGCAAACTAGGTTAGGAACCCGTGTATTACACGGTTTGGACAATGAAAACGGTATAATTGATAAATCTTTAAATACGTTATATGATTAAAATTACGTATTACATATAATATTGAAAAATGAAAATTTCATAAATCTCTAAATTACAAATAAATTGCAAGTTTTATATATACAAATAAATTGCTACAGTTTTACTGAAATATTAACAAACCATATGTTATATAGCAACAAAGCATATACAAATCATAAACAATTTTTTTTATTTAAACTAATTTCTAGTTTCCCTAATCATTTATGAGGTCATCTCATGTCTAATTATTGCTTCTACTATTACCAGCAATTCACAACAAAAAATAACCAAACTAACCATGATTTAATACCCAACACTTGTCTCATTCATTCAGTTCGGTTTGTACATTCATAATCAGTCAAATAGATCGAAAGAGAGAGAAAATAAATGGAAAGAAAGATTGGCTAAATTCATTTTAGCTCGATTTCAAAATAATAAGGATTTTATATTCATACGTGACATCCATATTGTTAATCAAAATACTGGACAATGAGTGTTCCGGTTCTAACCGGTCCATACGAAATTAGTCACTTTGACCTTCTAGCCAACCTGCTTATATTTTTGATCTTGTAAATAAGGTTTTTTAGTCAAAATAACCTAGAATAATCTGATCAATTGGTTTCTACCCAACTCGCTAATGTTTCTGATCATGTTTTTATCATGGTAACATCCAAATTTGTCATTGACAAAGGATATCTATTGCACGCAACTTGGAACAAAATATAAACCAAGAGTCAATATACTTCAAGTTTGTGAGAAGAGTAAATAAGTCATTTGGGCAATCATAATCAATAAAAGGGTGGTGCAATGAACATAATTTAATAATATTAATCAAATTCCTTTAGTTGTAATCCATAATAAGGCTAGATAAGGAATGGATGAGATAAGATAAGGCTAGATAAGGAATGTTTTAAATGTTAATTAAATTTTAGTTTTAAATTAATAAATTTAATTAGAAATTATAGGTTAATACATGAGAGTGCCACTTGGCAAACTATTAGACCAACTAAGAGGTTTGTTGTTCAACCAAAATTTGTGTTTATTATAATAGTAGATTTGTTAATGTTTATTTATTTATTCTTTCTTTTCCTTTTTACATTTTAACGTCATATTTATCCTTAAGTAATAAAATAAAATATTTTAGTTATAGAAAAATAACATGTCAAATGGGATTGAAGTAGTTGGAACATTGCTTTATTATTATTTTTTTAGTATTTTCAGGTATATAAAATAAAAGCCAATTAATATACTTTATTCCTTAAAAATTTTCATTATATACATTGACTACATTCTCATAAATTTGTTTATCGACACACTAACCATTTAAATGTATTCTTTTGATTTATTTTGAAAAGCTAGAATCATGAAGTTCTTTTTTAGCTATCATATATATTGACCAACACAACCGCAAACGTAGTGTATAAGGAAATTTTTCTTATTAGTAAATATTTTCGTAATGTTTCTTTAGTAATTCCTACAATTTTAATATATATTATAATTTTATTAACAATATATGATAATTGTGTTGTCGATTGTATTTTGTTTGGTGTTCAAATTTTAAAATTTTCATTAATTCCCCGTGTTATACACGGGGCTCAAACTAGTAGTGAATAAAAATGTATTAGGGGACCTTGCCTCATCAATTGAGATGATCTAACATCTTTTAGTGTTCATTAAATTTACGTGTTATACAACAGTGTTTATGGCAGGCAACATGACTAACTTTGGACTATTGAAAACGAATTACACACATTTAATCACTAGAATGAATGTTTGATAAACATGTTAAACGTCACATTTAACACAATTAAATATAATGAGTTCAATAACATGAATGACAAAATACATTTAACGTGATTAGTATAGGTAATAATCAACGTCATAAACGACGCTGCACACTTAGGGTATGTTTGACAAAACTAGCCGGTAGCTGTAGCTAGAAACTGCTAGCTACTGGCTGGAAGTTGTAGCTAGTGGCTGGAAGCTGTAGTTTTTTAGATATATTTAGATGTTTGGCAGAGTAGCCAGATTTTTTAATTAAATGTATAAAATTACTAACATGGTCATAACTAAGGGCATGTTTGGCTAAGCCTTTTGTTTTTGCTTTTTGCTTAAAGCTTTTTTGCTTTTTGGAGGGGTATTTTGGACATTTTGCCCTCCAAAAAGCAAAAAGCAAAAACAAAAGGCTTAGCCAAACATGTCCTAAAAACAATAATAGTAAATGTATTTATTTTGGAATGTTGTTTAAGTAAATTAAAATACTAAAAGCTTGTAACTATTTCAACGTTACTATTAGAAGCTTTAAACTTTAAGCTTTTTCTCCTAACATAAAAGCTTCAAGCTTCTTGAACCAAACAAGAATTTTAATTGAGCATAACCTTTTTCTTAAAAACTTGAAACTTGAAACTCCTAAAAACTTCCTGCCAAACATACCTTAATATGAATATTTACACAACTCACAACCAATTAAGAGATAATAAAACATAATTAACACGGAAAAGTAAAATTTACCCATAATTATAGTCCATGTATTTAATTCTTTATAAAATTATTTAACTTTGACATTTTGAAATATGTGTCATGAATGAGTTAAACAAGTTCCTCCTTTCACATAACTTTTCAATCCGTATCATAATCATATAAAGAGTAAACTGTAGTTTTTGTTTATGTGGTATGTCTAAATCTGCGGTTTTTAGTCCAATAGTTTCAAATTTATGATTTTCGTTCTTGTGGTTTCGTTTCATTTGCAATTAAACCCAAGTTAATTAACTTTGTTAAGCCTGGTCGTGAAACCCATTAGTGTGCCCGTCACACTATTGTCATTTTTCTCTCCAAATAAACTTCAGTCCTAATTGGCAAGCCCCCTCACGTGAGGGGCTGGTGTGTATTTGGGGAAAAAAGACAAAACTGCCCTTAACGTGAAGTGCACGTCGATGGGTTTAACGACTAGACTTAAGAAGATTAGTGAATTCGGGTTTAATTGCAAGTGAAATGAAACCACATACACGAAAATCACAAATTTGAAACTGTTGGACTAAAATCACATATTTGGATAAACCAAATAGACGAAAACTACAGTTCACTCTCATATAAAAAAACTATATATTAACAGTTCTATGAGTTTATAAAGTAAGAAAAAAAAACCTTCCGTGAAAATAAGTTAAAAGAAAAATGCACGTTAAAGGCAGTGATGCTAGTTCAGTTGTTGAAGAAAATGTTTCGCTGGGGGCAAGATCACTGACTTCATCTACAACTATTCTATCTATTCTATAGAAGTTAATATGAAATAAAATCTCTTCTTTCACATTGGTGGGAGGCTGGCCTTCTCTCTTCCCAATTCTTTTAATGGAATCAGGGTGGTATTGTCAATGTCGATTTTACAATCTCTTCCCAACAAATATATAGAATGAAAATAAAAGCCCAATTAGGGGGTGTTTGGCCTAGCTTTTATTTTTAAGCTTATGCTTATATATAAAATTAGCTTATAGCTTTTTTTTAATTATTTGATAAGCTTTTTTTAAGTGTTTAGATTAGCTTATATTTTACAAGTTAACTATGTGTCTTAATATGTGTCTTAATAAGTTGTTAAATCCAACAATCTTTAATTTGTTAGAGTAATAATTACTAATCCACCACCATTTGAGAACAAATGAGTAATTTACACCCTTAAACAAATAAGTTTCATCAAATAAGCTAAAAAACCATCTTCAAATAAGCTTATATAATAAGCTAATAAGCATAAGCTTAAAAGGCTAAACCAAACACCAAGTCAAGCTTATTTTGTAAAAAAAACTATAAGCTTTGTTAAAAAAGCTAGGCCAAACACCCCCTTAGTAAGATAATTCGTTGCAACTTGTAAGGTCACTTACTACAAGAGCTGGCATATCGTGTATATCCGTACACGATAAGATACGAACACGAAATGTGTATACCTTTACATGAAACCAAAATTTATTGTGTGCATGTATCCCAAACACGAACAAGTTACTACCTGGCATGCATGATAAAACACGATAAGAGCTATTTAGAAACACATATATGACAACCTGTTTAATGAAACAAAAGCCGGGGAGGGAATGTTCATGAGTGGTGACGGCTGAGAATCAGAGAGAGAATGTTTTAGGAATTTAGGATTTATGATAACTTATAATTATATATATATATATATATATATATATATATATATATAAATCTAACCATGTACTTAACAGGTAAACAAGTATTTTACCTATTTAGACACGGAAATTTAAATTGACATGTAAATTCGTGTCTACCTGTTTAGTACACGAAACTTGTTAAGGGCTTACATGTTAGTCTGTTACCTATTAAGATCGTACAAGTACGTGTCGTGTATTCATGACTCGTGTTTAAATTTCCAGACCTACCTACTACACAAATACATTTTTGCTTTTTTTTTTTGGTTCAAAGTAGTAAGATTTGCCAAATAAATGTGGTTTGTAGATGTCTAAGAAGAGTACTAATGAGTTTTAGGTGTTTCTTTATTTGAGATGCCTAAACTGGTGTTCTCTTTCCTAGTGATGTCCCAAATCAACAATAACATGGTAATTTGAGATGACTGGATCCTCCATTTAAGATGGTTGGATTCAAGTTCCCTCTCTTACGCCACATGGCAGGTCAACATGAAAATCTCCATCCGAGATGAAGGGATTGAACTATATATTTTAATTTTTGACAAACTTATGGTAGAATGATACGGATTTGAAATGCCATAAGAGTGTAACTTAAAAATGAATGAAACCATTCATATAAAGAGGGATTTTAATCCATATTTTCACTTTAGACAACCTCACGGGGTTTGCCACGTGGTGTACTCTTTTTGAAGAATGCGTGGAAAGCCGAGATTCTATAAGAAAAGACTTGGTCGACGATAAGAACCATGAAATGATACTTAAATAAATATGTATTTAAAGTTAAGGGTGAGCGAGTAATTTTAATTTAAAAAAAGTAATTTGCATATAATAACAGAAAAAACGAAACATGCATCATGTAATTGTAAATGTAATTGTAAGGGATCAAATACATGATATTCTCATAAACAGTTGAGACCATTAAGATTAAGTAATTTAAAAAAAAAGATTTGAGTCAGTTACTTTTGTCTACAATTTTCTAATTTAGGGTCAATTTCATCCAAAGGCTAAATAACATCCCAATCAAACCGCACGTGATACAAAAGTAATCCTTGCGTTTCATCAAATAGTAGACTTCAACTACTTTGGTAAAACACGTTATCTTGACTAGCAAACTTACTTTTATCTTAGATCACCTTGTAAGCATCCTAGTAAAGTCCGCTAATAAGGCCATGTTTGAAATCTCTTATTTGTACCTTTTTTTGACTTAGATAATTATTTGTGACAAATCACTCATTCCTTACTTATCAAATACTATTTTTTTCTTCTTTAAAACTTAAAAAAGTCACATTATCCAAACATAATTTTAAACTTATAAAAGTTAATAAGTTATAAGGAGGTAAAAATAAAAAATTCCAAACACCTCCAAATTAACCAACCTAAAAAATAGTTAAAAGCCAAATATTTAAAATTGACTAATCTTACTAATCTATTAAATCAACACAATGCCTCCGCATGTCCTTCTACTAGAGTGTCCACCTAGGCTTCCATGTCATCTTGTTTCCATTCTAAGATTGTCTAATATTGTGTCATTTGTCATCTTAACCACAAAACCCTATAAAAAAAAACCGGTCCATTTTCCCTAATCCACAAACAATCCAACCACTCATTTTTTTCTCTAATCTCTATACGAACATACCAAACTTAGCTAAACCTAATACGCCGCTACTATTCTACACTAATTCCGGCTGTCGTATTCCGCCTTCTCCGTTATTCACCATGTTATTCTTCAATTCCATCTTTGGAAAGGTCTACAATCGTTTGGTTTCCGGTCAAATCACGGTATGTCATACCAAATGCGATAAGGTTATTTTCTCGCAATTAATGTTTCTTATAACAGATCGATTATCCGGTGAACATGATAAAGGTAATAAACAGATGATTTTTTCACCGTTAGATTCTTAATTATTATAATAACATCTGAAGAATATATTCCGGCCAAACGATGAAGTTGTTCATAATTAATTTTTATAACATAACCTTATGTTAAAATAAATTTTACGGTCAATTTTATATTATTTTCTTTAGTCAACAATCATAATTGAACTCTTCATTGTTTTCCGGCCACTTTTTTATTTATGTTTTTATTTCCGACCAATTTCCGTTTAGATTATAATTTTATTCCGGCCAATTAAATATTTAATTTGCGGGCAATTTCAAAATATTTTCTGTAGTCAACTGTCATAATTGTATTCTTATTTGGTTTCCGGTGATTTTTCAATTTATGTTATAATTGTCGATCAATTTCCGTTCACTATTTG
Source organism: Bidens hawaiensis (assembly GCF_021521415.1). Classification (NCBI taxonomy): domain Eukaryota; kingdom Viridiplantae; phylum Streptophyta; class Magnoliopsida; order Asterales; family Asteraceae; genus Bidens; species Bidens hawaiensis. The sequence goes on from NW_027493545.1 coordinate 256,301, forward strand.
ATATATTTTCCTTCAATTTAGTATATAATTAAATTTTAAATTACATATTAAATTATAATATTCATGTTCTAAAAATAATTTATTCAATGATTTATTACAAAATTAATGTACCTAACTAATTCCAAGATTAGTTTACGTTTTGACTTACTTTTCAACTCATAAATTTTGAAAGTTTTAACTAAAATAACCGTATTTAAATAAATAATTTACGAATTGAATGCTCTTTATTTATTTTGATATTTTAATTTTTAAAGTTTTGACTAAAATAACCGTATTTGATATTATATTAAGAAACAATAACTTATTTTTGGAATATTTTATTTATAATATATGAATTGTATGATTAAATTCAAATTCAAATTTCTTTAAAAAACGTTTATATTTTTAGAAACAATAAGTTATTTCTGGATATTATAATTTAATATAATACGGTTGATTATATTCGATTATATTTTAATAAACTTTCTATACATAATATGTTTAACAAAATTAAACCTCTCTACATTCTACTATATAATATGTAATCACATATTCATTTTTCATAATCATATTCATTTTATCTCATTCGTATTTTCTTTATCATGTAAGCTTCTACACTTTTGATAATTGTTTTTAGTTTTCTGCCACTTTATTTAATTGTTTTATATTTCATTTTAAGCATATGTTAATGGAAGCTCAGACCTTTACCATGCTAAATGAGATTGATGTTCTCAAAACATCAACATCAACTCATAAGGTTAGAGTTCTGAGGCTTTGGAGTATCAAAGATAACAAAAATGTCAACGAGGATTTTTTGATGGAGATGGTTTTAATGGATGAACAGGTAACACTGTATTTATTAATCTGTGTATACGTTATACTTTCTACATTATATCATTAAATCAATACTTATATCTTTAATTACAGGAGAATCGAATCCAAGCCACCGTTTACAAACAGGATATCTTTCGATTCAAAAGATTCTTGAAGGAAAGCTCTACTCTTACTATTGTTAATCCTAGCGTTGGTCTAAATGGATCAAACTACAGAGTTATTGATTCTCTCAACAAATTAGTGTTTGGACAACACTCATGTTAATTCATGCCAAGATTTTGAAGGTCGCCTGTTTGGATTCAAAATGATTTCATTTGAATCCGTAATCAATAAACAAATTTCTTTGAAGTCCACAATTGGTAAATTGCTATTACTATTCAAAGAAATTATTTATTCAATTTATCCTTAGATTTTCAGTTAATGTTTGACTTAATTTATTTAATTCTTTTTTTAGATATAATTGGTCATGTGGTTCATGTTTTCAAGACGAATGTTTCAAACGTCAAAGACAAAAACAAGCGTACAATGGAGTTATGTGATTTAAGGTACCACTGTTTGTAGATATTTTATTTAAATAATTTTGTTAACTTACATTATCTTGATTCTAAACACTTATTTATATTTTAGTGGAAACTGTGTGTATCTCACGCTATGAGATCATTATGCTTCCGAGCTCTCTAAGTATGTCGTTGATCATTTTGATGAACCACATGCCGTTATTGTTCTCCAGTTTGGTAGGGTTAAGTATTACACTGGTTCTGATGGTAAAGGTAATAATATTTAGTGTTTTCAAGTTAATTGAAATCGAAGCATAGCACCTTAATCTAACTTAATATAATATATTATTCATTAATTTTCTAATTTTGTAAAGAAAGTCTATGTGTCCAATTCTTTTGGATCTAATGTTAGCCGTTTGTTCATTAATGACTACTTATTTGAGATTGAAGAATACAAAAACAGGTATATTATTTTGTTTTCTTTATTTACTTTATTTTCTTTCATATATTAGATTTGGTTATTTAAATTTTAGCCCTTATACTTTGTATTAAATATGTAAATTTTATATATGTAGTTTGGCTGAAATGCTGATTGCCAATGATGTCTCTATTCGTAAGCCGATTCCAGTCAAGATGCTCTCTTCTGTTGATGATGAGTTTTTGAAAGCTACATATTTGTTTAACATTTGTGATATTTGTACCATTATATTTGTAAGTTAATTATTAAATTCACTATTTAAACCATTATATTGCATAATTTGTTTTTTTTCCTATTGCAGCCTAAGAATATCATTATCCTTGGTACAATTAAGGCCATATGTCCAGATACAGAGTGATATTACATTGGGTGTAATACTTGTAGCCGTAAACTAATGGAAAATGTTGGTGAGGGGGTAACTGAATATGAATGCAAAACAATTAGATGCAATGTGATAGGTGTTGTTCCTACACCTAGGTAATTAATATGAAAACAAATTCAAATATTTATTTACAAAATATTCAATATTCTATTTTTGTTTGTAGTAACCTAATTTAAAATTTATATAGATTCAAGATAAAGATAAGGGTTCAAGATTCGACTGGTGTGGTGTCGTTGACTCTCTTCGATAGAGATGCTAAAATGCTGATCAACAAAACTGCAGCTGAATTGATTGATTCTCAAAAGCAGGTTAATTTTCAATTAGTAAATTTAAAGATTTTTATACATAATAGTTCACAATTTGTATTTTTAAGTATTTAATTTTTATTTTTTTTTACATAATGAGGTTGAAAATATTGGATTCCCTGCAGAGTTGGATTCTCTGTTAGAAAATAAATTTTCTTTTAAAATCGATGTGGCAGAGTTCAATTTCAGAAACAGTGTGGAGGATTACGGTATAAACAAGCTTACTGATGACACAAATATTCTCAGTGAATTGCAGAAAAGGCAGCATAGTCGTTTCGTAATTATTTAATGCTACATTCTTTTTACTTATTGTAATTTCCATTAACTGAATTTTTTGTTACCCTTTTAATTTTCAGCAAACCGATTCTAATTATGTTTCTTTGGGAGCGTCTATGTCGGAATTTCAATCATCTGGTTCTGTTTCTGTTAAGGTATATATATTTGTTAAATATTATAATTCAAATTTATATATAGGTGAAACAAACATTTGTTATAATGATTGTCTGATGTTGATTACTTTATTAATAACAGCTTTCGGATATTGGAGATAACCAGACTCCGAATTCAAATGTTGATGGTCAGGATGTGGCAAGTGAGGAAAAGGTAGTTTCAACGTCTTCTGACGACAAACTAAAGAGGAAGTTGGTTGAAGTTTTTGAAGTTGATGATCAACCTAGCATGTCTGCAACTAAGGTTAAGGCGAAGAGTTTTGAAGAGAATAGAAAGACCAATGAAGCATGTGATGTTACAGCTATTTTGACTCCTAAGTTGGAGAACCCTTCTAAGTGAAGGTTAAACTTTGGTTTCATAATTTATTAATATTATTATTCCTATGAATCAATATATTTCAAATTACTTCTATCTTTACATGGAAGACAAAATTTAAACATAAATTTCGGTCACTTATAAGTTTACCATTCGATATCGTATTCCTCATTGATATTCCATCATAACTACATCCAAATTTCAATATTTTCGCTTCAACCATGTAATTTTTTCATTGAATTATTAATATACATTTCACTTTGTTTTACAAAAATTAAATTAATCACATATTAATTTGTTAGTGTTATTATTTATAGTAAATTTAATTGATTATGAGATTTCACACCTGAAACATAATTCAGTGATTATATTTTTATCCATTTTAACTAAAAAGTTTTTTAAACATAATATAAGTCTTCTAATTATAACATCCAAACAATTTGATAGTCTAACTCTTCAAAATGTTTTCAAAAACTATTAAAAATATTTGATAATTTATTTCATATACGTTTATATTTTGTTTTCATTGATTTTGTGTCATATTTTTTCATCTTTAATTATTTTCAAAGTTAACATAAAATTTTTTAATATTTCCAAAGTTATTTGAAAATTCATTTATTGTAAAACGTAATTAAGTTTTCCAAGTTTAACAAAATATTAATGTCAGTGATTTAAAAGTTTGTTGCAAGATTGGTCAAAAATAAAAAAAATATTTCATAATTTTTTTGAAGTTGACTAATTCCAATTTTTTATATTTTGTAACTATTTTAAAAATATTTCAAAACGGGTTGTTTAAAAAGAGTATCAAATTTGTTAGGTATAAAATGACGGCCAAACAATGTTTTTATTGATATGTCTTTTTGTTTAATGGTTTAAGTTAGAAATATGTTTTATGTTGTCATTTTACTTTGTTTGTTTTTGTATGTTATTTTGTTTTAATAAAAACAACTTTATTAATGTTCAGATGTTACTCATTGTTAAATATGTTATTATGGTATATTTAATTTGGATTTTATTGTTTTATTATATTTTTAGGTGGTGAAGCAAAATGAGTTTCTTTTGGTAGAATGTGTGAATAAGTTGATGGTGGTTTAATATGAAAGAACATGTTTAAGTATTTTGTTGTTGTTTTTTTGGTTGTTCAATGTACATTAACTTATTGTAACTTTTAACTTTTAAGATCTAGAAAATGTAAATGGTTAACGTTTTGGTCCGAAAGTTTGAAGAAATATTGTGTTGCTTGAATTTGTTGTTTAAATTTATTATGTTTGTTGACATGTTTTCCACCCATGTGTAACACGGGCTATACCTTATGAATATGTAAGGGAGTAGTTTTTTTTGCCCTTATCAAAACAAGGTTGTTATCAGGTTTGAGAATGGACAATATAAGAATTTTAAGCCTAAACAACTATTGTCATGTGATGATTTGATCATGTTGAGAAAGTTTGACCTGTTGAAGTTATCTAATGCAAGAAAAGAAGTTGCACATCTCGATTTGGAAGCGGAAGTGAGTTTGAATGTCAAATGGTTAGAACAATGTTGTAACTATGAAAGTGATTACGAAGATTTTCCAGACAATTTTGAGTCTGATGATGAACTTTAAGGTAAAATATAATTTCTTTAGATATTGTTATTAGATTTAATACAAGGAGTATATGGTCAACAACTCTTTACACTTTCTAATAACTATAATTTGAAAGTTAAGTTTTATTGGTTCCATATAACAACTTTAGTAATGTTTATATGTTACTAATTATTATACATGTTGTTTTGTTTTGGTTTATATTTTATATAATCTGCTATTGTGTTGTAACAATTTTTAGGTGTATTAGGAAAATGGATTTTTTTTGTTGAAGTTTTCAAGATGTTGATGATTGTTTAATAGCAAAGAACATTATTAGTTATTTTGTTAATGTGTTTTAATTGTTATGTTCAAATTAACTTCCTGAATTGGAAGTTTTAATATTAGGACAATGTTAACTTGTTACTTTTTGGTTGGTACAGTGATGTGTTTAGTGAATGTAAATCTATCAAGTTTTAATTGTTAAAGAAATATTATGTTTGTTTAAATTGATGTTAAAGTTGATTATGTTTAGTGACATGTTATTCCACGTTTGTTCAGTTATAAGGTTTCTACGTTTTCATTTCCCGCTCTCCATTTCAAATACCAAACCCCCACACAGAACACATCTTTCACAACCATGGCGGTCGAAGTTCCAGAACAGAACCCTTTGATCCAGAAAATCGCAAAGGTTTTCGACGAAGCCAAAGCGTCACACATCCGCAAGCTCAAAGAACTCTCAAACCTCCGTTCATCTCCTCAATTCTTCACCGCTTTCTCCAAAACCCTAACTCCAGTCTTCACTTTCCAGCGCCGTACTGCTCCCGCCGAACGAATTGTTCAGTTCGTTGCTGTTTTCGCCTGCTTACGCGATCCGAACCGTCCCGAAGACTGCGATGCGTTCTTCGAACAGCTTATGCGCCTTCTCATCACCGGTACGGCTGCGGCTAACAGGACCGCTAGGTTTAGGGCTTGCCAGATCATTTCGGAGGTATTTGATTATATTCTGTTAACATTCTTGAATTATGCTGGTTAATTATTTTTATTGCTGATGCTTTGAATTAAATGAAAGTGTTATTTGTGTGACTAATTTAGAAGGAATTAACGGCTACCTTGCTATGATGTTACTTAATTTTTGGAATATATATTAGATAGTTACCAAATCGTGTTCGTTTAATTTTAACAGTTAGGTACTCTGGGTACATTTAGGGAGATTTTGATTCTCAATCTCAGGTTAAGAATTAAACCATGGCATGAGTTTTGGAGATCTTAATTTAGAGATTTCTAGCCGGTTGTAGTATCATTCTTTGTTACTGAAGCTATATGTTAATTTAATTTAATTTAATTTTACAATATCAAACCAGCACTTAAGTAAAGTGTATTGTCAACATTCATCAGTGATATATCTAAACCCTAGCTATTAAAGGTGCTAGACGCGCAGGCCTCGCTTGGGGCCTATGCACAAGGTGCAAAAAAAGCAAGGGCTTGAGAAAAAAAAGCGCACAATGAAAAAAAAATTAAAAATATATTGTGTATTGGAAAACTAATACTATTGTGAAGAATGAAATAAAAAGAAAATCCCTATTATATAACATTTAATTTAATCTAAGTAGTATCAAAAGTTCTAAAATACTAGTGTATTAGTGTTGAAAAGTAGTTTTCCTTAGATAAAAGTAGAAATTTGGCTGGAATCTTGCCACAATCTAGAGAATTTGGCTGGAAACTCTCCAGAATTTAGGAATCTTGCGGGAATTGGTGCCTGAACAATCACCTGGAGAATTAAAGCACAATTTCCTTGACTTAAAACGCAATTGCCTTGCCTTGCCTGGAAAATGAGCCTAGGTGATGGCTTTTAACAACTATGATCTAAACTCCTAATAGTAATTTGGCACAATCGAATAAGTACTACATTATAATAGAATATAATATTGGAGATTGAATTATACTCGGAATGCTGTGCTTAATGTAGAAACTACTCTTAAAGCTTATTATAATTCTGTTAATAAAGCAAGCTATTTGTCTTAAAAAGCCATGTTTGCTCCTCTATCAGTACCTTTTTTAAACGCATCAGTGTCAATTTTTTTTCTCAATCTTTAACCGTTTTGCATTTATAAAATTTTTACTGTTAGATCATAATGCGATTGCCAGACGATGCAGAAGTCAGCGACGAGTTGTGGGATGAAGTCATTGACTGCATTAAGGTGCGGGTGGGTGACAAGGTTCCACTAATCCGCACGTTTTCAGTCAGGGCTTTATCCCGTTTTGCAAATGACGCAGAGAATAGTGACATTCTTGATCTATTGCTTGAAACATTACCTCTAGAACAGAATCCAGTGAGTTCCCTTATTCATCCCTAATGTAATTAAAGTTTTAAGTATCTGCCACATTTTTCAATTCTTGATTTAATTCTTTACATTTGCAGGATGTTCGAAAAACCATACTGCTATCTTTACCACCCTCTAATGCAACATCCACTGCAATTATTAATTGCACACTGGATGTGAGCGAAGCGGTGCGCAAAACAGCTTATTCTGTTTTAGCCAGTAAATTCCCTCTTCAGAGTCTGAGGTAAAGTTTTATATTACAAGAACCAGAATTTTGTAGTTTTTCTTTCTAGTTTTAGCATGCTAACTGCTCTTGAGTTTAACAGCATAAAACAAAGGACAATTATACTCCAGAGAGGACTTTCTGACCGTTCTGCAGCTGTTACCAAAGAGTGTATTAAGTTAATGAAAGACGAATGGCTAATGAAGTCCTGCAATGGAGACCCGATTGAGCTTCTCAAGTTTCTTGATGTTGAAACATATGAGTCCATTGGGGTGTCTGTTATGGAGGAACTATTGAAGGCTGGATTGGTTAAGTTGCATGCTGGTCAAAGTATCAAACAATTTATATCATCAGACAACAATACAACTGAAGGTCAGTCTATACTGGTTACAATAATTATCCTACAACAGTTTCTGTATGTAAATATTGTGTATTTTAGGGTGCGGTACCCAACTAGTGGATCCAGAAGTTGCTTTGTATTTGAGGACTTTATGCAAGCATTTACAGGCAGAAGCACAGGTATTTAATTACAATTTGCTTATTTATACTTAAAAGTGAAATTAAAGGGTTATGTTTGATATATGCAAAAGTAATTATTAATGCATTCATTCGTGGTGAATACAGGCAAAGGGTTCTGATGCTGCCATGACATCAGGCACTGAAGCTGCAGTATATGCATCAGAAGCTTCTGATAGTAACGATCTTTTGGAAAAGATTCTTCCGGAATCAGTTTCTGAGTATATGGAGTTGGTTAAAGCTCATATTGTTGCTGGTAAGATAATTCACAACATTTAGGCCTGTAAACGAACTGAATGTTCAGTTACCCGTTCGTTGGGATTGGGGAGATCATTTATGTTAGTTTATTTAATAAAGGAACAAACATGAACGAAAGGTTCTATTCATTTATGCAGTGGAGGTTTGTTTGCGGTCATTATGTGTTCATTCGTTTATATATTCATTTATTTATTTTATCTCTATTAGTCTAGTTCTATGAAATTAAAATATCACTCATTACAATTAAGTTTAGTTTATGAAATAAAATTAAAATTACCACCTATTACATTTTTGTCTAGTTTATTAGTTTTTTAGGCTCAAATGGAAGGCACTACAAGATATACTCTTTTTCAAATCGCCCCATGAAACCAGCTTGAACGAATAGGGTGGGCACTTTTCAAACCCAAAAGCTTTTTGCTGAATTTCTCTGTTACTGAATTCCATAGTTCATCTCTTCATCTTCCCAACGTACCAATAAACGAAATGAAATTGGCTATATAACAGCCAAACACAATAACATATTGATATTCATTTTTATGTTCGTGTATGTATATTCATCTATGTTAAGATATGTTCATTCGCTTATGTTTGTGAACCATTTGTTTATACTATTAGTGAACATTAAATAACATGGTCACATTCATTTTCTTAATGAACAAACACGAACAAGAAACCTCTGTTTGCTAAATTGTTCATGTTTTATCGATTTTTTGTTAAAGTTAAACAAGTGAACACGAACATGCTCTGTTCTTGTTTATTTGGTTCGTTTACAGGCCTAACAACGTTGTTTAACCTTGTACAGTAATCTAACTCTGGTTATTTCAGGGCAAGCTAGCCGGTTCTCAGCTCGCCAACTTCTTTTGCTCGGGTCAATGCTTGACTTCTCAGATGCTACAAACCGTAAGGTTGCTGCAGTCTTTGTGGTAGAATTATTAAAAAGCCCTCTTCAGCATGAGGTAGATGATGATGGGAACAAAGTTGTTATCGGAGACGGGATTAGTCTAGGTGGCGAACGAGACTGGGCTGATGCAGTTTCAGGATTAGCTAAAAAAGTACATGCCACACAAGGCGAATTTGAGCAAGTAGTTTTGTCTGTTGTTGCTGAGCTGGCACAACCTTGCAGAGAAAGAACAGCAGATTTCTTGGACTGGATGCATTGTCTTTCGGTTGTCAGTCTGCTTTTAGAACACACAAAATCTTTACGTTGGATGCGCGGGAACTCAATTGAACCTGCTGAGTTACTGCACTCTTTGCTACTTCCAGGGGTATGCATACATTTTCCCTTGCCAGCTATTGTTGCAGTTATTCATACATATATTGTTTTTATTAATTTAATTATGCAGGCCAAACATATTCACTTGGATGTTCAAAGAGCTGCTATCAGATGCTTAGGTCTGTTTGGAATACTGGAAAGAGTTTTAAGTGAAGATCTAGTAAAACGGTTAAGGCTTTCGTTTATTAAAGGACCGGGTTTAGTTAGTAGCATGGTTACTAAAGCTTTGATGGATCTTGCCATGTGGCATGGGCCCCAGGAAGTTGATAAAGCAATGAACCGGAATCTGTCATCACAATTTAAAGACAATGACAAAACTATTCATCCTGTTTGTTGGAGTGATACAAATGATGACATGGATATAGAGTTAGTTGACCTGCTATATGCAGGGTTTGACCGAAGTGATTTTGGTCATCCGGTTGATGCTGATGAAAACGAGTCGGTTCATGCGGTTCTAGCAGAAGGATTTGCAAAATTCCTTCTTTTGAGTGAGAATTATCCAACGATTTCTGTTTCATCACATCCTATACTGTTGACCAAGCTGGTCAAGCTTTATTTCAGCAGCGTAGCTTCCGAGTTACAGAGGTTTTTAAGCTTTTTTAATGTGACTTATTAATATTACTTCAAAAATAAGTTTTACTTTATTTCGTTTCTTTATGTATGATTAGGTTAAAGCAGTGCCTGTCTGTGTTTTTTGAGCATTATCCATCTCTCTCGGTGAATCACAAGGTAAATAAAGTTTTTAACGTTTTATTTCTTCTCTTATAGTCGCTATATATTTTAGTATCTTAAGTATGCGTTTTTTATACATGTACAGAAATGTATAAGCAAGACATTTATTCTCGTCATGCGTTCAATGTGGCCTGGAATCAATGGTACTCCAGTTGGATCAACCGTGGTTATATCCAACATGCGCAAGCGTGCAATCCAAGCTTCTCGTTTTATGTTGCAAATGTTACAAGCTCCATTATATCCAAAAGAGGTTGACCAAAATGAAAACAAGTTGCCTGACCAAAACGACTCTGATTATGGAGAAGAACTTGCTATACGTATTGCAGCCGAGGTACTCTATAACGTTATTAGCACATTTAATAATATTTCATTGTTATCTAATTCATCTTGTTGAATTACCTTTTTGTCATGTGTTACAGATCTTGAGTTTTCAGAAGAAGAAAACAGCTGCAGAGAAAACTTATGTTTCAGCTATTTGTAAAATACTCGTATCGCTTCGTTTTAAACAAACTGAACAAGTGGCTGTAAAGTTACTGAGGCGGCTCATAAATCGTGTCACTGAAGCCGTATCCGCAGATAAGGATATTATAAAAGAAATGAAGCAAATGTGTGAGCATCTTAAGGCATGTGACACATCCCCAGATGAACCATTGCAGCAAGAACAAGGCAAACTTTTATTAGGTAACACTTTTTTTTAAAATTTAATAATTTATGTTTTATATTTTGTCATATTTAGCCTCTCATGTAGCAATTTCTTAACAGAGAAGTTGGATGTACAAGTGAACATAGATGATGATGAGTCATCTTTTGAAGTGGAGCCCACACCATTACCCCGGTCCACCCGGCCCGTGCGGGGTAGGAGACGGGCCCGACAGGAAAAAGAGTCATCTTCCTCGGAGGAAGACGAAGATGAGACTTCTTATAATAATACTGTTGTTTCTGTTAATCCTGTTGTCGCGAGTGTTAGATCACAAAGGGCGTGTAAGTCTGCTGCTTTGTCAAAGTTGCTTTCGACTAGTAAACAGGACAAGATTGTTGATGATGAGGATGAAGATGAGGACGAGGATGGCGGCGGTGATGAGTCAGCAGTTACATCTGAAGATGAGTCTGATTAATATTTGACTATGTTTTTGTTAATGTTGTCATTCTTGTGTATGGGATAATCAGTAGATAGTTTGGATTTACTACACTTTACATACTCTCTTTGTGAAGTGGGAATGAATATGTTTGAATTGAATGTTTTTATTTGATCTTTGGGTTTCTTTTTCTGTTAGAAGTGGTTATTGTGAATAAAACTGTTTTGTGAAATATTGTTGTTTTTGACTTGTAGCGTTTGTAAATTGGGTAATCTAATCATTGGTATAGAAGTTGGCAGTGGTATCCAGCATGTTAAACTAGAAGTTTGTTGCGACCATTATGGAAACAGTTGGTTACATTGTCTCAATCAACTTGCCGTTCATTTCGTTTGTTGATTTGATATTATTTTGTAACAATTTTTTATGTTAAAATACATTTCTTCCTTTCTAGAAATTGTAATTAAAAGCAATGGGGTTGATGGTTCACTGTTAAAGACAAATCTTTAAATATATAGATTTGCGATTGAAAGATTTTGAGTCCAAGTCTTACAAACGACAGTGATTAAGGATATCATTCAAATAAAAAATGAAAAAAGACACATGTAATCAAATTAAAAGCATATTTGGTAAAAACAAACAAGTTTTTTGCTTTTTATTTTTCATTAAAGTCTCTAAACAAATTTCTTGCACATAAAAAACTAACAAATTTACCTTTTTCTTCTCTTTTTTTTTTCTATAAAAGTAACTTAGCAGTATCTTTCACGTTAAAAAACAACATAATTTTTCTTTTCTTCACAAAAGTCCCAGTTAAATTGGAAAAAGAAAGTTAATAATATTAGGAGAGGTTGAAATCATGAAAACATTATTCAACAAATTACATTATAATAGCGTTAAAAATAATTTGTTTACAACTTTTTAACGTGTTTACATTTATTCAAACTACTTTATATTTTCTTTTGAGCTATGTTATCCATGTTCATGTATTAAAAAATATATCATTCAAAAACATTATTTTGATATAAGTACATTAGCGTGGATGATGTAACTTAAAAGTAAAAATAAAATCTAAAAACATATGAAATGGTTTGTTTAAATTTAAAAACGTTAGAAAGTTATGAACATTATTTTTACCGCTCTTATAATGTAATATGCTTTATATTATATTGTTTTCATAATTAATCGGATTATAGTTATGAGATTTATTTTTTCAGATTTAACATGTTAAGGGTCTTTTTAAAAAATGAAAGTATTTTGGTTTTGTATATGAAAAATATTGTTAAGGAACTTTTACGAGAAAAAAAACATAACATATGTTGGTTTTTTATGTGCAAAAACTTTTACGAAAAAAACCCAGAAGATATGTTACTTTTTTTTTTGTTATGAAATTTACCCTTAGATTAATGGTATCAAGACGTTTAAAAGAAAACGAGTTTTAAATCGAGAACTATGAGAATCAAATTAGATAGCTATGTAGCCCTTACAATATAATCTTAGGGTTATGATTATTAATTAAAAGTTGATTGTGTATTAAAACAAAACTATTCAAATTTTCATGTAAAATATAATAAAGTTAAAATCATAAATTCATAATTTATATGAGTGGTAACTGATAAGGCTTTACCCCACGACATTGATAGGATACCAACCAATAACTAAAGTTTGTCCCACAGGTTGGTTGTTTTTTGTGATTCTTCATTTTCAAAAAGTTTACATTGTATCTCACACTAGTTGTTTAAGGGTATGCTGAATAGATTCTGATGATAACTTAAAAAAAAGTTTCAAATAACCTAATAAATGCTTATTATAAATAGTGAGTATTGTTTTTTATCCTATGATCAATGTATCACGATCACCTACTTCCTCTAGAAAGAACTGTCTTATTAATTTATTATGCTTAATAGTATAAAAGAGTCAATGGTGTTCTTAGCGACGCATGACTCGTAAAACTCGTGACTTCAAATAAAATGCGCAATTTACTCCAAACAAATTAAACAAAACTGTAAATCACATGACTACATAACAAATAAAAGAGTTGTTCCTTTCAAAGGAAAAATAAATAAAAAGAGTTTGAAAGATGCCAAAAAAAGTTACAATAAAATAAAAACTTAATATAATCTCAAACCAACATAATAATTTTTAATATTCCACACCTATTGGCTATTACTATAAACAAATGAACAATACTTGAAATCAAACAACTTGCAACTAAAATCGAATGGCTTGAAATCAAACAGCATCCAATCGATTGAAGATTGTAGAATTCGAACATTCTCTACAATCAATAGAACAATCGAAGTCCACGAATACCTTTGCCTTATGTTCTTGACTCACAAAACTTGTATGAAAGCTTGAACTGAACAAAAAGAGTCGTGAAGAAAAAGACATTGAATTAAAAAGAGTGATAAATTGAACTAAAACGCCCTGCTTGCGGTGCGCGCATATCATGTATATATGTGTGAATCCTCGGGCGGACAAAAGTAAAATTGCACTAATTTTGACGTTATTTTACTAATCTCGTGAAAATAACGTTAAAAGTGACGGAAGGTTAATCAGGCATCATGTGGTGGCGTTGATAGCCGAAAGACAAGGGCACATGCACCAATCAGCCGGTGTCCCGATGATTGAGTGCTATGTGCCTTATGTCCAAGGCTTGATGCAAAACTACTATCGAGCCGGGGGTCTCACCGGAAGCAGCCTCTCTATCCCTATGGGATAGAGGTAAGACTGTCTACATCTTACCCTCCTCAGACCCTACCATAGCATTGCTATTGGTGGGATATACTGAGTACGATGATGATGATGATAAATTGAACTAATGGAATGAATAAAGTGGTATCGCAAATAAGGAGTCCTAGATGAAAGATGCCAGGTGAAAGGCTAATTTATACCGACCATTGTCATTGATATATATGGTATCATATATACTCGACAACACACACAATCTTAAGAAAATACAATTAATACATTATATAATATATATGAATACTATTTATATCCATTAATTATATATTACATATGGTGGTAGGTTTCTTCATTGATGGTGATTCTGGATAAATCAGCCGTAGAGCGTCAAAATCAATATAAACAGTTGACATCCCGGATCCCCGTCTCAAAAAGGTTCACTCTATACTAGTAAAAAAACAAACTAGACTAAAAGTATGAACATCTTTGTGATAATACCGTCTGGTTTATAATTATGAATCATTATAAATATAACTTTAATAATGATAATAGTAGTAGCAGTAATAATTAATAATAATAATAACTTTTTGAAGAGGTAGGTCCCAGCAGAGCCCGGTTGGACCCGCAAGACTCACCTCAAAGAGGGACGTCTGCGCAGTTGAACCCGCAAGACTAACCTTCAACAGGGACGTCTGCGCAAAGGCTAAACTCGTAAGACACCTTGAAGAGACGTCTGCGCAGAAACCAACTGAATCCGTAGGACCCACCATGCTCAGAGACGTGACGTCCTTACGCGCAGTACGCAAGCTGTTCCCGCAGGAAAAGCCTCCCAATGGTCGACGTACTCCGCCTGTTCCCGCAGCAACGGATACTAGCCATCAGGGAAGGCTACCCGCGCAGCAAGGCTACACGCACAAGGCACTTAACTCTTAAATAATTCAGTAGTCACCTGAAGGAGTGAGCAAGCCGGGAACACTCCCGCACAAAGCCGGGAACACTCCCGCACAAAGCCGGGAACACTCCCGCACAAATGAGCCAGTCCGTACGATACTGGAGGATCTTTTGTACTGTACCTGACGAGGTATGGATAAAAGATCTGACCAAAGATACGACAGCTCACTGACAACAGTATGACGAGCAGCACGCTCTTGTACTGTATCACTATCAGTCGCTGCCTGCTCACCAACCTGTCGGAGGACGTGCGTAGCCTGCAGTTGGTGGAACAGGAATAGTACACAGCCGGCCTGGTCACTATACTCCCGCACAAATGAGCCAGTCCGTACGATACTGGAGGATCTTTTGTACTGTACCTGACGAGGTATGGATAAAAGATCTGACCAAAGATACGACAGCTCACTGACAACAGTATGACGAGCAACACGCTCTTGTACTGTATCACTATCAGCCGCTGCCTGCTCACCAACCTGTCGGAGGACGTGCGTAGCCTGCAGTTGGTGGAACAGGAATAGTAATTCAGTAGTCACCTGAAGGAGTGAGCAAGCCGGGAACACTCCCGCATAAAGCCGGGAACACTCCCGCACAAATGAGCCAGTCCGTACGATACTGGAGGATCTTTTGTACTGTACCTGACGAGGTATGGATAAAAGATCTGACCAAAGATACGACAGCTCACTGACAACAGTATGACGAGCAGCACGCTCTTGTACTGTATCACTATCAGCCGCTGCCTGCTCACCAACCTGTCGGAGGACGTGCGTAGCCTGCAGTTGGTGGAACATGAATAGTACACAGCCGGCCTGGTCACTATCAGCCGCTGCCTACCCACCAACCACCAGCATGGCACGTGCGTAGCCCACAGTTGGCAGAACAGGAATACTATTCAGCCGGCTGTACCTTCTTGGAAACCTACCTTCGGCTATAAATACCCCAACACCTTGGAACGGTATTATCATCTCATCTCATACCATCATATCTGCTCTAGTCATTTCTCTTAATATACACTTATATTCGAGAGCAATCTAGTCTGATTCTCACGCCGGAGGGTGGTCACAAGGAGGTACCCCCCCTTCTCAGTGACGAGCTCACGGTCTGTTTTGCAGGTCATCAGAAGAACAACCATCTTTGCCGGAACTAACCCTCGTGGGAAACATCTATTCAACCCCCAGATTATCCGTAATCTGCCCGGGGTCAATTAGTGTTTCTTCACTTTTACAAGTGTTATCCGTAATTTTAAAAGGCAAACGCATTGATCAAATGCTACTTTATTATACTGTTTTAATGTTATTTTTGGACCATTTTATTAAAAAAACATAAGAACTTACGAAATTGATGTGTGGAAAAATATGTGAAATGATGACAAATATTATCTTCTAGTAGATGCTCTTTTTTTTACTCTTAAAAATTAATAGACACATAAAATAAACTTTGAATATTTGTGTTCTAGGTTGATACAAACACAAGCTGCTTTTATTAAATTTATATTATTATATTTGTAAATTTATACTTAACTACTCTAAAATTACAAACCTATATAAGAACACAAAGATATGTAAAATAGTTATATTTAAACTATAACATATATTTTAACATAAAATACTTAGATGGTTTAAGCTATAACCGAGTGTTATTTAGCTTTGTAAACCTAAACAGGTCATGTGAATCTACGAGGTGGACCCAAACACAAACAATTTAACTAAACGTGTTTATGGGTTAACTCAAACTCGTTTAGACTAAATATAAACTTATAAACACATCAACTTTATACACATGATAATGTTAGTGTAAGAAATTTACACACATCTAATTATTCATATGATTGTAATATGATTAATTTATTTTACGAGGTTATTATTTTTTTGAGAAATTTCCAAAAATATCCTATTCTGATCATATTTTTCCAGAAATATCTCAAGACCAACTAAAACTGGTCTAAAAATTCCCTCGGATCCGATGGAAACCGTCCCTGATCCAACGGATTAATGACCCTATTAGAACGCGCAACAAAGCATATTATTCCGTCGGATCCGACGGTTGACGGTTTTATCCGACGGATTAATGAAACAAACTGACGTAATAATAAACAGTCGTATATGTCGGTTCAGTTCATGTTTCCGTTGTATCCGACTGTTTAATTTGTCCGATAAACCCTAGATTTTTCAGTTCAGGGGTTTTTGATTTTGAGTTTTAGAATAAAATTGAACACTATGGTTGTGTTCTTAAAAACTAAGCGATTTGCACTATTGATTTGCTTAATTTTGTGGAGAAATAAAAAAGATGGGGATGAATGTTGGTTAAGGAGATTTAGGGTGGTAGAAGGTGAAGAATTCCGTCAGACCCACTAAAATCTAGTCGGATCTGACCGTTTTTTAAGAAATTCCATCAGATACATTAATACGTTGACACGCGGCGCGATTTTAAAGGTCCAAAATTCCGTTGAACGGTGTTGAAATTCCGTCGAATCCAACAGAATTTTTAACCTAGTTTTAAAATTTTGGCTCATCTTAAGATTTATGAAAAAGTTTGATTAAAAAGGGCTACTTTAAAAAATTTCTGAAAAAGTTTGATTAAAAAGGGCTACTTTCAAGAATTTCACTCTTTTTTTTTCTTATACATTAATGTAATGTCAACCCGGGCGCCGCCCGACGACTAAAATATATTAGGGATGACAATGGGTCGGGTCTGGGACGGGTCTAGGTATTCCCAGACCCGAACCCGATTATAAAAACCCGTCCCAGACCCGTCGGGTTTTTATCAGGTAATTACCTATCGGGTATCGGGTAAACCCGCGGGTTTCAGGCATACCCGTCGAGCACACCCAAATTAAACCCATCGGGTTTCTATCGGGTTTTGACTATATATATATATATATACTAATCTTTTTAAATTAGTTGTTGATAAGGTTCTTAAGAAGAAACTTAAGAGTCAATTATATTTTAATTAATTAATATATATATAATATACTAGAATAATATTAAAGTTTTTAAATATTACGATAACTTTATCGGAACTGACGAAAAGAAACTAATATATTATTTTAATATTGTTATTACTAAACATATATATATATATATAAAATTATACCGGTATATCGGGTATATAATCGGGTATATGGGTCGATATTATCGGGTAATCGGGTCGGGTAATCGGGTATTTTATAAATCCAAAACCCATCCCAAACCCACGAAAAATTTCGAAACTAATCCCAAACCCGTCCCAAACCCTAATATATGCTGCATCCTTTTCTTATTTGTGAGTAATAGTTTAATTTTTAAGATAATATTGGAGTATATTTTAATAAAAACTTATATACATTAATCATTGTATATTTTTTTTATGGCACATTACCGTTATATATTTTTTAGGGAAGATATTGTACAATATTTTTTAATCGTTATACGTGACATTTAGGAATGTTGATATTAGTTCTTACCTGGTGAAAAATTTGTAAATAAACCAAAATCTAATTTTGTTGGTGCGATCTAATTAATGGATTACAATTATGTAAATTTTTTGATTCAACTAAAATTTGAGTAAGCAATACATTTCAAATCGATTTCTTTTTTTCTATTTTTTCATACAAAGTATCGATTCAAATAAAATGATTCAATTACAATAACGAGGCAGAACAAGCTGCTCCGTCACCACCTTTTGAATGGCAAAACCGATACTATTGAAAACCAAATTATCGTTCTTCGGCGTCGTTGAGTTACTGTGCACAACCCGCTGAATTCTTTTTTAGAACGTAGCTGCATCGGGGGCAAGAGACCCAAATCGATTTCATAATTGATTTCAACTACGCTCGTTGCTCTGTTTGAAACCGATTTCATAACTGATTACAGCTAGGCTCGCTGCTCTGTTTCAAGTTTCAACATAATTGATAAATGGAACAAGGAAGTAGCAAAAACCTTAATTGATTTAATTTCCTTGTGTATGTAATCTGCTCGGCAATAAAAATTCACTTTTGTTGACAACATATTATCTAGGTTTACTTATATTTGGAGATTCCCATTCAATTGAATAATATGAAATAATCACGAGCGTAGTTGACGTGGAGCAAAAATATAAGAACTAGAGATTGAACCTAATTATATATGGAGACTAAATGTAATATGTTGAGCGTAATTGAACATTATATTATTTACCAATGGGTTGGTGGTTCATTGGTATAGAAAAAGCCTTTATAAAACCTTGGATTGGGAGGGTTTGGGGGTGTGAGTTCAGGTCCTATAGACGATCAAAATTAAAAGAAACTCGTCGTTCAAGGAACAAGAAAACAACATATATTACTATTACAAGCATTTATGTATCATATTACTCCATTTAAGAAATACCAAACCAACCCGCCTTGCAACTTAGGTAGATGTTGAGTCGTCTGGCCGTGGAGAATGGAGATTGTTATGTAACTGCTCTTATGATGATGATCACCGAATCGGAATCCGGTAATGAGACATAATCTAATTTGCATACCTCGAATTTTTAAGGATAATGAATTTCCTCAAATCTTTGGGTTACGATGGGTTTGTACTTTGTAGTATTAGATAGACTATCATTGAGTCTTTCGATGTCGTATGGACGTAAAACCAAGGGGAAAAACATGTATTGTGAAAATTTAGGTTAGTGGACAAACATTCAAATATTATAGATCATGACGACCTTTAAAAAACATTTCAAAATCGCTACTCGTTAACAAACCTTTAAAGAATCATAAATTTTAAAAATTCGATGTTCACACTCAATTAATATAATACCAAAGTTACGAAGGATATTGCAGGACATACTATAATAGTGAATTAACTTCAAAATACTTACATGATTGTTGTAGTTTACATGACCTAATTGGAACACTTTCAAAACTTGTTTACTATTCTATAGAATTGCCCCTTTTCATAATTGTAAAACTTTAAAATCGTACTGTAAATACTTGATCGCCATAATAATGCTTCAATATAACCGCCAGTGAGATCATGTCATTGAAACTTTTCTTAACTTGCCTAAAGGATTTTCCTTTTTTTTTAAAAAAAAAATCACTAATGCAAATGGTTTAAAAGAACATTACATGCAAATTATCATCATATGCGACACAAGTCTCATGTAGACTAGAAGTTTATGTAGTTGTGAAGAAACACTAAGTGAACCCTGGACAGATTATAGATAATCTGGGGGTTAAGTAATGTTTCCCACGAGAATGAGGTCTAACAGATACGGTTGTTCTTCAGGGGACCTGCAAAACAAACACCGTAAGCTCGTCACTGAGAAGGGGGGGGTTCCTCCTTGTGACCACCCTCCGGCGTGAGAATCAGACTAGATTGCTCTGAATATAAGTGTATATTAAGAGATTGCTAGATAACAGGATAGCAGATGATCTTACCATTCCAAGATGTTGGAGTATTTATAGCCGAATGTAGGTTTCCTAGAAGGTACGGCCGGCTGAATAGTATTCCTGTTCTACCAACAGTGGACTATGCACAGGCCATACTGGTTGGTGGATAGGTTACGGCCAACAGTAACAAAGTCGGCTGCACTATTCCACCAACTGTAGATTATGCACGTCCCACCTACTGTGGATTATACGCAGGCCATGCTGGTTGGTGAATAGGTTACGGCCAACAGTAACACTATTCTACCAACTGTAGGCTGCGAATGCCCCTCAGTAAGTGTTGGTGAGTAGGCAGCGGCTAATAGTGACAAACAGTACTAGAGGGTGCTCCTCCTCGTACTGTTGTCGGTGAGCTGTCGCCCTGTGATTGGCTCATGGGCTGTTCTGGTCAGATTGTCTGTCCTATCCATACCTTGGTAGGTATAGTACAAAAGATCTTTCAGAATCATACGGACTGGCTCATTTTGGCGGGATTGTTCCCGCCTTGCTCATTCCTTCATGTGACTACTGAAGTAGCTATTGTCTTGTGCGTGTAGCCCTGCTGTCTGCGGGTAGCCTTCCCTGATGGCTTGTATCCGCAACTGCGGGAACAGGCGGGGTACTTCACCATTGGGAGGCTTTCCCTGCGTGTACAGCTTGCGTACTGCGCGTAAGGTTCTCTGAGCATGGTGGGTCCTGCGGGAGCAGATGGCCTTTGCGCAGACGTCCCTGTTCAAGGTGAGTCTTGCGGGACCAACTGGGCTCTGCTGGGACCTACCTCTTCAAGTTGTTACATACATGGAATAGTATAACTAGAGCTCACATAGAGTGCCACCTAGAATATAGCGGTATTCTTATGATACACGAGAATAAGTTACTATTTGACATGAAAATCGCATGATTTATAAATATTTTGATAGAATAAGTCTAGCATAAAAGGATTATCTTTTTCAAAATCAATAACATGTTAAGAAATACAGTGATGTATGTATATATATAATTTATAGTCTGTCTTCTAGAGAATGACAAAATCTAGCCACCAAGGTCTTTAAGATAGACGATTTAACGTTAGTAGTTTTAAACTATTTTCTTATTTTTGTTTAGTCATATTTTCCTCAGGGATGGGCGACAACTACAAGAAGGTTGGAGAGAAGTTGCTTTTTTTGAACGGCTGGAGAGAAGTAGCTCCGCTAGGGTATATATTTAAATTTCCATGAAGTTTCTAAAAAACGTACAATTATTATGTCACATCCGCCAACAAAAGGTGAAATAAAATAAAGACAAAGTTAAAAAGACTTGAGTCAACACTGGTCCAACAAATGTACCTATAACATAATTAGATAGCGGAAACTTTAAATCAGGAATTCACTAACAAAAGATGATTAACAATTGCAAAGGTAGTTTAAGAGGAAGGAGTAGTCTTGGCAATGGGGGATATAAAAAACTTGAAACATCTTGAACGTATATAGCGTTGGATAATTGGGAATGAGAACGAGTATACAACTACTTTCGTAAATTTTCACCGGTTTGAGATTTTCTTCTATGCCCGATTGACCAATCGTTTACCAAATATATACCTAACATGATTTCATTTAAGTATATTTACCGTATTTGTTTTATTGTATCCCAAATCCACGGCTCTCGTTGTCCCTAGTCATTCTCAAATGCAATTGATTAATAGTTACCCGACGATCGACTAGCTTTGAGCCATGTATTCCCAATGAGTATTATCAATAAACCAACATGCATACCTGAAACCCGCGGGTATACCTAATACCCCACATGCTTTGAGCTAGATAAACTTATATATATGTATAATCGAATATGAGGTTGAGAGTACTTAAAGACAACCTGAACCCTACCCATTATTATTCGAAAGGAGCTTGAGTCACTCATTGTAATGTTGAACTAAGAGTAGACAACTTACTGCGGGTATTTCATATGTCCTTGAACGAAACAAGAAAATGTACTCTTTTGTATTCTAAATGATATAATTCTAATAATAGATTGCTAGACGAGTGAGTTTGAGTTAAGTTAGCATTAGTCTGGGCTTTAGTCAGTATCAAAACGAGCCAAGATGACTTGATTTTCCAACCAAATCATGAACTAAGCTTGAATTCGTCTCACCTCCAAGTCAAGTCAGCCCATTATTCAATGAGCAAACTCGGTTTCTCAAATTTGATGATTTTATATGTTTTTTTATAAACCTCAAATAAGTAGTTTTTTTTTGTTTGTTTTGAACACTCATTTTTATTGGAGTAAATGCCACCTAGTAAACAATAATTTCAAATTATACAAGTCTCTAATAACAAATCATTAAAATAATAAAAATTAATACAAGAACGGGACATTCATAAGATGGGCAATGCATGGTAAACGTCTATTTCGCTTCTTGCATAGGTCTCTGGTTGGAATCCAACGTTCACTTGTTTCCTACTTAATCCCCGTGTTTCCCACCATAAGTTGCGATTTACATGTTCACACCAATTAACAGGGTATTTGTCAATGCCGTCACTTTTCTCTATAGGATTCTGACGGTTAAAAATGGGAAAAGAAATGTTGATTTATACAAACCAGCAAGCAAATTACTTGAGCAAAATCAACTCTGAGTTTTTATACAAGTGAGCTACATTCAGCTCCAGTCACTTGATTGAGGCGTTTATATAAACTAGAAAGCTCATAATGCAGAATTAATCTGAGTGTTTAACAAGTTAATCTATTCGAATTGACAAGTGATTTATGAAGAGCTGTTTCAACAACTACACATCAAATAACAAAATAACGCGTAGTTTAGTTGCCAATTTGTGCCTTCTTGGCCAACTTTTTATGACCCTGGTCATTGTTAGTATCAACAATGGGGTACTCTTATTTATGGTAAATATATCCCCTTTATATTTTCACTGTACTTAAATATATATATATATATATATATATAGGGTAAGGTTATCGTACAAATGAAATTAACGTGCTAAACGTGAGAATCAAGTAGAGTAATTATATATACAAATAGAGTAATTATGTAATTACTCTATGATAATTACTCTACTTGTATATATAATTACTCTACTTGATTCTCATGTTTAGCACGCTAATTTCATTTGTATTTGATCCAAACCCTATATATATATATATGTATTCTTTTATATTTTTATACACTTTCTACTAGACAATATTTGATTTTGTATGTATTGATCATGTTATGGCCATTCATTGTAACGTGTTGTGAAGAAATACTATGCGGGGTTTAATAATGAAGGCGACTCATCAATGCGTCACATGGTAATTAATGCACACCAGCGACTTCAATTTTATTCATTTAATAGGAACACATGATAAATTGGCGGTGGAGTGGTAAGATAGAGACTTAGTATTCCATGTAACTCATGTTCGATTTCTGTTCCAACGTTTAATTTCGGTGACACCGGGTGATGATGGGAGACTAGGCGAGTATGTGTCGTTCACTAATTGGATCATTGAATTAAACATGTTTTACCTCACTACACTGTTGTGTCTTCAGACGAGTGTTCACGGAGGTTGGTCATAGGTGAGGGTTTCTCCCGGATCAAAATGCGAGTGTATCCGATGTGGTGAATTTAATTCATTTGAGTGATTCGTTGGCCAGTCAAAAAAATTGCACCACCCGAAAAGCTCTTTCCATTTTTTTTTCATTAGTCATCTTTACAGAGTAGACTCCTTGAGGAGCCGGGTAAGTGTGGGATAAAATGGGCCGGCCGAAAATACTGTCCCTCGGTTTGTCCCGTGTATTTTTCCACTAAATCCCAGAAATTTTCACGGATTTTTCAGGAGGATTTTTATACTTTTAACCAAGGTTGCAAAAATCGCTAGACGGACCCTAGGCGGTCGACTGGGGAGTTAGGAGTACTCGGCCTTAGTCGGTAAGTACTAGGCCTTAGTCGGAGAGTACTCGGAGACGGCTCATCGAAAACTCGGCCTAGGCACGAATTACTCGTTGAGTACTCGACGTCTATGCGCGATTTTTACAACCATGCTTTTAGCTAAGAAATTGTATCAAGGAACAACACGTGCATTAAACAGTATTTAATAAGACAAGTTATTTTTTGTCCTAATAGACTAGCAAAAGTAATTTGGCTATGGAATGAGTTACTAAAAAGCTTAATGTATTCACTTTTTTTTTTTTTAAAATCTTAGCTTAATCAAATTAACCACTTAGTCCAATGAGTGGTGATAAATTGGTTGTGGCTCAATGGTAGAGCACTCAATTTACTAGTGAGAGGTGGGAGGTTCAAATCTCACTACCACCAATTTATATGGGAGATATAAGGGATGATCATGGTTTGCTATGGTTCGAGTCCTGATCTCACCCGGTTTTACCGGCTCCTCGCTGTCGTGCCATTTGGCGGGCGTGGGGGTCGGGTTTTATCCGGTGAATCCCTCAATAGGTGAATCGCTAGGGGCTTCGTCCGTCCGGACTAGTGGACGGCTCGGGCTACCTTTAGCCAACCGGGGCCGCGTACGGAGTACCCGACGTTACTTAGTTGGTCGTTCAAAAAAAAAAGTCCAGTGAATGGTGCTATTTAATGTTTCGCAAAACTGTCTTTGGCCCCATCTTTCCTTGATTTGAATGTCGGTATTGAAAAAGTCATTTAGAGTTGAAATGTTACACAGGAAAATAAGTTGTCATAAATTTAGAGTGGTCCTGAACCGAAACCCTAAACTAGAAATCACCTTCATTTGTCAAGTCAATCAATATATGTCCAAGGTTGTGGATGGAACTCACCCCATAATTAGCAAGCCTCGACCTTCGCTCAATCAAGCATACAAGTTTGAGCTGTGCTTTGAATAATCATAGAGGATATGATACAAGATATGATACAACTTGGTGAAGAATATTGGTGTTTGTACAACAATTTGTCTTATTTTATGTCAAGGGCATCATTATTGTTTAACTTTGAAAGTAATAACTATCTAATTAAAACCATTAATAAATATTTTAAACATTCCATTTTAATAATTTATCTATAATTTTATAATAGTAAATAAAGTGAAAAAAATAGAAATAAAAGAACATATGTAGAACTTTTTAAAACTCATTTTAGCGTGTGTAAATTTGTGTTGTATGTTTTTACTTTTTAGTTTATTAGTGACCGATTCAGAAGGTGTCACGATTCCTCTTTACTCTGAGTAATACGAAAATGGTTCATCTCATTTGATTATTTGTTACTATTAATTCTATATAATAAACTTTTGTATATGTATTGATAACTTTTGCTAAAGTGACATAATTCAACACTTAAGCAGAATGGTAGATTGATAATGGTGCATACAAGTACTCTTTCTTTCAAATCTAATAACTACGTGCATTTTTTTTTGTCACGTGTTAACTAATAGTGAAATTCATTGTGCTTATTCATTGTCACAAACTTGCATCAACTAGAGTTTCAAGCGAAACTGATGTAGAAAATGAGCTGTTTGATCCCTAAAACACAGTGGTGTCATGGTGAGTTTTGTTTCCTTGATAATATTCATTTATATTCATGAAGCAAAATTCATATTTTCTTTGAAGATTATCCTGGTGGTGATGACATTGTGTTGTCTGTTATAGACACAACACTCGTATTTTTTTGTTTTTTGTTTTTTTAATCTTACAAGTTAAAGGCCATAAAGTATACTTGACTATTATAAATGATAGGAAAATTGTTGTAATTATGGGTGTTGCAAATCGATTTTATACAAGTTCATTGTATGGAGTAAGATCATGAGTATGGTTCGAAATATTAATATGTTTCTTTTAAGTTGGTTGTTTATTATTATGATTCGTTTTTGTTCTATCTTATAATACAAGAATCTCAAAATTGTTTGATATATGGAAGGAATGATGATTTGGTTTACAGTGAGATACTTATTTGATGTGAATAAAATCTTTTCAATAGTTTTCTTACGTGATTTACGTAATGGGTCACATCAAGTTTCACTTGATACATGCCCACTTTTAGTATGAATTGGAACATTTCGGGCAAGTTCAACTTGTATTCGACCATTTAAGTAAATGAGTCAAATTTGCTACTTGTGTTCTCTTATAGCTGGCAAAATGGACGGGCCGTGTCAGTCGGCTGATGGTCGGTTAATTTGTATATGTTTTAGTTAGTTTATTGTTTAGTTTTAACTGTTTATTCTAAAATTATCGATACTTCATACGTGTATTATTGGATATCAGGTCACAGGTGTTAAAGTGCTCAATTTGGACATGTTGTGACACAGAATGAAGACCCGGGATGTCCATCACGCGAAACAAGACATATTATGATTTTTGCTAGTAACAAGGCCCATCACGGTACGCGATGGGTGGTAAAATAACTTTGACTTTTTGGTCAATCGCGATACGCGATTGACCATTGAAGACCCCGTCGCGTTCCGCCCCCGCGACGGGGGGTGCAGACAGGAAAATTAGTTTATATTATGCTATTCATAAACAAAGAACCCTAACTCCGTTTGACGAAGCAAAGGCGATATCAGCAGCTCCAAAAGGCGATTTCCACCATCATAGCTTGTGCCAAGACCCTCCGTATGATCCATATCATCCATATCGAAGATTCAATGATGTCAAGGCTCGGCTAATCTCCTAGAGTCACACCCAGGATGTATAGTTTGTAATCTTTACAGTTTTTCTCATGTGATTAAGAACACTTGTGTATAATTATTGATGATTGATATATGATTATTGATGTTTGGTATTTCTGTGTGTTCGGTCGGTTTAGGTCTACGTTGGTCTGAACGATCTGTTACAAGTTACTAAATAATTAATCATATAATTGTCTGGTTAGATTGAATACGATAAAACATACGATTACCCTTAACTGAGTGTGACATTCGTAAATTTCGGGTCACTTTTGTTATGTAAACCCGACCCGTTTGTAACCCGAACATTTCAAATATATAAAATATTGGATCTTGTCATTTAAAATATATAAAATATATAAAATATTGGTTTTTTTTATATTATGCATTGTTTGACCATTTAAACATACCCATTTTTATGCAAACCATAAAAGAATCTTTATACCCAACCCTTCACTCATTCCCTATATATACACACACCCATATTCTTTATTTTACTCTTGCTACATCTCCAAAAACTCTCTCAAAACTCCATAGATTCAAGGTTGTTATTTCTTATGTATTCTTGAAGTTTTGATTTCTCAAGTCAAACTAACTATAGTCTTTCATTCTAACTTGTTCATCTAACATTACTAACTCTTGAATATGGTGGTACAACATATATATAATACACACCACTTGTTTCCTTTATTTGTTACTTCACCGACTCTGGTTGGTTAAGTTTCGAATGTCATAAGGCAAGGCTTCATGGAGGACTTCGTGTTCTTGATATATATTTACACACACATAACTTATTATACATATCATTTATGACTAACTTCTAACCCTTTAGTTTGTTCATCTTTTTTACAAGTTCCATGGTGTGGGTTTGTATAAGACTAACCTCGGTTTAACCGAAACTAGTCCAAATCGGAAACCAAACTTTTGTTTACTAGTTTTGTTAAAATAGTTGTTTAAACATGTTTATTGCTAGATTTGAGTCTCAAAAATCATTTTTACAAGTTCTTTGATATTAAGCATATGGAATCCATCTATAAACTCGTTGGGAGATGGAAACCGAACTAAACCGAAACTTTTGCTTAAAAGACTTGTAGTTAACTTTTTTTGTTGTAAAATTTAAGTTTCCTTCAGTTATAAACCAATATACAAGTTCTATGATATTTGGGCATGTAGAAACCATCTATGAACTATTTGTGAGATGGAGACCGAATCAAACCGAACTATACCGACTTTTACTCGCTTATGACACACAAGTGTGTTTTTAGCTATCAAGACTTGTATATTTCTTAAAAAAAAATAGTTTACAAACTGATTTTAGTTATTTTCTTAAGTACTTGGAATAGTTGGATCCAACTTGATCTCATAACATAGTTTGGACCGACAAAACCGAACACTCGCTTAACGTGCGTTGTTAGTTCTAAACAATAGATCTACGTACTTGGTTAAGTGTTAGTATGTTTTAATGAGTTATCTCATAACAATTAATATTTTGGAAAGTTGACTTTGGGTTCGACAATTTGTCAAGACCCGAACCGACAACCCGAACACTCGTTAAAAACCCGTTTTAGTATCTTTAGCCTAATGGAACTTGCATTTTAGCATTTTCCTCACCTTATTACTTAACATTGGTTAAGTAAATATTAAGGTTAGATACTTTAACCCGGTTTTGAGCAAACTTACATTTTTTAAAAGGGTTATTATTATAAATTTTTAAATAGTTACATTTTAATCCTTGAACTTTAATTGATTAGTTTTTGCAACAATTATTTTATTTAAAGATCTTCAAGACAACCTTTCTAAATCCAAGACTTTCTTTTATTTAGGCTTCATACGTTAAACTCGTCGTTCCGGCAAATCTCCAAATAATCAATCTTTAAAGTTTTATTACTTGAACGTGAGTAATTTCATACCCGTTTTCTATCTTTTATTTTGGGGGTGACATTTCAACTTATCTAAACTAAATGTTTTATACTTGGGTCTTATATACCTTACTTGAATAATTGCTCGATTTGGTGTTCTATGCTTATTTGACTATGTGTTTATCGCTTTTGGATGGTGGAACTATAAATCCTAGACCATTTTGCAACCCCTCATGGCAAGGTGTCGTTAACGTAATGCAATTAACGATAACTATAAAATCCTAAACTATTTGGCAACCCCTTATAGTTGGGTGTCGCTAACTTGTTTAGCGATAACTATTTTATCCAGGTTTATAGCTCTTATTTATTGTTTTGTATACTAGTTTTGTGGCTTTTCATACTATATATCTATTGTTCAAACTTATGAATTGCTCACCAACCTTTGTGTTGATAAACTTTATTTTATGAAATGTTACAGGTTTGCATGCATCTAGGTTGATTATGGAGTTCGGTGAAGAAAACGTCACAAATACCGTTAGGATATTAGCAAAAATGAACAATATTTTATTTGCTATATTTTATTATATTTTGTTGTATTTGAGTTATGAATATTTGGTTATGTGACATTTTCGATGTTGTGAAATGAAATGAGTTTGTTAAATATTGTCGCTTTAAATAGTGTCATGCGCTTATGAGCAATCGTTTCACCCCGGCATGTTCCGCCGCCTTTGGTCGGGGTGTAACACCGAGTCACACTGGCAAGGACTGTTTGATAGCCAGTGCCGTGTGTAAAGTGATTGTTGATGTCTAAGGTTTTGTCTGATTGATTAGTTTTTAGTTATTCGTTAATAATTTATCTGTTAGGTTGCATGAGATAACTGTATGTTGCTTACTTGAATTCTCGGGTGTGATTTGCTTTGTTAACTGCTTAATACTTGTTTAATTGTTCGTTGCTTAGTTCTCTAAACTTACTTAAATTGCTTGTGTGATCAACACTAAACACTTGTCACTTCATAATATTAAATCTGTACACGAATTGCATTGACCACATACTCCTTGTGATACGATACACTACTTGCTCTAACTATTTAGTTTAATTAGGTTTTTAATTGACTCAAACGACGGTCATCATCGGCGCAACGCATAAGAACAGGTTTGGTCAGTACAGGTTAGGGTCAAAACCGGTTATTTTAAGAAAAATATTACTTTTGGTTCCGAACATGTTTTCTTTACACTTTTTTCACATTTACACACAAATATAAAACTCACTATAACTTTTTAGTTTCTTGTATATTATTGGAGTAGAGTAAAATGTGTTTAGATCATCTAAAATTAAAAGTTTAATAAGATGACATGTTTGAAACCAAAAAAATGTGATAAAATGTCTATAACTTTATTAGTATACACTTTTTTTGCTGATATTACCGAATATGTAGTTTCTCTTGCTTCTTATTTTATAACCTAAGGCTTGAATTAGAAAAAAAAACATGAAGTAAGCCCACAAGTTTATTTTTTGTTGCCTATGGATAGTTAATAATTTAATATCATTAAACCCTCAATCTGAATCCCTGATAATTTTTTTACCGATAGAAACTCTTGCAACAGTTAGTTCAGTATCAATATATGTTGAAACTAACACAACAATATATTTAGAATCAGTTTGTTTACATAAATTACATTTTTCAGCTCTTTTGTCTTTTAAAAGTTTGATATGTTTTTTTTGTA
The DNA here is from genome assembly GCF_021521415.1 of Bidens hawaiensis. NCBI lineage: Eukaryota > Viridiplantae > Streptophyta > Magnoliopsida > Asterales > Asteraceae > Bidens > Bidens hawaiensis. The sequence goes on from NW_027493545.1 coordinate 286,683, forward strand.
TATGATCATTGCAACTTGAAGAACCAGAATCATATAATAAGATAATGAATGAAATTTAATTTTTAAAACTCGTGTAATACACGGGTTTATAACCTAGTGGTCTAATAGACTTGTTTGGTGTGGCATAAAGAAATCTCATTATTTTATATTTTTTTGAGCAATCAACAAAAAAATATATTATTAAATCTTAGTATTAGTAGTCAGGTATACGTGCTATTATTTTGATTTCATTTTATTTTAGTATTTCATTGATATGGTATACAAATGTACAAGTCAAAGTTACCAAATGTCGATCACCGACGTGCGATAGAATCATGAGCCAAGAATTTAATGAATCTTGAAATATTCTACGGCATTTTATATATAATTGTGATAAGACTTTAATTGCTAGGACGTTTCAAACCAAACCATACGAAAGTCATGTATGTATACACCGCATTTAGAAGAAAATGTAGTATTTAATTCTGACCGATAACATAATTTAGTTGTATATGAAAAAGTATTTTAGAATCTAACTACTATATTAAAACAAAGATAAATGAATATAAAGTAAGAAATGTGAGAAGAATTTGTGTTTATATTAAAAACTTCTCAACAAAAAATTCAAAAATAATAATAAAAAAATCATAACTCAAAATATAAATAAAAAACGAAAAAATTAAAAAATAAAATGTTTCCCCGTCATTCCTGTTCCAACAAAAAAAACGACGAAAAAACACAATGTCGAGGAAAAAGACACAATCCCGAAAATAAACAAACAAGACAATGATAAATAAAAAAGACACAATATGTCGCAAAATTTAACACAATGTAGAACAAAATAAACATAATATCAAGAAAAAAAAAGACACAATGTCAAGAAAAAAAGACACAATTAAGCTGTTAATGAGTTGAGGACTCCTCCGGCAGGCGGCGTGTGCCAGCAACGACCTCTACGAGCGTCCGGCTAGACGCATAATCGACGACACCGAACAGGTTCTAGAAAAGGCTTATTCCCTTACCTTAAAGTGTTGAAACAACGGCTTCGTCAAGCGCGTGTTTAATCCCGTTCCAGCAGCCGCCTAACCAATAGCCTAGACTTTAAAGTGACTTTTGAATTGAAAATTTAAATTAAAAGACATAATGATTATTTTTTCATCTTTTACAACCGAGAAATGATTTAACAGAAAAACCGGAATCATCTTATACGGGTAATTAACACCTTATTAAGATTGCCGATGATCTATAGTGATCAAGGTGATGCACTTAATTTAAAGCTTTCAATTTAAAGGGGTGTCTTAGATTCAGGTACTCTTACATATGACAAAAAAAACACACCAAAAGGTTCTAGACTTTCAGGTTGGGCTACCATCAGTGATTGATCCAAAATGTTCAAAAGAAAATGTAACTAAGCTTAAGATAAATAATATATAGAAAAAACGTAAATACAAGAAAAGACTAAATTATGGATAACAAAATAAGGGTTGTCTCAAATTTAAACTTATTGGTGTTTATGATTTGAACAGAGCAAGATTGTTTTCAAGTTAGACTCGTAGTTTTAAGGAGTCAACTTGACTTCGCTCAATTAATATAACCGAGCTAAAAACTAAGCTCGAACTCAAGACAACTTCTCTCGCATTTGATTACAACAACCCAATTTGAATGTTAGGTGACTTATTGAGATTTGGTTTCATTAAAATGTAGTTGGGTTTCACTATTCAGTGGCAAATCTCTTATGCTAACTCACATCTGCATGGATGTACAAGTTTACAATGACTCTACGATGACAAGATATTTTATGAGTGCCGCCGTCGTGCCGGTCTGCATATGCAGGGGAGGCTCAGAGGGCGTGCGAGCCACACCATTGGCTGGGGCACATAAGTTTTGGGGGCACAAACTTTTTTACATATTACATATATATGTTTTTTGGTGTTAAAAATAAGGTTATTTGCAATGGTTTATGAGATAATTACATACTCAGAATGATTTCTGCTTATAATAAATCGGTTGATAAAAGTTTTATCCATGTACATTAGCGAATAAAAGTTTTTCGTTAAGGCGTACGGACATTTTTATTTAGGCTCGGCCGACGTATTTAAATTATCCGAGACGACCCTGTGCACATGATCCATATATGTTGACACATTACGTGGACCTTCCATCTCCATAAATCAGCGGGAAAATATATACGTGTGTATGAAACCGTTGAGTTATATATAACTAACAAATTGGTTGACATTTGTTGTTATTAAATGTTACAAAAAGAGTGCGTACGTAATGTGACGAAAAAGGTTCAAGAAGCCATTTACCCATTACCGTCGTCCAAGACGCAAAGGATGACATGCGGGTGTAGAATGCTGCTTCCCACAAATTAATATGCTTGTTAAATTAAATAAATATTTAAAACATTTTTCAAGACTAGCATCGATAACTGAAGAAGCAAATACTTGTCGTCAATTGATTGGATTTGTAAAACAGAACGTCATTTGTTTTGTTATGGGGTGAGAACTTTTTCATGATCTTTGCCTGGCGTGAGAATATATACTTATAAATCTTCGGAAAATAGTTACCGTAAGAGAGAATATTGAGATAGCTATATTAACATATATAACTTATGTACTTATCATTAATTTGATTTTTCTCTAATAACTTGAGTTTAATAATTTAAGAAAAAATAATAAATGTGCAATTGTACGTGTTTACTCTTTTTTTCTCGACATTCCAGTACAACTTTTGTTGAAAACGGGTTATGTTTAAATAGTGACATCGTAAGCTATATAGAGTGTCGTTACCGTAGTGGTATTGTGATGAGCCAAATCGATTCCGACCCATGTCAATTTCTTTGCCGCAATGCATGGACGCCACCACCTAGTTAGGTATTGTTACTTGTCATTGTTTACTAAAGGTGAGCCACTTTAGTTCATAACCGTTTTGGCAATGATTTCCTTGTAATATGATTGGTGAACATTTAAACGCCAACTCCACACATTTATAAAACTTTTAAATAGAAGAACAAAAAAAACATGTTCATGTTCGTTCATATATACTAGTCATTCATTTATATATAATTTACTATAAAACGATTACAATAAAGTGGCAGGCAAATAGACAACAAGCTGCGTTGCAACCCTCTTTTGAATAGCGAATCAAAAGAAGAAAAATCTTATCTCATGTGGAGCGTAAGGAATAGAGCATGTGAACACAAGAGACCTGCATTAAAGTAGTGTTATGCATTACTAACCATCCAACCATCCAATGTCAAAAGTTCAAGGCCGACAACAATTACATTTCTAGTTCCATTTGTGGTGAAAGTAAAAATGATAATAAAAACGTGGATGACAGAATGAGTGATCAAATTATACGAGAAAGTTTTATTGATCTGGGTGTAACTCAAAAATACAAGCATTTGTGAGTTTAATGTGAAAATTGCTATACATTAAATTATAAGAATTTTTTTAAATCAAAAATAAATATATGTGAACAATATGGATATCATTTGAAAATGAGTAGTTTAGTTTAGACAGAATCAAAATTTGATCGATCTGAGTACTTGGGTGTCACAACCCGAACCCCTTCCCCCAAGGGGCGGGAGCCGCTAACGCGAGGGGTGGTATCGGTGTTGAATAAAATATTTGGCATCAAAAAATTTATCAAGATTGTAGTTAGAAAAAATCATTAGAGTTTAAAACACCATAGTTTTATTTATACAAACCATAGTTTTATAGGGATAAACCCTAATTTACAAAAAAGAACATATTTTTTTATTCTGGTGACAATCCACTTATTTAAGCTGACATTTATTTGAAATGACAAAATTTTACAGTACAACATTAAGATGTTTTTACATTTGTCAACTTACAAATTACCGAAAGGTACTTGTGACTGTGGTCATATTACTTATTGAATAATTCTTTGTCCAATAAGTAACGATATAAGTAAGAATTGTATACAAAACCCTACAATATTAGTAGTAACCATCAAATAAGTCTACAAGGACATAATCATTGTAATGTAATGAAAACCTTTGAAACATTTTTGAAAATATTTGGATTGTTCTGCCATGAGTTTTGCAGGTTTAAGATCACCATAACAGTGTTAAAAAACCTGTTGTCTCACCCAAATGTAAATTGTACAAAAACTCGAATTCTCATCTTGCAAGTTTATAAATTACAAGCTTCCTGGTGTTAAGCACCTAATTTAATACAATGTAGTGCGTATTAGTATAAACCGAAAAGCTTGATTTATCGGCAGAGATTTGGATTCGTGTATCAAAATCTTGATTAATCGGACATGGTATCGTTGCAGATACTAGTGGTATTATACCAACACTATTGTATTAGAAAACGAGAGGGAGTGAGTGGAATGAGCGACGAAACAACGGCCTGATATCACCTATCTTTTACAGCTGGCTTTGGAGTCGATCATGTTTCATGACAGCTATCACACCCCGACTTAGGGCCTAGGCGTGTAACCAATAGTTGGTACCTGTTTTGTAAATAAATCAAAGTTGCGGGTTTTATTTCAGCGGAAGTCTTTAATAAATAATATTATATTGAAAACTTATTAAACTCACGGGTCAAAATACCCGTTTGATATTTCAAACATATTTCTTTATAAAACTTAACTTTTTATAATATTTTCAAATAAAATATCTAAGCTATCAGATAGCATCTAATGACTATAACTCCAATCTTTTATTCCTTCTTGCTTGTATGTTCTAACCTTTCTTGTTTCCCTGTAACATGGGTGGGAAAATACGTCAGCACAAAGCTGCTGAATAACGCTGACTCTAAAATCTCTTTTCAATACCTTTGTGAAACCAACAATAATACCTTTGTGACTACTCATTAGACACCCAACTAAATTGGGATCAAATTACCCTAAGTACCTTGTACAATTAATTATATACACAATATTATTTCTCTGAACAGTCCCGTAGACCTTCAGAGGCATTTTGATGATACGCATGGCCTCGGGGAAATGCCGAGTCACCATGTATGTTTGGATCCAGACACATATATACTCTTAATCAGAGTGTCCGTTTCTTATTGTTGTACACAAAGTTTTTAAGGATTCGTAAATCCTATACAAACATTCAGACTCATTATAAAAGGTTTGGGTTCACCTTTTCTGTTTATAATCAGTTTCTGATACTGATTCCTGTTTTCTAATTTCTTCTTCTTGTTTTGATACCTCGGACCTATAGTATGAGAATACCCATTGTATAAATAACTAGATCAGCGATCTAGCTTCAGACCTTTAGTCCGTTTTGTATAGCTTTAACCTTGATAAACAGATTTGTTCATTCAAAACATTTGGACCTTTAGTCCCTTTGTTTGTTTATCATTTACATGCGATGTTTCTTCTTCAAAAAGAAACATTAACTTTATAATCTTTCTATATAAACATTATATTTCTTAACAATAAAGAAATATTATTTTAACTATAACCTTCGCTTAAGAAAAGTTATTTTATTTTTAATCATAATCAAGGTTCGGGCTATAACCCCGACTATGGTCTAAGCCATTTATAATAATCATATAATAACTTAGGCAGAACCCCTTACCTCGCACGGGTATTTGGAGTTAGATATTCCTAAGTTTATACGGGCAGCACTTCAACTCTATATGCACGTTTATCGATGCGTTCTTGATAAACCCTTCTTGGCACGCAAATAGAGATAACGTTCGGGTGTCGCTGGGTCGTGCACGTACTTCGAGACGAAATGTCGGGTTTCTTGAGTGGCACGCACTTCGAGGAAAACACCGGGTATTTCACACAGATTACAAGGTAATGATTGTTGGGTCGGTGGCACGCAAAACAATGTTCGGCACGCAACCCGAGGTAGAGAGAGTGAATTTCTAGAGAGAGAGTGGCTGTCGGTGTGAGGAATGAGCCCGTAGCCCCCCTATTTATAGCAAATTTTGGATCCAAGCGAGCGTGCGAAGTGCAAAGGTCTGAAGCGAGCGTGCGAAGTGCAAAATTAGCTATCAAAGCGCCACATTGCGCCCAACGCCCTTCGCCGTCGACTTCGCCATCGCCATCGCCATCGCCATCTTCCTCGTCCTCGCCCGAGCGCTAGCGCGTGCGCGTCGGGTGCTACGCACCCTCCGCTAGGACCACTTGGTGCATGATATTCATAAAAGAATATTACTATGAAAAATCTCTTCCTTATAAAGAGCTTTCATTTCTTTACCACTTTCCATGTGGGATGGATTCCATTTTCTTATTTATACCTTAGTGGAATGCTTCCACTTTCTTACATCTTCCAATGTGGGATGAAATTTCTTTCATGTAAGTAAACTTATCTTAGGAAATATTTTTATTTCCTTATTTTTCTTATATTTCCTTATTTAATATTTTCTCATTACTTATCTTGAGATTATTTTTTTTTGATCCCTCAACTTTCCTAAGTTGTCAAATTTGGATCGAAATTTTGGGGGTTGTTATAACAGCCTCAAAGGAAGGTCATCGCGTAGCACAATGGCCATATAGGCTTTCCAAGTTAACCCTAGCTATGCAACGTGTCACAATTTCTTTGTCAACAGCTCGAAAAAACGCGATGGGTCAATTGAGTACCCGTCACGTAGCGCGTAGACCACCAAAATATCCAGATATTTACAAGGCTTCGGGTATCGCAACGATCTCTATAATTATCCATCGCGTAGCACGACATAATTAACTTACTACTCGGCTCGACACTTGTCATGACTTGGTCCCACTCCACAAATTTCTAAGGGGGCTCGCGGTGATGTGAGTGTGCGCCATCAAAGAGACACATTGCTCCCATTGCTCTTCGTTCGCGCCTGTGCGGTCGAGTGTTCTGCAACCTTGCTAAGGCCACCAAGTGTGTCTTTTCATACAATAATATCATCTTCTAAGCCCTCATCCTTATAAATAAGGATCTCACTGGTTTATCATTCTATCTGTCACACCCCACTTTAGGGCCTAGGCGTGTGACCAATAGTTGGTACCTGTTTTGTAAATACATCAGAGTTGCGGGTTTTATTTCAGCGGAAGTATTTAAATAAAATATTATTACTTTGAAAACTTATTAAAAAGTCGGGTTTAAATAACTGTTCAATGTTTACAATACATTTCTTTAGAAAACGTAATTCTTTGTAATATTTTGAAATAAAATATCTGAGCCACCAGATAGCATCTAATGACTATAACTCCAATCTTCTATTCCTCTTTGCTTCTATATTCTAATCTTTCTTGTTTCCCTGTAACATGGGGGAAAATACGTCAGCACAAAGCTGGTGAATAACGCTGACTCTAAAATCTCTTTTCAATACCTTTGTGAAACCAACAATAATACCTTTGTGACTACTCATTAGGCACCCAACTCAACTGGGATCAAATTACCCTAAGTACCATGTACAATTAATTATATACACAATATCATTTCTCTGAACAGCCCCGTAGACCTTCAGAGGCATGTTGATGATATGCATGGCCTTGGGGAAATGCCGAGTCACCATGTATGTTTGGATCCAGACACATGTATACTCTTGATCAGAGTGTCCGTTTCTTATTATTGTATACAAAGTTTTTAAGGATTCGTAAATCCTATGCAAACATTCAGACTCATTATAAAAGGTTTGGGGCGTATTCACTTTTTCTGTTTAAAATCAGTTTCTGATACTCATTCCTGTTTTCTGTTTCCTTCTTCTTGTTTTGATACCTCCGACCTATAGTACGAGAATAACCTTTGTATAAATAACTAAATCAACGATCTAGCTTCAGACCTTTAGTCCGTTTTGTATAGCTTTAACCTTGATAAAAACATTTGTTTATTCAAAGCATTTGGACCTTTAGTTCTTTTGTTTGTTTATCATTTTCATACTATGTTTCTTATTCAAGAAGAAACATTAGCTTTATATTATTTCTATTTATATTTCTTAAAAATAAAGAAATACTATTTAATCATATCCCTTGAATAAACTTCCTACGTTTCTTTAATCAAGAAGAAACTGTATTTTAACTATAACCTTTGCTTAAGAAAAGTTATTTTATTCTTAATCGTAATTAAGGTTCGGCTATACCTCCGACTATGGTCCAAGCCATTTATAATAAAAAAATAATAACTTAGGCAGAACCCTTTACCTCGCACGGGTATTCGGATATTCCTAAGTTTATACGAGCAGCACTTCTACTATATACGCACGTTTATCGAGACGCTATTGATCAACCCCTCTTAGCACGCAAATCGAGGCAATGTTCGGTTGCCGGGTCATGCGTGTACTTCGAGACGAAATGTCGGTTTTTCTTGAGTAGCACGCACTTCGAGGAAACACCGAGTTTTGGCATGGATTACGAGGTTATGATTGTCGGGTCGGTGACACACAAAACGATGTTCGGCATGCAAACCGAGGTAGAGAGAGTGTGGGAGGTTGTGAGGGAATGAGCCCATGGCCTCCCCTTTTATAGCCGATTTCGGGTCCCATCGCGGTACGCGATGGGCTCTTTTTCTGACGCCGTCGCGTACCGCGACCGACACATATCCCCACGTGGCCTGACACGTCTGCCACGTGTCGCTACGTGGTCTGACACGTTCTGCCACGTGTCCTTTCGCGCTGCCACGTGTCACCAGAGCGTGACACGTGTCTCTGAGTCATCACGATCCATCGCGTACCGCGATGGGCCCTTGGAGATTATTTTTCTCTTTTAGTCCCTCATCTTTGATGGCTTGTCATTTCTAGTCTAATTCCCGTTGTCCAAAAATACTAAGGCGGCTCTTAAAGCGGCTCGCGGCGATGCGAGCGTGCGAAGTGCAAAGTGCGCTATCAAAGCACCCAACGCCCATCGCCATCGTCCTCGTCCTCGCCCGAGCGCGTGCGCGTGCGCGTCGGGTGCTACGCACCCTCCGCTAGGACCTCTTGGTGCATGATATTCGTAAAAGAATATTAATATGGAAAATCTCTTCCTTATAAAGAGCTTCCATTTCTTTACCACTTTCCATGTGGGATGAGATTTACATTCCTTATTTATACCTTAGTGGAATGCTTCCACTTTCTTACATCTTCCAATGTGGGATGGAGTTTTCTTTCATGTAAGTAAACTTATTTTTAGGAAATATTTTTATTTCCTTATTTTATATTTTCTCATAACTTATCTTGATATTATTTTTGATCCCTCAACTTTCCTAAGTTGTCAAATTTGGATCAAAATTTTGGGGATGTTACATCCTCCCCACCTTGAAATGAATCTCGTCCTCGAGATTCGTTGTTTGAAGTGTGAACAGTTCTTACCTTTTGGTTGATGATTAGATCCTATCTAATCTGGATGCAGAATTGCTGAGGTTTCTATTTTGTGGTTAACTTACATCTTTGAATGATGTAACCAGTCAATGGTTCAGAATATCATTAGTAAACATAAATTGCTAAACACATTGATCAGTTGTGTTTAACTATTTACCTTACCGTTATGTATTCTAAACATTTACCGATGTTAACTATATTGTTGTGTAGATTCAGTCTGTCGAATGTATTCCACTATATTGTTTTTGTTAGATTCAGTCTATCGAATTTTTTCTATCCTTGATCTTGATCAATGACGTTTTCTATAGTATCCTTGTACTTTTCATTCGCTATACTTAGCGATTGTGTTTCTTGAATATCTTTGAGCTCTTTTTCTTTGACTTTTTGATCAACCTTACTAGGTAGATATTCTTGAATGAGCTCTTTTCGATAATATATTGTCCTTGCATATATATATTTTCTAACGTTTGATATATCATCCTCCTAGATGATAATTTTCTCAACGTTTTCTTTGTTATAAGTTCAGATGAACTTTTCAATATGTGAACCTCTTGATTATTCTTTAGAGGTAATGAATATAAGCATTCTTGTGTATTAACACGATCTATATGCTAATATTTCATTTATAATTTAGGGAATTAAATACCCTTCTTTGATTACAAAACTTCTCGTTTAAGAACGAGTTACAATTAATATACAAAAGTTAGCTAATCTATCTTGACATTTCCTTGATGTGATCTTGTCATTAATCTTGACTAGCTTTTCTTTTTGGGCATTCAGTCTTGAAGTGTCCCGTTTCTCCACATGTAAAACATACCCCTAGTTTCTTACGACATTCATCTATTGTGTGTCCTGCTCTCTTGCAGTATGCACAATTGTTTGAATTTTCTAGTCGACACTTTCCAGTATGTTTTCTTCCACAAGTCTTACATACTGACTTAGGAGTACTTTCTTCTTTTCCTATCTTCTCGGAATCTTTTGGTTTCTTTGTTTCTTTATCATTCTTCTTTTCTTCTTCTTGATTCCTTATCATGCTGTTGATTAAGTAACCGACCAATTCCATAGCCGAATCAACTGTTTCTGGCATATTGGACCGTACCATGTCTCTTATTTCTCTTGGTAGTCCATATATGTAACGATTACTTTGTTATATTCCGGAGTTACTAGATGTGGAACCAGTCGGCAGTATTCTAGGAATTTAGTATTATATTCCCTAATATTTGTGCCAACAACCTTGTGATTCCATAACTCGGTTTGAATTCGATCCATTTCATGAGTTGGGCAAAATTTCTTTAATATTAGACCTTTGAATGTTTCCCAACTTAAGTTATACATTACTTCTCTCCCTTTGTTCATCAACAGAGCATTCCACTACTCATGCGCCTCTCTTTTAAACATTAAGGCGGTATACTGAATCTTCTCTTTATCAGTACACTTACTTGTTATCACTATTGTTTCCATCTCCTCAAGCCACCTCATGGTTGTGATGGCTCCTTTATCTCCATGAAACTCCTTTGGTTCATAATACTTGAAGTCTTTGATCGAACATCCACTGATTTTTAGTTTCTTTCGTTTCTTATTCTTTGAATGATTATCAGCCGTAGAGCTATCATAAGTTTCTTCCTTTCTCGAAGAAACAGACTTACTTCGATTTCTCTTGTTATATTTTGGTTGAATTTGACTCGTAGAAAAGTCATTCATAGCTTCCTTAATCATCTTTTGAATTCCCTTTTTATATTGAGCGGGAATTTCATTATCCTTATTTTCGATATTTTCTTCATTCACAGTTTTCTTGGGAGGACTATTGTGAGAGTTTGCACTTTTTTCTCTTGACATACTACAATAAAATTTTAAAAGATAAGTCCAATATTCGAAGAATTCAAAACATATCTTTTATTCATCTTATTATAGTTACAAGAGTGCATATTATTTGTTACAATTTTACTCTCTACAATTACTACGGTTCTACTTTTTTCCAATGAATAACTAATTTCTTAATCTTGCTATCTTTCTTGATAGTCTCTTTTTCTTTTTCTTCAATTTCCATTTCTTTCATTGCTTCTTTATTATGAGCAACGCAAAAATCCTTAGTTGCCGGAAAATATTCTTGCTCTTGAATATATTCTTCCGGATAAGTCATTACTTCTTTTTCTTTTGGCATTATTGGTTTCTTGGATCTACTTGATCCTGCTCCATATGTGTTATGATTGGGAATTATTTGAGCTAGCGGAATGTCAGAATCATATGATTCCGAATCTTCCTCCATTTTTGTTTGGCATGTACTTTCATCGCTAGATATAGGAATTGGGAGAAAAGACGTTCCCATGAATCCTTTTCCTTTACCAGATCGAGGCTTAACGGATTCTTCGCTAGATTGACAATCAGACATCTGTGCGAGGTTAGATTTAGAGATAGGTAGACGCTCCTATCTTATTGGTATTGTTATATCTTATCCGTAATAGTTTGGATAATTTCTAGATACTTTTCAACTAAGTATCTATGTAGCTTGAATCAAAATCAATATAATAAGTTTTCAAAACTTATCCTTAATCAAAGCCTAGGTATAATTAAATACCTAATTCGCTAAGATTGATGGCTCTGATACCAACCTGTCACACCCCACTTTAGGGCCTAGGCGTGTGACCAATAGTTGGTACATGTTTTGTAAATACATCAGAGTTGCGGGTTTTATTTCAGCGGAAGTCTTTAAATAAAATATTATTACTTTGAAAACTTATTAAAAAGTCGGGTTTAAATACACGTTCAATGTTTACAATACATTTATTTAGAAAATGTAATTCTTTGTAATATTTTGAAATAAAATATCTGAGCCACCAGATAGCATCTAATGACTATAACTCCAATCTTCTATTCCTCCTTGCTTCTATATTCTAATCTTTCTTGTTTCCCAGTAACATGGGGGGAAATACGTCAACACAAAGCTGGTGAATAACGCTGACTCTAAAATCTCTTTTCAATATCTTTGTGAAACCAACAATAATACCTTTGTGACTACTCATTAGGCACCCAACTCAAATGGGATCAAATTACCCTAAGTACCATGTACAATTAATTATATACACAATATCATTTCTCTGAACAGTCCCGTAGACCTTCAGAGGTATGTTGATGATATGCATGGCCTCGGGGAAATGCCGAGTAACCATGTAAGTTTGGATCCAGACACATGTATACTCTTGATCAGAGTGTCCGTTTCTTATTATTGTACACAAAGTTTTTAAGGATTCGTAAATCCTATGCAAATATTCAGACTCATTATAAAAGGTTTGGGGCGTATTCACCTTTTCTGTTTAAAATCAGTTTCTAATACTCATTCCTGTTTCCTTCTTCTTGTTTTGTTACCTCGGACCTATAGTACGAGAATAACCTCTGTATAAATAACTAGATCAACGATCTAGCTTCAGACCTTTAGTCCGTTTTGTATAGCTTTAACCTTGATAAAAACATTTGTTTATTCAAAGCATTTGGACCTTTAGTCCCTTTGTTTGTTTATCATTTTCATACTATGTTTCTTCTTCAAGAAGAAACATTAGCTTTATATTCTTTCTATTTATATTTCATAAAAATAAAGAAATACTATTTAATCATATCCCTTGAATAAACTTGCTTACGTTTCTTTAATCAAGAAGAAACTGTATTTTAACTATAACCTTTTTTTAAGAAAAGTTATTTTATTCTTAATCGTAATCAAGGTTCGGCTATACCTCCGACTATGGTCTAAGCCATTTATAATAATAAAATAATAACTTAGGCAGAACCCTTTACCTCGCACGGGTATTCGGATATTCCTAAGTTTATACGAGCAGCACTTCTACTATATACACACGTTTATCGAGACGCTATTGATCAACCCCTATTAGCACGCAAATCGAGGCAATGTTCGGTTTCCGGGTCGTGCACGTACTTCGAGACGAAATGTCGGGTTTTCTTGAGTGGCACGCACTTCGAGGAAACACCGGTTGGTTATGATTGTCGGGTCGGTGGCACGCAAAACGATGTTCAACATGCAAACTGAGGTAGAGAGAGTAAATTCTAGAGAGAGAGTGTGGGAGGTGTGAGGGAATGAGCCCATGGCCTCCCCTTTTATAGCCTATTTCGGGTCCCATCGCGTACCGCGATGGGCTCTTTTTCTGACGCCGTCGCGTACCGCGATTGACACATATCGCCACGTGGCCTGACACGTCTGCCACGTGTCGCCACGTGGTCTGACACGTTCTGCCACGCTGCCACGTGTCACCAGAGCGTGACACATGTCTCTGAGTCATCACAATCCATCGCGTACCGCGATGGCCCTCCTCTTGGATTCATCGCGTACCGCGATGGCTCCTTGGAGATTATATTTCACTTTTAGTCCCTCGTCTTTGATAGCTTGTCATTTCTAGTCTAATTCCCGTTGTCCAAAAATACAGAGGCGGCTCTAAAAGCGGCTCGCGGCGATGCGAGCGTGCGAAGTGCGCCATCAAAGCACCCAACGCCCATCGTCCTCGTCCTCGTCCTCGCCCGAGCGTGTGCGCGTCGGGTGCTACGCACCCTCCGCTAGGACTTCTTGGTGCATGATATTCATAAAAGAATATTAATATGGAAAATCTCTTCCTTATAAAGAGCTTCCATTTCTTTACCACTTTCCATGTGGGATGGGATTTACATTCTTTATTTATACCTTAGTGGAATGCTTCCACTTTCTTACATATTCCAATGTGGGATGGAGTTTTCTTTCATGTAAGTAAACTTATTTTTAGGAAATATTTTTATTTCCTTATTTTATATTTTCTGATAACTTGTCTTAATATTATTTTTGATCCATCAACTTTCCTAAGTTGTTAAATTTGAATCAAAATTTTGGGGATGTTACACTATCAATGTGGGACAAACCATTTTCTATTTCACCAATGTGAGACAAACCCACTTTTCCGTTGTTCATATTCTCAATCCCACATTTTGGGTTGTTACATTAAGAGCCTACGGATGAATACATTGTCTCTATGGATCCCATGAATTTCATTTGGAGGAGGATCCTTATAAAAATCGGATTGATTCTTGTCAAAGAAAGATATGATTAACCGAGGTTGTTCAAATAGGCATAGGGCAACTCAACTATATTAACTTAGAAATTGCGGTTATGGATTTTCAATTTATTAGGGGTAGCATGGGATCTACTACTAAATAACTTCTACCTCTTATTATAGTGTGTGATTCTGTAGGGGCACGCATTTAAGAACGAAGTTTGAGCTTGACGCAAATGGCTAAAATACCTTATGCTTTATATGATTATTAATCCTATAAAAACTTATTCTATGTATCCATCCTTACATCTCCAACTATCGGTGGGGTGACAACTAGTTTCGGCATATTGGGGGATATCATTATTGCTTAAACCAATGCCTACATTGCCTTTGCTGGTAAAAGAGTAACCGAACAAGCATTGAATATAACAATATTTGACTATTAACAAACGGCTGAGTATTTATTCTTGAAGGTTTTATTCGATTTAATCGTACTACATAATTCTTTAAAAAGCATTTTGGAGTGAGTTATTTCAACTCCACACTTTCTTTCCTTTGAATCAAAATAAAACAATCAGTTCAATTATTTTGAGCAGTTCAATTCTTTTTGAGCAAACAAGTAATTAGTTTATCATGATCCAAGTAAAAATTAGATGAACAGGGCTTTCTATTTTAGCATAAGATATAATTGTATAAAGAATTCAAAAGTTACGTAAAAGTGAGAACACGTCCTCTCATTTACACTATGGAGAGCGCCACATGATGCCATTGTCTAAATCAGAAACGAATATACATATCATCCTCTTCTAGCATATCAATTTTATGCTACATCTATATTCTCTTTTGCTCTTTCAAAATTTATATACATATATTCATTCTTACGTTGGTGAAGGGGTATGCACCTGCCCCAACATCGAGCGGGGCGGGTCAACCCATAAAGTACGGATAAGAAGCTTGAAATCAAGATGTCACGAAGACACAAAGCCGAAACCTATGCGCAAGCGCACGAAACACCTGTGCGTGGCGCATATCGCATATGCACACAGCGCGCACACTCAGTGTGAGAATAAGAGAAGACCCCGCGCATCCCCAGGATAGGCGCATAAATGAGACAATAATCTAATCCAAATCAGGATAAGGACAACCGTGATTGTGCTCATCAGACAACCTTCCAGAAGGTATCTTTTAAGGAATAAAGAATGTGCTGAGGTTGACAGCTGCCAATGAAAGGTGGACAACTCAGCAAAGCCCATGTGCTACCACGTGATGGCACATGGGTCAGGTGAAATACCTTGGTCAGAGAATAATCAATGAAAGAGCACCAGGTGTCCTAAATACACGTGGCGCGAAGCAATAGGGGGAGGCTAAAAAGGCCCTAATTGGGTCTGAGCCAAATCATTGGAAACCCTAGCACTATAAATACTAGGCCGCCTCCACAGTTGGGGGCAGGCAAGAAAATATATTCTAAGTCCTTTACTCATTTTCACATCCTGATTATCCTCTCCTACAATATCTGATTCTCACACCGGAGGGTTACCCCAAAGAGGACCTCTCTGTCCCTTTCTGAGGGGTAAGCTCACGGTACTGTTCGTTTTGTAGGTGGAAGAACTCGTATCTCGGAAAACCATCGGTGATATAGCACACTCGTACCCGAGGAACGTTGATCGTATACAAGTAAGTCGATACACGCTTCTTCATTCGCCAATTCGATGACATAAATAAATCCTCCACAGTCAAACTCGACAAGACTGACGGGCCAACCCACCCACTAGTCCCAGTAAAATATTGGTGATTTTAATGTTATTGGAACATTTTTGGGCAATCAAAATTCATGTAACACCAAATGAAAAAAAAAACAAGAAGTACATTGATTCAAGTTAAATGTGAAATGTTCACTTGATCAAATATATTTTATTTACAAATGCTAAGTACATCTACAAAAGAATACATCGATACAAATTGGAAACTACATAAGCTAACTTCCTATATGGAGGAATCATTTGGTTCGAATTTCACATATTAAAACCTTCATTTCCTGTAAACTTATTGTCTTATCTAATTATACTTTAACCTAAAAAAACTAAATGTGATTCAAAAAGATATCTAGTCACAAACCACATCCAAAAACACTACAAAGTACAAAAATAAAAACACCACCATCTCTAAATCCCGTGTCAAGAGTTCTTGTTTCATTCATCAACACAAATACCACACGCACATAAAGTGATAAAACCGTAGTATATACGTATATAGATATATGATATATTGATATGTGTGCTGACAATTACGTCCAAAAATCAATTTTGTCACCACCTCTACTCGATATGTTGGGCTCTTAGCAAAGTTTCACTTTATTGTATGTCATTGTCATGCAATGAAATCTGGAAGCCGGTAAACATGATATAAATCTATGGATTAATTTAGCTGCTTGCCAAATTACTGCGACTATGACAATATCAAGTGTCAATTATTATTAGTCGGCTCCACGTGTCAGTGCCACTTAACTTCCCACCGGCGCGTGTCAGTCAGCCACGTCATTTCTTGGTCATTTCCATTTATACCCTCCTCACATCCAGGTCCCACTGGGCCCCACAGCCATCATCTATCTAGATCTATATATTGACATCTTGTTTTTGTGTTTCAACAGAGATTTCTAGCTTAAGTTTTTCTTCTCTGCTATTAATACTTTTTTTCTCATATCATATCTTTAATTTGAAGAAAGAAAAGATGGTTGGCATGTTAGTTGTTCCTCCGGTTCCGGCACCGGCTCGTACCGGCCGGCAACTGCAGCGTTACAACGGCCTTCAACGTGTAGTTGTTGGGTTAGTGCTATTTTCTCAAATCATTCCATTTTTAAATAAAAATATTTGTCTAATAATTGATGTAAATATTATGCAGATGCATACCTTACAGATTGAAAAGTAGCATAAAGGCATCAAGCATAGAAGATGCACTTGAGGTGCTTGTGATCACTACTCAGAGAAAAGGCAAAGGAGTTTTATTCCCTAAGGTATTTAAATTATTATTTATTTTTACTTTAATAATAATGTTTCTTATAATTCAATTGTTTATATGAATTTTGTTACAAAATTTATTAGTAACACATATGGTTAAATCTTTAACAGGGTGGTTGGGAATTGGATGAAGAAATCGAAGACGCGGCTCAACGAGAAACAATCGAAGAAGCCGGAGTATTGGGAACGGTTGGAGGCGAATTGGGCAAATGGTGTTTTAAGAGCAAAGGCAATGATGCATATTATGAAGGTCATATGTTCCCTTTATATGTGGAGATGGAACTTGACCAATGGCCCGAGAAAGACATTCGCCAAAGATATTGGGTATGTTTTAAAACCCGAAAAAATTAAATTTTTTTTTGAAAGGCAACTTTTAAATAAAATCTGGTTAGGAATTTCTAACCATAAATAAGACAAAATTACATACTAAGTAACGTGTTTTTAATAAGGTTTTGTGCTTACAAATCTTTGAATTGGTGTTGTTCAGGTGAGTGCAGCTAAAGCAAAAGAATCTTGCCCGTATAGTTGGATGAGAGAAGCACTTGACTTGCTAGTAACCCGACTCGAGTCAACCACGAATAAGCTGGATGATCTAACTGTTTGATTGAAAGAACTTGATTTGTATATAGAAAGGTTAAACATACTTGAAGATTGCACTTTTTGATCAGAAGATAGCTTTTGATTATGATCACAACTCACAAACACTTGCAAATTGCAATTTCAAGAAACCAAAGAAAATTACGGACATATGGAATGTATAACCCGCGGCTCGTGTTGCAAGTTATTCCTTTTTTTCCATAACCTTGTTATGGTTTTTTTGTAACATGAAGCCTTGGGAAACATTGCATGCCCTTTAAAGCTCAAGAACTTTGGTGCATCGGGTCGATCCGCGAGTCAGCAGTTTTTTCGTGGATCTGAAGAACATGGTTTATGATCAATGGAAGTATGATTAAGTGACAGATGAATTTGTTATCATGTTGTATTTGGTCATGTTATGTGTATTAGGCTGTCTTTTGTTGTTCAATTTTAAGTTAGGATGTAATTGTGTTAGGTACTTAGGCTTGTAGATGTACCCATTTACTTACTTTATCAATCCATCAACCCGAATCAATCAATCCGAGGCTGTGGAGCTACTTACTCGTTTCCAACAATCATACATATTCATGTTATAAAACAGCTTCTATTCAAAATGGCCTAGCAGCGTGGTTTGTTTCTGTTTGTCTTTCATTTCGATGTAAAAATTATGATTTAATAAATTAAAATTTTATCAACCAATGAATCTTCATAAGTTGATAACCATATGTATCATGTTACATGTATGTCTTTCTGTCGTTAGGAAAAACGACTAGATTCAATTGATCCAACTTGAAACAATATAATATAGTATTATGCATGGAAATTTGCCTAATTTTCCTACTAGTAATTTTATACAACATGACAAAGTGAGTTGAATCATTACTCAATAGAAAATTTGAAACGTCACATCTGATAAAAAAAGAAAGGGAATATAACATTATTATAGGTAGGCGTGGTGGGATGGAACTGTTTAACTAAAAACTAAAATGTGAGGTCATATTAATATATATCACCAACTACCAAGTCCTCGCTTGATTGGAAGTGGTCGTCCACTACTTGTCACGATTTATTTCCGCACATAATGGTAGCCGCTAACTCATCTTCTTTCTTTCACATGATACCTTGCCTATACACGTTAAAACAGTTGTCTTATGTGAGATGTGGACTACAACATATTGGGCGGTGTAAACATTAGTACATTACAATACCAATCCTATTCATGAATTGATTGATATCGAACTCAGTTTACTAATTCAACGGGTTTTCATGCAAGCTTAATGTCCTGGCCAGCGGTACATGACTTTAGAGCTCCAAAGCACCTATGTTGCACGACTTTACTTAATTGTTGAGGCTCTCCTGGATGAGAACGCAAAGTAACTAGTAAATACAAATGGGCGGATGCGAGATTTAAACATTTGAAACGTCATGTCACATATTAAGCTTGACTCAAGAAACATTCAAACTCAAACCACTAGAAGATATTCAATAGCATGATAGTTAGCAAGCTTGATTGGGATTTGGAAGAGCTTAAAGTAAAGTCAAGCGATAACTTGATAAAACTTTATTAGTGTTTTAACCATCTTGGATTTATATATTGATTATTTCGAACGGTCCACAATTTAAGGATATAACTTTTTATAAGACTAAAGTAGTGAGTGTGATTAGTAATCTATGTGCTTCATGGCCCTTACAATACGAAACACTGTTAAGATATAATTTATACAAGCAAGGAATTCTTGCCTTTGAAATGGCGAAACCAAAGACTGGAATTTATAGATTCTCATATCGCAAATCATAATATAAAAAGGTGGGGTTGAAGACAAAAGGTGAGCTCCATCCTTCGAATTATCGTCATTGAGAAAAAAAAAAGGTTTTAATTTTTAGGACAAAAATGAATGTTGACGAAGAATAACATGATTTTTCATTTGAAAATATCAGTTTTCCTACTGAGTGTGAAATGAAATTATGATAGATTTCGATTAATTGCCGCTTAGATTCCAGAAAAACAATGTATTATTATTTTAATAATGCAAATACCATAAAAATCATTATACATTATGTTTGTTCTTG
The DNA here is from genome assembly GCF_021521415.1 of Bidens hawaiensis. Lineage (NCBI taxonomy): Eukaryota > Viridiplantae > Streptophyta > Magnoliopsida > Asterales > Asteraceae > Bidens > Bidens hawaiensis. The sequence continues at coordinate 306,609 of NW_027493545.1, forward strand.
TTAAGTGTTTTTTTTAATTGGTATTTACCCTTTAATAATTTAAATAAAAGAACTTTAACTCTGGTTTAGACGTTAGAGATAAGTTTGCCTTTTTTCACGTTATTCGTCATAAATCCCCATACATTCGTAACTCGTAAGTTCCTCAGTGTAAATTCGTAAGTCTCAGCCAGTTTTCCCTTTCCATATACTGTGTCTTGTGATATCCTCAATACTAATCAATGAATTAATATATTCAGCGGCTCATAGTTTTGATGTTTTCTGCAATATTTATTGCTTGTATTTAATTTTTCTTCCATTTATTTTGTCTCTGGGTACGTTTGAAAATACCGAAAGATTTAAGCATTATGCATTGGAGCTAAAGTTCAATAACTATTCATTAGAGCTAAAATAAATGTACATGTGTTAAAGAAATAGTTCTTTATGAATTAACTTGTAATATTTTATTGTTATTAAATAACTTGTCGACATCCATTTTAGACAATGAGTTTTACGTGTATCTACTCTGAAGAAATTTCAGATCGCGGGCCAAAGAAAACGATCTAGACATTAGTCATTAGTGTTTGTGTTTAATTGTTAACTACTATACTAAGTTGTCCACATCCGTTTTAGACAACGAATTTTACGCGTAATCCTTCTTCGATTACTACTCTTACACGAAGGCCTATTTTTTTGTTTGGGCAACAGTGGCGGATCTAGACTTGAAACCGAGCCGTAGCGTTCAAAAAAAAATTCTCCCCGTATTTAAACAATATTAATGAAACAAATATAAACAACACAAAAACAAATAAATTTAAGCTAATCGGGTTAACGAACCAACAATGGTGGATCTAGGTTGGGCTGTAAATATCTCCTCTTCGGTTTTTGGTAGCTTGAAATCGAGCTATTACATCTTCTTCATTTACTTTATCAAACGTTTCTCTTTCAACCGGACAAACTAAAGCATTGTTCAAATACTCATTACCCATTCGATTGCGCAAATCCGTCTTGATAAGCTTCATTTTAGAGAAACATCTTTCAACGGTTGCAGTTGCAACCAGTAAAACCAATGCTAGCTTCAATATTAGATAAACCAAAGGAAAAGTTGTGTGTTTTCTGGTTTTCACCATTACACAAGCAAGATCACCCACTCAACCCAGTTTTACAAATTTAGCATCTTCCTTTAAAGTGTAATAAAAGATCGTAAGATCACCCGAAAACACCATCTTTCTTCGGTAGTAAAATCATTCGGATACATCTTCCTTTAAAGTGTAATAAAAGGTCGTAAGATCACCCGGAATCCACCCTCTTTCTACGTTAGTAAAATCATTCATAAAATTCTTTAACGCCGGTATGTTTTTTTTGCAACAGCCACAATCACTAAAATTCTTTAACACCGGTATCCTAAACACTACTTACCAATATCCGGGTTGTTCTCACAAATCAACTTTAAAATCGCAAGAAAGAGCCCTTTTAGAAAAAGAGTCTTCAGGTTCGTCGGCGGTGGTGTGGACTGTGGAGCAGAGCTGAGCTTCTATTGTATTATTATTATTATTATTATTATTATTATTATTATTGTAAATGGATAGGTGAAGTGGTGAAAGGTGGTTGGGTTGGGTTAATTGGTTTTTTTGTTTGGGCTTTGGCTTTTGATTGGGTTTAAAAGACAGATTGGTTGTGTTTAAAATCTTAGCGGTAACGAAACACGAAAATCGGCGAAATTTATTTTTTTTACACTACCGGCCGTGGCGGAGGCTACGGCTCAACTATATGTATGTCCGCCACTGTGGAGCAATTCTTTTAAAATAATACCTTTCATACTATCTCATCTACCGAAAAGGGGGGCCTCTTAACACCTGAATAGATTTTTAGGCGGAATTGGCACATTGAAAACTACTGGGGAGGAGTTAGGAACAGGAAAGTCAATGTCAGTTGATGGTGTCAAAAAACTTTGCCTACGAACAAAGAAGTTATAAGTAATGCGACTTCTATTTTTATAAAATAGATAACTGCTACAATGTGAACTCAGAAGAATAGTAAAAGAAGTTATCATCTTCGGGGAATGAGAAAGGACTAAATGGCAAGATGAGGTGACCAGGACACAAGGAAATAAAACACAAAAAATTCAAAACAAGCTCTTGCGCCTAGGCCAGCTTGAATTTGTTTATGTACCTATCTCGTTGCGATGGTACACTAATGTGGATTAGTTTGATATGTGTTAGGTTTGTTAAGATATCAGACACTAAATAAAAAAAAATATTTTATTAACGTGGAAAACAGTAGCGATGCTCATATAACTTATAATATAAAAAAATAACATATTAAAAAGGTCGTAGTGGTAACAACAATGATTTTTTCGCATGGGCTACGGGGAGAATTTGGTCGCTAAAACCAAGGCATTGTAGCGGTAAGTCAACGCGAATTTAGTCATTATTTACTATGTTCGTCATGGTGCCATAACTAAACCTAAAAAATAACTCATCAGTTACGGCGAGTCAACACGTATTCGGTTGGTAAAACCTGAGCGTTGTTGCAGCGACTCAACACTTATTCGGTCGGTATCAGTTACTATCGTAATGGTTCAATAGTTAAAACCAAAACATATATCGTCGAATTAACATATAAAAAAATTAAAACGATGTTTGTAAAATCCGAGCATTGAAACGCGTGCGTTGGTAAAACTCTGACGGATAAAATTTGAGCGTTACTACGACAAGTGACACGAATTCTTTGGGCGTTCGTTATGGTATAAACAACGTGGTAAACTCAAGCGTGTAAACAACGTTTATTCGGTTGGTAAAACCCGTGTGTTGATAACACCGAGCTTTGTCGGTCCCAAGTGTTGCATGGCGAGTTGACGCGAATTCAGTCGGTTTCGTCAACGTTCGTTACAACACCGAAACTACAACATAAAGGTTAGTAAAACCTGAACATTGGTCCGCCACTTGAACCAATGAGAGCTTTGTGTAACCAAATTTCAATTCTAATCTATAGTAATGAAAAAAAAAAGTAGTACCACTTATATAGCGTATTATAAATCAAACGTATATATTCGGTCAGTAAAAACCTGGTTGTTGGTAAAACTCAAGTGTTACGACGGTGATTCAACGTGAAAATGGTCATTATTGGTTTGTTACGGTAAAGACATCGTTGTTCGTCAAATTTAACATATAAAAAGATTACATTGTAAAAAAAATAAAGTATTTAAAACGACATTTATTTGGTCGGTAAACTTGGGTGGTAGTAAAACCTAATCATTTTCAGTCTCATGTATTGAGGCGGTAACTCGACACGAATTCGGTCAGTTTCGGTCACGTTCATTACAGTATTGGCGAAAATAATATATATATACTAGTTTAAAGCCTGTGTACTACACGGGTAGTTCTTGAAAATACAATATTTAATAAATAATCAGTACACGGGAAACAATAAACCCGTTAAACACTATTAATACAGTCGTTGTACAATAGTTTTTAAAACAATTTTAAAGTAAAATATAATTATAAATATTAAATTTTAAGAAAAAATATGAAATAAATATTAAATTAAGAAATTTTGAAGCAAATATTATAAGAATGATAATTATTATTTTACTGTTATAAATTTGTTAAAAAAGTGATGTTTAATGTAGGGGTGACAAGTGACAAAAATATGTAGGCTTTTATTAGAGACCATAGATATTCTGGGCCTTCACATAAAACTAAATCACCTTCAGCCCAATACACGCTGTTTTGGGCCTTCACGTAAGGCCCACGGTTTGTCCGCCCGTAAAATCTAATCGCGATACCCGACAAGGCCTGACATTTTTATTTAATAAATTCGTGATTGGATCAATTCTTTTTACGATTTTCAACATGTATGTACTACATATTTTGGCGTAAAAGTAGTGCTATAAAGTATCGTGGGGTTTAGGTTATTTATTATTTCTTTTAGTAGAAATTGAAATATTTTTTTATATATTTTTAGTATTTTATTTCTAACTTTAGTTAATGTTAGCTTTTATCATGTTACACGGTTATAAAGTATTAAAACTAAATTTGAGAAATTCAAAATATCAAAATCATACAAGTCACTTATAAAATTAAGTTTAAATTTGATGCTTTAAAATTTATAATTGACGTGAACTCACTTATTCTACAATTTATGTACATGTTTACGTTATATTGATAACCCCTAATTGCTAAATACCTAAAGTATCTTTAGTGAGTCGATTCTCATTATTTGTTTAAACCTTTTTTTATATTTTCTTATGCGTTCACATGATTATAACATGTAACAGTCACTTAGCTTTCATTAGGTGTTTAAGTATTGTACATCTGTTTTATAAATGTATTTTTTGGGTCACTTTTTAGTCTCAGAGTCCCAACAGGAGTAACACGTCGATTGTGATAAATGACATAAATCAACTACCAAAATTGATTGCAATTTGACTCCATCATTTGACATAAGCCTAAAACGTGAAAACATTATGTTACCATTGCATACCCTGGTGTTGGCCAACACCATTGTGTTGGTCTACACACAAATTGAACTTCTTACGATCCAATTCTTAGACGGCTTAATTTAAGGGTGAGCAGAAAACTGAATTAGTTGAAGCACTAACCGACAATTAATTTTTGTTTATTTGAAAATCAAAACGACTGATGGTGATCAGGATTATGAAGATAATAAAGATTGGGATTAAACTTTGAAGATGAACAAGATGATGAACAAATACTATGATCAAACTTTTATTGTTTTTTGATTAAGAACTGTAACATCATAGGCAGATCCTACATCAGCCGTAGACAAGAGAGATCATTGGTTTATAAGTAAATGTCTTGCCTCTTAAAATATCAACGCGTTTTGGGCTAAATGGTAGTGGAAGAGAGGAGAGCTCCATAGTTAAGCGTGCTCAGGTGGGAGTAGTAGCAGGAAAGTCTCCATCTGGGCAACCAAAAACAAATATGTGAGCTTTTTGTGGGCAAAGCAAACAATATTGGTGCTGCTAGGTGTCACACCCCGACCAAGGGCGGCGGAAGGGTGCAACGATTGCTCATAAGCGCATGACATTATTTAAAGCGAAACTATTTAACAAGCTCATTTCATTTTACAACATCGAAAATGTCACATAACAATATTCATAAGACAAATACAACAAAATATAGCAAATCAAATATTGTTCATTTTTGCTAATATCCTAAAGGTATTTGTGACGTTTTCTTCAAGCTCCATAATCAACCTAGATGCAAACCTGTAACATTTCATAAAATAAAGTTTATCAACACAAAGGTTGGTGAACAATTCATAAGTTTGAGCATATAAGTATATAGTAAGAAAAGCCACAAAACTTGTAAACGAAATAATAAATAAAAGCAATAACTTGGATAAATAGATAAAATCTCTAATAGAATTACGTTAGCGACACCTTGCTATAAGGGGATGCCAAATAGTCTAAGATTTTATAGTTATAGTTCCACCAACCAAAAGCGATAAACACATAGGCATATAATCATAAAACACCAAATCGAGCAATTTATTTAAGTGAAGTATACAATAACGTTTGTGGTTTAAGACTCAAATATAAAGCATTTAGTTTAAATAAGTATGAAATGTCACCCCAAAACAAAAGATGGAAAACAGGGTATGAAAGTACTCACGTTCAAGTAATAAACTTGAAATATGATAATTTGGAGATTTTCCGGAACGATAAGTTTAACGAACAAAGCCTAGATAAAAGAAAGTCTTGAATTAAAAGGTTGTCTTAAAGGTTTTTAATAAAATACATGTTGAGAAAAGTAAACAATTAAAGTTCAAGGTTCAAAATGTAACTATTTAAGAATTTATAATAATAACCCTTTAAAAATGTAAGTGTGCTTGAAACCGGGTTAAAGTATCTAACCTTAATATTTACTCAACCTATGTTAAGTAATAAGGTGGGAAAAATGCAAAGATGCAAGTTCCCTTAGGATAAAGATACTAAAACGGGTCTTTAATGAGTGTTCGGGTTGTTGGTTCGGGTCTTGATAATTGGTCAAACCCAAAGTCAACTTTCCAAAATAATGAATGTTATGAGATAACTCAATAAAACTTATTAAGACTTAACCAAGTATGTAGTTCTATTGTTCTAGAACTAACAACGCACGTTAAGCGAGTGTTCGGTTTTGTCGGTCCAAACTTTGTTATGAGATCAAGTTGTAGCCAACATTTTCAAGTACTTAAGAAAATATTTAAAATCAGTTTGTAAATTATTTTTAAAGAAATATACAAGTCTTGATAGCTAAAAACACACTTGTGTGTCTTAAGCGAGTAAAAAATCGGATTGGTTCGGTTTCCATCTCACAATACGTTCCTTGATGGTTTCCACATACCCAAATAACCAAGAACTTGTATAATAATGTACAAATGAAAATACTTAAGTTTTACAACCAAAAAGTTTACAACAAAGTTTTTAAACAAAAGTTCGGTTTACAATCTAGAGCTATTTACAGTTAAACCGAAGCATAGACTCTTAGAACTCATAACCATGAAACTTGTAAATAAACTAAAATGAGCAGAAGTTAAGCATGAATAATATGTATAAACAAGTTATATAAGTGTGTGTGTATATATATATACTAGTTTTTATCCCCCGTATTACGGGGGTTGCTTTATATTATTTGTTCTAATATTTATTTATTTTTTGTATTTATATTTTTTATTGTATGAAAGTTAATAATATACTTATGGTTTGATGATAAATTGTTTGACAAATAAATGAGATGTTATAACTCGGTTTAAAAACTATATGGTTTTGATGAGACCCAAGACCCATTTATTTCTTTTACTATAAGATTGGTTTTTATAAATAATATTTATGAAAGTTAATAATATACTTATGGTTTGATGAGACCCAAGACCCGTTTATGTTTTTTACTATCAAATTGGTTTTTAATTTAAATAATATATATATATATATATATATATATATATATATATATATATATCTTTTTTAAAATAAACAAGATATTAATTTTTAGTATATCCTATTTTATAGGATTTTTACATCAATAATTTGGTGAGAATAATTTTTTATTGATGGAGATGTTATAACCCGTTTAAGGAATATCTGGGTTTGGTAAGACTCATACCCATGAATTCGGGTCAAATGCATGAGAAGCCACAATTTAGAAATCAAGCAAATCTGGTGACTCCAAAAAAGGGGGGAGCGACCACATCGCGACACGTAGGAGTTTTTTGTTTTTGTTTATATATATTATAGATTATAGATATATCAAGGACACGAAGTCCTCCATGAAGCCTTGCCTTACAAGTTCCGAAACCTCACCGACCGGAATCGGATAAGTAACTACCAAAGGTAACAAGGGGTGTATATTATATATATGTTGCAACATCAAGCTTCAAGTAATAAGAATTAGTTAGAACAAGGTTAGCTTTAGTTTGACTTTAATTAGTCAAAATAGCAAAATGTTGAAGATGAATACTTGGATTTGAGAGAGAGTTTGGAAAAGATGAACAATCAAAGTGGTGTATTGAGCCTTGCTTTTATAATGGTAAGAGTATGGTTCATTCAAATAGGGTAAAAATGCATGTGATGGTTGAAATGATTAAACAAGTTTTTGGTAAATGACAATAACAGTTCCCAAAGTTTGTTTTAAGTCATTTTTAAAGCGTTTTAAAGACCGAAAGGGATGTTTTCAAGACCCAACAAGTGTAAAAAAATATCGTAACATAAAATCCATCATTTTGATTATATCATAAGCTTCGGTTTACGTGATAAACGAATACAAAACGAAATACAAACGAGACCCGAAATTGACGAATGTCACACGAGGGGTCGGGTTAGAGATGTTCAAAACGGTTTGGGACTAGGAACCGGAACCGGTTCCTATATTCAAAACCCCATTTTAAACCGGTTCCAGGATCGAACCGGTTAGGGAACCGAACCGGTTCTCCCACCCTCGGACCCCTAACCTATCTAACCGGTTCTTACCGGTTCCTAAACCGGTTCATGTACTGTAACCGGTTCCAACCGGTTACAGTGTAAAATTTTTTTTTTTTTTCGTTTTTCGTTTGCGATTTGGATTCTAAACTACGATTCGTATTTGTATAACATGAAATATAAAAAAAACAATTAATATAAAATTCATTTTATTTACTTTAAGAAGTTAAAAAAAAAGGTTACATGTTTTAAAATCTTCAAAAACAAACTAACAAAACATTAAACTTATAAATATAAAGTTGTGACATATTATTTCTAGAAAAGCCTTTTTGTTCGTCATAATTATTGATCGGCGACTTCTTCCTCGGAATTACTTGTAGAAATGCCGTCTTTTTCGTCGTGCACTCGAACATCAAGTGGTGTTTCATCTTCGAGAGTGGTTACGTGTTGAATACGATCGATTGAGTCCAAGTGATCCTTTAAGCAAATGCACATCTCCACCGACTCCGAATTTAGTCTTGTTCTTCTCACCGATATTACCCTGCCACTAAGGGAAAAAGCGGATTCCGAAACTACCGTAGAAGCTTGGAAGGTTAGTAAATCACGGGCCATGGTGGCAAGAATCGGAAACTCGGTTTTCTTTACCTTCCACCAAGCCAAAACATCAAAAGTGCCATATTCCTCTCCGGATAAACCGGTAGAGTAATCATTTGCACTATACCTTCCTAGTTCGCTTGAAGGGGTGTTACCCCTTTGTTTTTTAGCCGTTACGTTGCGAACGGTGTTCATAAGGCTAATCATGGGATCTCGTACTCTAGTAGAACTTGAACTTGATGAAGACCCCCCCCCCTGACATAGGCATGTGTATGTTTGACCCATATTTATTTAAATAAAAGTCATACATAAATTTAAAATTCAAGTTAAAATAATTTTTTGCCTCTGTTGAAAAGTTTGGGTCAACTTCATGCATATCTAAGGCTGAAAAAATTTCGTCTATCACACATTCAACCCCCTAACATTTAACATTGGGTTTAAAGCAGCGGCGCAAGTAAAAACCGGTGGCAATTCAAGAAAGTATTTTTTTAATTTAAACTTCATTGGTAATATAATGTTTGAAAACATTGGACTTTTATATTCAAATTCTTTAAGATTGTTAACCATTAAAAATAACTCCGAAAGAACCAAGGGACTTGTCGGATAATACGTTCCCGATAGTTTCGTAGTTGATGTTTTAAAAACTTCAAGAAAAGTCGATAAGTCATTGATAATTTCCCATTTCTCATTTGAGAAGGGGATTGCCAAATCATTCTCGGCAAGACTACAATGAAACATTTGTAAAGTTTCTCTTTGTTCCAAAGCACTTTGAAACATTATGCAAGTGGAATTCCATCGATGAGGTACATCCCAATTAGCTCCCAAAGCTTTTCTTCCCGTATCTTTACAAAATTTTCTATAATCCATTTGTCTTTTTTTACTTTTCTTAAAAACTTCATGTATCATTAGTCTAAAATCGTTTATAACCGATGTAACCTCATCCGAAGCAAGTCCTTCTTGCACGATTAAATTAATGATATGTGCAACACACATTGAGTGAAAAAATACACCATTGCAAATCGGCGTATATTTTAATTTTAATTTATCAACCGCCGATGTATTATTCGACGCGTTATCAAATGGCATTGAAAATATTTTATTTTCTAGTTTATAAGTTTTTATAACATAATCTAAAATTTCAAACAAATTATCTCCCGTATGTGGATACTCAAAGAGTTCGAAAGCAATGGTGCGTTTCATCATTTCCCACGATGACGGGTCTACCCAATGAGCGGTGACACAAAGATAAGATTCGGGTAGACCATGTGGAGCCGACCAAACATCACTAGTTAAGTTTATTCCCGTATTTATATTTTCAAAATATGCAATTAGCACCTCTTTGGCTTTCTTCCACAATTTTAAACAATTACGTTTAAGAGTATGACGACTTACGTGAGTGTATTGTGGTTGAAGCGTATCTCGAATCATGGCGGTTAAGCGAGGGTTGTCGAAGTGGCTAAACGGCAAAGCTTCTTGAATCACAAACTTCGCCATACGATTTTGAACTCGATTAATTTGGTATGTAAATATTCCGCCTTCACTATCCATTTGCGTTTGTTGCGAATCGACGTTCTTTTTCAACGCCTTGCAATACGATTTTTCGATGTGTTTCTTCAAATTTGAATTTGAAAGTGGGTTTAAATAAACCCCACAAAACTTGCACCGAGCCTTCAATGAATGGTCACTCAATTCAACCAAATCCCAATTGCACCAAATCTCTTGATTACGATTATGAGGTACAATACGAACGAAACTTGGTTCGGCGTTGGAACCTTGACCAACCGATGATTGTGAGGCAGCCATAACAACAAATATGAATATAGAAGAAGAGAAAACAAGAGATTAGAGAACTCAAAACGTTGTAATAGCGTTTTTTTTGTATTTTTTTGCGTTCGGGTTTGCGTTTTGAGTGTTGTGATAAACCCATGACACCAAATACCTATTTATACTAGTAGTGGGGTGCTTGGGGAAGCCAAAAAACGGCTATTTTTGACCCCAACGGTCAAAAAACGGCCAAAAAAAACGATTTCCAACGGCTATACTCGATCTAACGGCTAGAACCGGTTAGGAACCGGTTCCGGTTCGGTTCCGGTTCCTACCCGCCCCCACTCAGAAATGCAAGAACCGGTCACGGATCATCGGGTTGAATCAGATAGGGTCCGGTTCCTACAAAAAACGGGTAGGAACCGGTTCGGTTCCGGTTCGGGTCCACCGGTTCGGTTCCAGGAACCGGTTTATTTGATCATCTCTAGGTCGGGTGTTACAAGAACTCTGTTGAATTTAAACTCTATTACTCTAACAACTTTGTATTCGTATGATTTCATGTAACATGCGTCTATTTTTGTTTTTTGTATTGTATATACTTGTAGTACTTTAATACGCTATTACAAGTTTAAAATCATCATCTACATTTTCATTTTTATTTTTGCAATGTCTTCACATAATTGAAAAAAAAAAACCAACTATAACCGAAACTGGACGGTTGTATATTCAAAAAACCAATAACTTCAGTTTTCGATTTCGCTTAAAGAAGAATGGAACTGTGCCTAGCCTAGTTTAACTAGAGGTAGTTAAGGGCTGTTTGGCAAACCTCTGAATTATTAAGTGCTGAATGGGTAAGAGGTCTGAATGAGCAATATGATCTGAACCAGTAAGAGCTGAATGAAATATATCTGTTTGGCTAGGTATCTGAATAACTGTGCAAAATTACTATTTTACCCCTTTACGTAGATTTGGCATTAATCTATTCAAAATATCTAAATGATTTTAAACAAAATACCGGTGTATGTTTTAGTTCTTTAAACAAAAAATGGATTGCAACAAATATATATTGGCCCTAATTTTCAAGAAGCCCCAATTCAACAACCGTCTATTCAACAACAGAGGCGCTGTTTTCCGGCCACCCCTTCCCCCACCGACAAAAAATAATTCAACAACATGAGAGGGTGTAGACAAGCAGTGGTGCATGGCGGCTAGTGATGGTGGTGTGTTGGCAGGCTCTTGTTGAACAACATAATCTTTCCCCTTTGCTTGTTACCCTTTTTTCTGGTCACCAGTCATCGATTTTCCGGTGACCTTGTTAATAACGACATTGGAAAGGTGGGTGCAACAATAAATGGTGAAAGGTTGTGGTGGCTGTGTTCGGTTGTGGCTGGGGTCGGTTTAACGGCGAGAATGGGTGACGGCGGTTACGGTTTCACCTTGAGCCGCATCTCCGACGAGCCCTTGCTGGTTCTCCGGCGACGACTCATCACGCATGGTGGCTGGATTATAAATGGAGGGTAATTTGGTCTTGATTTCATTCAACAATCATCTGATTCATTCAGCATCAATTTCACACTAAACCATTCAGAGGTAAAGTATCTGGCCGAATCAGACCCAAGGGTTGAACCAAACGCTTTGAATCTGACCGATTCAGGCGTTTCCCTCTTGATGGTTCAGATTCAGACTCTACCAAACAGTTTGTATATTCAAAAAACCGATAACTTCAGTTTCGATTTCGCTTAAAAAACGAATGGAACTGTGCCCAACCTAGTTTAACTAGATCTAGTTAGTCTTTTTCATTTTTTATCCGAGTAAAGTGTCATTTTCGTCATTGTTGTTTGGTATATAATGCGAAATTAGTCCAAAATGTTTTTTTTTTCTTTGCATATGGACCATCCACGTTTCCTAGTTCTTGTCAATTACATCCAAATCACTAACCACGTTAAATTTAATCGTTAAGTTAAATGTAGACATGTCTGTTCACTCTTTCTTTATTATAATACTTATTTCAGTGAACTGCGATATTCGTTCTTATGGTTTGTCCAAATCTGCAGTTTTAGTCAAGTAGTTTCAAATTTGCAATTTTCTTCCATATAGTTTCATTTCACTTGCAATTAAACTCGAATTCACTAATCTCGTTAAGTTTGGTCATTAAACAAATCAGTGTGCCCTTCACGTGAGGGGCAATTTTGTTCCTTCTGTCTTTTCTTTTTTCCCGAATACACCCCAGCCCTCACGTGAGGAGGCTTGCGAATTATGATTAAGGTTTATTTGGGGAGAAAAATGACAAAACTAGTCGTCACGTTAGGGGCATGCATATGGGCTAACGACCAGATTTAACGAGGTTAATAAATTCGGGTTTAATTGCAAGTGAATGAAATTACAATGACGAAAATTGCAAACTTGAAACTATTGGACGAACACCGCAGATTTGGACAAACCACAAGGACGAAAACCGCAGTTTACTGAAATAAGTATTATAATAAAGAAATAATGAAATACATGTCTACCAATTACTTAACGATTAAATTTAACGAGATTAGCGATTTGGATGTAATTGGTAAGAATTGTGAAACGTTGATGGTCCATATGAAAAAAAAAATTGAACTAAGGGTGTGTTTGGGATTGCTTATTTAAGTGAAAAAGAACTTTTGGTTAAAATGACTTATAAACTTATGAAATTTTGAAAAGAAGTTTTAAAAAAATGTTTGGATTAGCTTATGTGTTTGGGAAAACCAAAATGGACACTCTTTTTTTAAAATGAATGTAATGGGGCTTAAGGGTGAGAGAGGTGCAATAGGTAAATCAAACTCATTAAATTAATAAGTTACATATTCATAATTTTTCAAAATCCCTTTATTTTGCCTTCACCATAAGTTAAAATCCATAAGGTCTTATGATTTGCCAAACACCTTATTAACTTTTGGAAAAGAAGTTTATAAGTTATAAATTGATAGAATTCCTTACTTCCTCCCCAATTCATTCATCATCCAACTCCTAACCAAGCAATGGCATTAGAATGGGTAGTCCTGGGCTACGCGGCTGCAGCCGAAGCCGTAATGATCATCCTCCTAACCCTCCCAGGCCTCAACGCACTCCGCAAAGGCCTGACCGCCGTTACCACCAGCCTCCTCAAACCCTTCCTATCCATCGTCCCATTCTGCATCTTCTTATTACTAGACATCTACTGGAAGTACGAAACCAGACCTTCCTGCGATGCAGCTGATTGCTCCCCGTCTGAACACCTACGTCACCAGAAGTCAATCTTCAAGAGTCAACGCAACGCCTTGCTTATTGCCACTGCGCTCGTGTTTTATTGGATATTGTACTCGGTTACGAAGCTTGTGGTGCGTGTCGAGCAGTTGAATCAGCGGATCGAGAAGCTCAAGAATAAGGACTAAGGTGAGATGTATTTGGATATGATGATAATAATGTTTTAATTGAATACTGTTTGAATTTGAGATCTGTGATACCTATTGGTGCGGTTTATGTGTTAGGGTTTGAAATCGGGCTGACTTGTTGTGGAAGTTTATGTTGACTTTTATTTTGTTATATTTTTTACTGTGTTTGAAGTATTCGTGAGTGATCTGAATGGTGAATGTAGTAATGATTGTTAAGTATAGGAGATGAGCTTACGGAGATGTTTAGATTCAGTTTTGCTAGCTTCTGTTACGGTCTCGGTCTCGATTTATTTCTCGTTTGCAGCTACTTCTGTGACGGTCTGTCCGGGAAGAAGACTTATCTCTGTCTCTTGCAGTCTTGTGCTGTTATTATTTTCGTCTTTGTTTCTCTTGCTAATCATCACTCCTATAGCATCTTCTTTTTTGTCTTTCCTTCGGTAACCTTTTTGCGGTCTTTGAAGATGAACCGTTTGGTTGTCGACGGTCTTCTCCAAGTAGTTGTGCTCGTCGAAGTCTATAATTTCAGGTGCAGATGTTCTTTTAGTCGGATTAAGTAGGGTTATAGTCCATACGTTTGAGTTTTATATCGTTATATGTTACTGCGTTTCAAGAATTTGTGAGAGATTTGAATGTTGGATGCTGAAATGATTGTTAAGTATCGGAAATGAGCTTATGGAGATGTTTAGATTCGATTTTTGCTAACTGATTTCGGTCGTTTGGTTTCTGGTAGAGTTTGATCATTAGGATTTTACGTTTGCTAGATTCCTATAGTATGCTACTCAATCAATGGGCTTAAACTTCAAGTTGGGAGAGTTTAGATGAGTTATGCCATTTTAGTTCTTGAAAAGGGTTGAGTGGACATTTACGTCTGGTTCTTCCTCAAACTCCTCACCAATCCATCAATGTCATCAGAATGGTGGTTGATTATTTGTGACTGATTTTAGTTATTTTGTTTCTGCTAGAGCTTCATTATTAGGTTTTTAGGTTGATATTTTCGTCTAGTATGTTAATCAATCAATGTGCTTAAATTTCAAGATGGAGAGCTTACATGAGTTACGCCGATTTAGTTATTGAAAAGAGTTGAGTGGACTTTTGCAGTCTGGTTCTTAAGTGCCTAAGTAGGGATTAAGAAGACGCGTTACACAGTTGTTTAAATTTTTAAATGAGATGATGGAAATAGCTGAGAGTTGATATTTGAATTTTGTTATAGTTACCTTTATAAGGGAGTTCCAAGTGACAAGTGCTTTGCGATTTCTGTCACAAGGAAAATATTCACGGAATCGTCTGATTGCATTTTCATGTATAAACCAGACGTGATGAGGTCGAATTAGTTTTGTGAATAAAGAAATTAGGATCTTAACTTAAGAATCTCTGTAATAGAGCAAGCTCAGTTAACGACCACCTACTCCTATTATTCCCTTTCTAATTCTTTTTGTGATTGGAAATTTACGGGCGTCAATCGTGTCGGGTTGGTAGGTGCTCGGGTACGATACATATATCTATGCCCATGTGTCGCGCACGTTTAACATCGTGTCGTGTTTCAGGTCGACCTGTTTAATGTTCACTGTGAACATGTGTAAATGTGTAATGCCTAGTAACTTGGCAACAATTTTAACAATGAATGACTACGGCTCAAGTGAAAACCTTATTATAATTAGTGTTTTTTTTCCCGTATCTTTAAGGTCGGGTTAACAAACTTGATTTTATATATTTAGATCGGTATTAGTGGAACCGAATCAAAGGATCGGAGAATGATAATTAGAAGAGTTATTTATTTCACTTATGTAGTGAGAGGGAAATTAAAATATTACACTTCTAATTTTAATACTCTTTCGATAACCCCCTTCAAAATCTGGGTAAGTACCTTTTAAAAACTGATTTATTAAACGACATTCAGTTTCGCTATGCTTTCCAGATCTTTCACTACTATCTTAAGAAGAGAGAGGGTCATAATATAAAACATGTTTTCCATTTAGGCTTGCAGTGCTTTGATATATGTTGAAATCACGACTTTCTTTGACTATGAGAATGTAATAGGTAATAATAATATAAGCTTTCGGTTAAATTGAGCGATTACAATGACAGAAAATGATTACACAAATCGTGAACTTTATTTCAGTATTGGCACTGCTTGTGTTATGCAGTGGTTTGCTTTCTATGTCGTTATTGTGAAATCTAATTGTTGTTTGTATAAAGGGTTGATAAATGATGAATGATCCGCTACCATCTCTGATTCTCTGTATTAAATACATGAAAACCACTTGATCATCATAAACTTCAACATGAAGGTGAAGAAAACATGCTTGATATTGATTCTCAACATGGGTTAGAAAAGGTTAGAAAAGAAATGTGATGTTTCCCTTTTATTAGGGATAATTCAAGTAATCAATTTTTTGGATATGAAAATGAAACAATTTTACAGACATCGAAATATTTATTTGGTTTAGTATTAGAGGTGGCAAAATGACTTGAGTTGACCACTTTTAGAAACGGGTTGAGTGGGTTGGGTCGGATCAGCCCATTATTATTTCATAGAATGTATTCTTTTAAAATTTGTCATTTTTACTTGAGTTAATATTAAAGTTACAAAATGTGATGTTCTAATTTTTTTTTTCATTTTTACTATAATCACTGATTTCGTTATGGGTAGCAAATCGGGGAAAAAACATAACGCCAAAAGTTGAACATTACCTTTCGACCCTTTCTACTTTTTGAACGCTAAGGCTTAAATATAGTTTTCCTTTATTTTCCTCCTTTTACGTTTCTGATTACCTTAGAGGTATTTAAGAGGCGTAAATATGAAAAAAATGACTTATAAAGCTACAATCAATATCCTTTTCTATCTAAAAGGTCGAATACTAAAGTCA
Organism: Bidens hawaiensis; assembly: GCF_021521415.1. Taxonomy (NCBI): domain Eukaryota; kingdom Viridiplantae; phylum Streptophyta; class Magnoliopsida; order Asterales; family Asteraceae; genus Bidens; species Bidens hawaiensis. The sequence continues at coordinate 323,132 of NW_027493545.1, forward strand.
AATGGATTTCACATATTAAAACCGAATTGTATCGAAACTTTCCATCTAATCACCGTGATGATCCGATTTTTGCCGACTCTCAATTAAATTTTTGATTAACAGGCCCAATGTAGATTCATATTTGCACCAACCCAATGCCATTGAAGACCGATTTTAGATGACACCTAATAAATATGAATAACACCAACTTTGAATACTCCTAGTAATCTAGCAAATCAATTCAGTTTACACTAGCCCAAAATAAATTTCAACACAACTGGTGCCCCCAAATTACATTTGATGCTATCTATTGAGGTGATAACCTAGTTTCACGATAACTTAGATGGGGCGATATCCTAGTTTCGCGATAACTTAGATGAAACGGGAACTAGAAAACTTATAAAATAAATGCAAATAAATAAAAAGTTTAGAGATAGAGATGACACAATCGATTTAGATAGGTTCAAGTGAATGTTAACTAATTCACTCTTCGTCATTTTTCCAATCCACCGATCGAGAGGTTTCTTATTAGCTGCTCTAAATACCTGGTTTTACACTTTGCCACTTGTGAAAGGTAGTGGCACATTCTTCACTAGTTACACCAAGTAACCAACTTTTCAATTCTTTTAATTCTCATTGTATCAAGAAAGTGAGTCTTCAATTAGTCAATAATAAACTCTATGTCAAAATAAAGGAGTTTCCCAACTCAATACAATAATAACACTATAATAAAATAGTGTGTTTGCCTCTCAAATCGTCAACAAAATAACAAAGTGTGTGAATGGGTGAAGACTTATGAATGCATAAGTCTTCTATTAATAGCCAAGCATGTGTGATGCTGAGAATGTTGGCTGATGGCTCGACTATCGATGCCCACGGCTGATCCAATCATACGACCAGTCCACTTCACCTTGGTTTTGTGAATGTGAACGTTGTGTGAAGTTTTTATCTACCTTTTTGTCTTCAATTGCAGACCCTTCACGGCTTCACACGTGGGAAAGTGTCCCTTTCACAACCAAAGTATCTCACATAATGGGTTAAGCACATTTTGATTTATTCAACCAAAGCTGCTTATCATTCCATTCTTGAGTTTGACTTAACTCTTTTGATGATGCTTAAGTCACTTATTATTTGAAATTCACTTATTATTTAAACAATTTTGTTAACATTTCTTAAGTTTATAAACCTTCACACCTTAATTTAAGTAGTTATTAATCTTAAATGGGTTAATTTTGTAATTCTACAATTTTCAATCTTGATGTAGAATACTATAATCTTCACTTTTAACACAATGATGACTAATTTTGTTAATTCACCCATCTTCAATATTGGATATAGAATCTTTATTAATAACTAAATCATATTTATGAGTGACTAATGACGATCAATCAAACATTGAGTAACATGAGTGTGATATATAGAAATCAGTGATAAACTAATACTTTTTCATGTTACTTTGCACCAATTTAGTTATTATCAAAACAATTAACGTTGAATAACTCCCTCTTTTTTGATAATAACAAAACTATGGAAATACTAATACCAAAAATCGCTAAAAATAGATACCGGCACCGAAAATGCTTGGTACAGTATCGGTTCGGTAACGATACCCGCTATCATTTCCTGATCCCTAGGGTGTATAAGTTAACTTTTCTAAAAAACAATTATTTGTTGTTTAATCAGGTCTTGTATATGTTAATTATGTAGATTGTTATGTTTCATGTTTTGTCATTATTATTATTTGTAATGTTTTTTTGACCTGGCATGTTTCTGTCCCTATATATTTTGGGCCCGTTATGAATATTCTTAGAACCTACCAACACGTAGACCCTAAAAATGACGAGTCAGTTTTCAAAGTGTATATATTGTACAAAGTCTAGACTCTATAGAGTCAAATCTTGTCATATGGCTCATATACATTAAAAGATATTCGTTTCTTGAAAGAAAATTATCAAATGGGTCCAAGAGAAAATATGTCCTTTTTTTCTGTTTAAGAAAAGATAAAATGTGAGACTATAGACGTATAAAGAAAACGATTAAATTGTCATTATTCCTTTATTTTCTATTAGTATTGAAATCGTTTTTGTTCGTTTAGTAAATTTCTCGTTTTATATAAAAAATAAAAATTAAATTATTAAAAAATTGCTAAAGAGGATACTTGTAATCTAACCGGTTTGCATATAACCGAAATTGTATACATATATTCATTCAATAAACTTAATATAGACAAATTAAAGAGTGAAGTAACCTATTTATTATACAGTAGATAAAACTAATATTCGTTGAGGTTATGAATAAGGGTGAAGGGAAAGAAAAGGCTACGACGATTAATCTTTCTAGAAAACAACAAAAATGTAGCACACAAACATTACTTATACACATAAATAGTAATATTATAAAAAGGCTACAAATGTTTAACGGCGGATATCAAGTTAAAAATTGATATACTCGTATTTGGCTAACATCAAACTCGTTTAGGATTCTACAATAATTATCTAAACATGTCCTATCATAACTCAAATAGGATTCTAAAATAGTTATCCACAAACTAATTAATTATTAGTGTTTATCAATTAACATGCTGAAGAAACACTAAGTGAACCCACAGGCAGATTATAGATAATCTGGGGGTTAAGTAATGTTTCCCACGGATGAGGTCTAGCAGAGAAGGTTGTTCTTCAGGGGACCTGCAAAACAGACACCGTAAGCTCGTCACTGAGAAGGGGGGGTTCCTCCTTGTGACCACCCTCCGGCGTGAGAATCAGACTAGATTGCTCTGAATATAAGTGTATATTAAGAGATTGCTAGATAAGATTGAGATATCAGATGATGTCCTTACCATTCCAAGGTGTTGGAGTATTTATAGCCGAAGGTAGGTTTCCAAGCAGGTACAGCCGGCTGAATAGTATTCCTGTTCTACCAACAGTGGACTACGCACAGGCCATGCTGGTTGGTGGATAGGTTACGGCCAACAGTAATAAGGTCGGCTGTATACTGTTCCTCTACTGCCGGCTACGCACTGTTCCACCAACTGTAGGCTGCGCAGGTCCCATCGTAAGGGTTGGTGAGTAGGCAGCGGCTAATAGTGACAAACAGTACTAGAGGGTGCTCCTCCTCGTATTGTTGTCGGTGAGCTGTCACCCTGTGATTAGTTCATGGGCTGCTCTGGTCAAACTGTCTGTTCCGCCCATACTTTAGTAGGTATAGTACGAAAGACCTTCCAGAAGCATACGGACTGGCTCATTTAGGCGGGAGTGTTCCCGCCTTGCTCATTCCTTCATGTGACTACTGAAGTAACGAATGCCTTGTGCGTGTAGCCTTGCTGTTAGTGCGGGTAGCCTTCCCTGATGGCTTGTATCCGCAGCTGCGGGAACAGGCGGGGTACTTCACCATTGGGAGGCTTTCCCTGCGGGTACAGCTGGCGTACTGCGCGTAAGGTTCTTTGAGCATGGTGGGTCCTGCTGGAGCAGTTGGTCAGTGCGCAGACGTCCCTGTTAAAGGTGAGTCTTGCGGGTCCAACTGGACTCTGCTGGGACCTACCTCTTCAAGTCCCCCCAGTCCAATGTTCTTCTCATGAATTATTAATAAGTGAGGTGAACTTTTGGACTTAGCAAGGGGTTTTGAAAAGGGTTTAGTTTTTCGGTTTTCCGTGGTGATTCATCCCGCGGTTTTCCTGATGTCACGCAGAAATTCCCGACTTTTCTGCTTGATCTTTGGGTGTGAAGCGGGTAGGTTTGTAACCTCCTCGCACGTCAGGAGCGTTGAGTCCCATTTGTGTGGATTCTCCATGTGGTCTTGGTGGTTTTTGACATAGTGATCAATTATGCTAAAACCACCAATTCCATCTTGGAGTTTCAAACAATATAGTTCTCGACGTTCCCGTCGTGCGGGAATGTTATTCACGTTTCCGCAAGCATGGCCCAGAAGATCCTTCTTGGTTTGAATTCCCTGCAGAGTGCTAAGTACGTGAAGGGTTTTGCCTTGACACTGTACCCGCACTCGTCTTACGGTTACTTTACTTCCAAGGTATTCCTGGCGTCAATTTCCTGCGGGTGCTAAGTATGTGAAGGGTTTTGCCTTGACACTGTACCCGCATCCGTCTGACGGTTACTTGGTTACCAAGTTATTCTTAGCTTCAATTCCCTGCGGGTGCTAGGTATGTGAAGGGTTTTGCCTTAACACTGTACCCGCATCCATCTTATGGTTACTTGATTGCCAAGGTAAGGGGTATTTTCCCGCTCACTTTTGAATCTTTTTGAATTTTGAATTTTGAAATTCGAAGAGTTGGTGAAAGGATAAGAACAGTCCAAACCTCTGAAACGTCGTGCAACGGTTTCTTCTGACTGTGTCAGGACGTGCAGGAAGTTATGGTGACGTGACAGTACATGGTCATTCCAGTCGCTTTTTCAGGCGCGTGGGCACGATTTTTCGGGCGCGTGGCCGCGAAATTAATGGTATGCGTCCTGTCAACAGCTGTTGCCAGCTTGCTTTTTGCCACGTGTCATAGTTTCATTGCACCTTCGTTTTCTCTCTCTTCCGCATTAATTTCATCGCATTAATTGCCATTAGTATATAAAGGGGGAGAGGGTTCTTTGTAATCCACACTTTCACTCTTCTCTTCATCTTCTTTGCGATTTCCGGCGAATACTCACCTTTTCAGGCAAGCATTCTCCCGAAATCGTTTTCTTCTTCTTTCCTTCACAAGATGTCGTCTCGTGATGCTGAATCCACAGCCGATGACAAGAGTACTGCTGGCGAGTGCTAGTGTGCTCTGCCTGGCGATCTGTACCGGTATGTCGTCAGGAAGTTCATGCTCGAGTCTCTCGAGCCTGAGTTTCCTGAACCCCATCATACTGTGTACGATGCCCCCAGAGGCAAGATCGGGGTTTATGCAGCATTCTTTGTTTATGGGAATCTTAGGTTCCCATTGACAAAGTTTGTTTACCGTGTCCTTGAGAGGCACGGTGTTCATTTGACCGAGTTGCACCCTATGGCGATCGCCAAGATTCGTCACTTCGAGTGGGTGTGCCGGATTTTGGGCGTTGAGCCCTATGTTGACCGCCTGATGACCTTCTACACTTGGAGGTGCATCCAGGGGTGGTATACCCTGACAACCCGAATCAAGGGTCTAAAGATCTGCGCGACCGAGCGCAGTCTTCGCTCGTGGAAGCGGGAGTTCTTCTTCATATCCGCTCGCGCCATCCCCATTGCCATGAAATTCAAGAACGGGCAAGCACTTCCCAGCCTTCACGCCTCCAGCTACCAGGAGGCGGAATGGTTTGCGAAGATATCTCGGGTCCAATCTCCGGTTTACCGGTTTGCGGAGTCCGGGATGGTGATGCTGGGGATGAGCCGGGTGTGGAAGGAGGCTGATGCGCGCAAGATTCCGATCGTCCTCGAATACGGTTCGAACTCTGTTCCTTACGGTATGCGTTTTTCCCTTTTGTTGATTTTGGATTTCTTCTAACTTCTTTCTTGTTTATTTCAGAGGGGAACGACTTGCAGTCGCTCCTGAACCCGCGGGAGGCTGACGGTCCCGCACGGATGGGTACTCGCGCTCTAGATGAGAACGAGTTGCCCATCCTAGAACAAACGGCGGATCGGTTCGTGGAGGTCTATCCGCTAGGCCATGAAATCCTTAGCGCCCGTCGGCCAGGTAAGGCGCTCTTCGACCCTCGACCCCTCAATGTTGAAACCTCTGCTGGAATTCCTCTAATCGTATGTTCTGATGAGGAATCCGCAGATGGTCCTCCGTTGGTGCGGAAGAAGAAGGCTGCCGGCGGGAAGGGGAAAGAGAAGGCCTCCACTGCCGATCCAGCGCCTCGGTCTGATTCGGAGACCGAGAGCGAAGAGGTGGCGGGGAATCCCGGTGGTGATAAGACCACCGCTCCGGAGGTTGCAACTGTCACCTCCGGAGAGCCAAAGAAGACGACGGTGACCGGCGCAAAGAGGCCGGCTCCATCGGGTCCGTCCCCGCCTCTCCGTACCTTTAGGCTCAAGAAAACCCGTAAGTACAACTTTCCTTTCGCTTTTATCTTCATAGCTTAATCCTTAGTCTTTTAACACTTTTCTTCTTTACGCAGGCGTGGATGTTGGCGCATTCCAGGGTGAAGGGCCGAGTAGTACCTCTCCGCCAATGACGGTAGGCTTGGTCAGCCTACCTGAGGCGTCGACCCAGGCGTCTGCGCCTGCTTCCGCTGGATCAGTTGCTCACTCCTTTGAGCCGACTGTTCCAGCCGAGATGACGTCACCGCCGGCTGTGAGTGCGATTTTTACAGCATCATTCACCGAGCCGGCGGTTACTATTGCTGCGGATTCCGCGGCGGCAACCACGGCAGCTGCTACCATGCCCCCCGCCATCGGCAACGACGGCCGGTCCATCAGGTACGCATGGGGCTTCCCGCCAATCTTTGCCACCTTCCCATCTGCCTGACCTCTTGGATGGATTTCCTTTGGGTTCAGGTGATGGGTTCGGCGGCTATCGGCCTGTTATTGACCCTACAGGTGCGTAGGGTTCTTCTGGCCCATTTTATACATATATATTTTATCATCTTTTCCTAACTGCTTTGTGTTTTTTGCAGTGTCGGATTCCAATGAAGTGTATGTTCCACGATGGAACATTCGCCGAGGAACAACCCTTCGCACCCCTGTGGAGTGCGTGGAATGGGCTCGTCACGCTGCTCCCAGTGGTGCGTTAGGGGAAGCCATGGCTAGCTACCAGGAGGGTAGACTAACCAATGAGCTTCGGGTTCTCCTGGCCCGGATGCAGCCGCGCGTCGAGCTGCTTTGTCGTGAAAACGACAAGTTAAAAGCAGCTCGCCTCAAGGAAGTAGCTCAGGCGCGGGCTGTCCGGGAGGAGAACCAAAAACTTGCCGCAGTGGCTGCGGAGAAGGAGAAGGCCTTCAAGGCCCTCGAGGTTGAAGTTCAGGCTCGACTCGAGGCCCGTTCCAAGGCTGCCCAAGCTGTTAATGAACAGCTTCGGCTGGCTAAGGAAACTGCGAGGAACGCAACCGAGAGGGCCACCAAGGCTGAAGCTGTTGCTGAGCCTCTGCGCGTGGAGAATGAAGAACTTAAAGCCAAATTAGAGGCTCTCCAGCAGGCTCATGATGCCTTGGCGATGGAAGACGCCAAAAAGCTCCAGGAGATCTTGGACCAGAGGGGGGTGCTTGACCATACTGAGCGGAAGCTAAAGGGCGTCGAAGAGGCTGCGGCTAAAGAAGTGTTGCTTGCCAACCTTAACAAGAGTGAAGCCGAACGCGCCCGTAACGAAGCTCAAGCTGCCCTCCAAGAAGCTCTGGCTGCCAAGGAATGGCTTCTTCGAGAAGCGTTGTCTCAGGTAAACTTTCATGTCTTTACGCTCTTCTTTGTAAATAGAAAGGGTGTTGACACTTGTATATTTTCTTATGTAGGTTGTGCATCGGGTCTTCTTAGAGACATCTTACGACGATGCTATGAGCGTAGCCCTCAACGCTTCTCACGAGGATGGGGAACGGGCCGGCTTCCTGCTTGGTCTAGGGTTCGTTGAGAAAGGCGTCCCGCCTTCCAACTTCCCTTTGTATAGTGTGGATACTGAAGCTGCTTATGACCAATCAGTGAACCAGTATGCTGCCTTCCCGCATCCGGTGGTGGAGAAGGTGAATGAAGTTGCTGCTGCTGATGATGGGCTAGCTATCCTTAAGGCTTTCCTTGAACAGCCACGCTCTACTGACGGCGCTGGTCCAAGTGGAAGTGGCCCTGAAGCCTGATCCTGAAGATCCCTTCCCGCTGCTAGGATAGATTTAGTTTGTATAGATTTTCTTTCTTGTAGGCGGGTAGTTACCCGGCCATTCTTGTAACGAATATTTATGAAATATAAATCTTTGTGCGGCTAAGACCGCTTCTTTCATTGGATTCCTTGCTTTATAAACGTTATGACTTGCATACTTTAGTTTAAATTAGCAATTTTCCAAGTGTTTAGAATAAGTTAACCTTTGAACGTGGTAGATAGGTGTGAAGTTTTGCTTCCTGTTCCGTGATTGTGCGGGTAGGACCGTCACTTGCACGTAGTAGGATGGCTAAACTTTACCATCTGACCTGCGTGTAGGTTTTCCTCACCTTTTGAGGATAAGTTAACCTTTGAACGTGGTAGATAACTGGTGTGAAGTTTTGCTTCCTCTTTCGTGATTGTGCGGGTAGGACCGTCACTTGCACTTAGTAGGATGGCTAAACTTTACCCATATCTGACCTGCGTGTAGGTTTTCCTCATCCTTTTTTAGGATAACCTTTGAACGTGGTAGATGATAGGTTGAAGTTTTGCTTCCTTGTTCGTGATTGTGCGGGTAAGACCGTCACTTGCACTTACAAGGATGGCTAAACTTTACTTACATCTGACCTTCGTGTAGGTTTTCCTTATTTTTAGCGTTGTGTTTATGCGGGTTTTGCCGCCTTCCACAGGTAACGACTTACTTCTTCCCCATTTATGCGGTGAATACCGGCACCAGTGTGGGAAGTTCATAAGTATAAAGGTAAAGTTAACACATTATGAAAGGAGAATCATTTCCATTAGAAGTGGCTCTAGGCCTTTTCTTTACAAGTTTTGGAATTGATCTACATATAACATTTGCGTAATTGAGCTCCATTCCATGTTCTTGGGATGGGAGTGCCATCGAGCCTTTCGAGCCGGTATGCGCCCTTTCCCAGGACTTCTTTGATAATGTATGGCCCTTCCCAGACCGGGGCCAGCTTTCCCGGGCGTTCTTGGTTCGAAGCCTCGTTGTTACGCAGTATGTAGTCTCCTATATTGAAGTTGCAGAGTTTTACCCGCGTGTTGTAGTACTTTTGCATTTGTCGCTTGTAGTTCTCTTCACGCACTGCGGCTAAGTCTCTGCGTTCCTCGGTTAGCATAAGATCCAACCGTCTTTCTGCATCATTGTCTTCTGGCTGAATCAAGACCCTTGGTGAGGGTAAACCAATTTCGACCGGGACCATGGCTTCAGTGCCATAAGTGAGGCTGAACGGGGTTTCTCCCGTACTGGCCTTCTTCAGCGTTCTGTTTGCCCAAAGGACGTGCGGAAGCTCGTCCACCCAGCCGGATCTGTGTTCCAATAGTCTTTTCTTTATGCCTTCGACGATGCTCTTATTTGCTCTTTCCACCTCACCATTACCTTGCGGGTGTGCCACTGAGGTAAAGGTGTGGGTGATTTGAAGTTCTTTCAGCCACTGTTGTAGCTTCTTGTCAGCAAAGTTGGTGCCGTTATCGCTCACCAAATTCTGTGGAAGTCCAAAACGACAAATAATAAATTCCCAAATAAATTTTTTGATATGTTTCGCGGTTGTTTGGGCTAAAGGTTTTGCTTCTATCCACTTGGTGAAGTAGTCGATGGCTACCACTAGGAACTGAACATTTCCTGCTGCTGTAGGAAATGGGCCTGTCACATCGATGGCCCATTTCTGAAATGGCCATGAAGAAGTGACTGGAACAAGTTCATTCTTCGGGCGGTGCTTGTTGGGTGCGTAAAGCTGGCAAGACCTGCATTTTCTGATGTATGCCAGTGCATCCGTATGCATCCCCGGCCAAAAGTATCCCGCGTTGTTTAGCTTGGCAACAACAGCGCGGGGACCTGCGTGTACTCCACAGATGCCTTCGTGTACTTCCCTTAGGAGGTAGTCAGCATCTTGGTTGTCCACTGTGACACCCGGTAAATTCCCAATCCCTTAAACCAAGTAATCAACCTAAATATTAGGTAATTATGTTATGTGCGCCCTGCGCGAACGCGCTATGTTAGAATCAGCGCGTGCATTTGTTATGTGCGCCCTGCGCGAGCGCGCCATGTTAAGAACCAGCGTGGGCATATGTTATATGCGCCATGCGCGAATGTTTTGGCTTTATGTTTTCATGCACCTTAACGTTATGTTGTCTAATGGGTTGACCATCCCGCATGATGCTAAGGCGGGTGCATCCTAAATCGTTTATGCGCGTGCGGAAGGGAACTAACCTCCCCGCATGGCGGGAACATTGAGAGCTAGTTTGTCTGAAGCTCCAAGATGGAATTGACTTCAACATAACTGATCACTATGTTGAAATACCAAGACCACCTGGAGAATCTACAAATGAAACTCAATGTCCTAACTGCGAGAAGGTTACGCACCTACCCGCAGCAAAGAAATGTCCTTCACGCAGAAAGCTATGCGCACAAAGTGATACGCACTGAACACTTAGTCTATTCTCCAGACGTAAGGAGATTACTCCCGCCCAAAAGGAAACAGTAGCGTGATTCAGAGATTTTCCACTTTTTACTGACAAAAGTACCTGAAAAAGCACACTGTAACACGAAAAGTCAACTGTCAGCCACCCTATTCTCACCAACCCCAGACCTGCATGTCCTGACCAAATCAAATCAAAATCTTTTATCCACTACTCCACTCTTAAATAAATAATAATAATTTCCATACTTTATCATCATTACCCCTAGATATGAAAAGATTACAATCCCCTAAAGCAAGGGATTGTGTTCCCTTGAGTTTGCCTATAAATATGTAACCTAAATTATCACCCAAAACACACTTCAAAGAACTGCAAACTTGCACTAATCCTCTCCCAAGCATCCGTTGTTTTCATTTCCGATCCTGTTACTAGGTAAGCCGAGAATATAACCTTGAGATCTACTTTCCAACCCTTATATTCTCCTATTTCTTGATCTTAATATATATACTTCTTATTATTTAATCGTATTCTAGACCTTCAATTCCAAGGCCAACACCAAGAAAACCCGAATCTCGATTTAATCCCTTAACAAGAACCACAGGTGAGTCTCACAGCCCCTATGTTTTCACTGTTTTCACTATTTTTAAACTGTTTTCGGGGCGAGGGACACGTACCTAAATAATATTTTATCATGGTATACTTACAAGCTATGCAAGCGATTATGTGTTTAAATTATATTTCATGATGAGCAATGCGAACGGTTATCTAAGGTTTTCGATGTATGTGCGCTAGAACTCGAGTAAGTGATCACTTTACCATTGGAACTCTAAGGGTAGGGACTGCTGGTTTGATCCACCCACTCGTAGGGGTCGCACCTCTTTGCATGGACGAGTGCCTAGTATGGTCATGGGGCAGTACTATGGGTTTGAGCCCGCTCGTAGGGGTCGCACCTCTTTGCATGGACGAGCGCCTTGTTTTCCGGCACAACGTCCGCGCGTAACCCGCGGGACGGAATTATTGATTAGCTCGTAGTGGCAGCGCCACTTTGCATGGACGAGCACATTTTTCCTGAAACGTCCGCGCGTAACCCGCGGGACGGAATTATTGATTAGCTCGTAGTGGCAGCGCCACTTTGCATGGACGAGCACATTTTTCCTGAAACGTTCGCAGCGTAATCCGCGGGACGGTACTACTCATTTTAGCTCATAGTGGCAGCGCCACTTTGCACAGACGAGCACAGTGCCCAGAAATGTTCGCAGCGTAAACCGCGGAACGATTTTATCAGAATATGTTGATAGAACTACGTTTTACCAAGCATGTGTTTTAATGATGATATCAGAATTATGTTTCAGAATGATTTGTATCAAGATTATGATGCAATACGATTTATCAAGTTACTAAAACTTGTGAACTCACTCAGTTTATACTGATTCGAATGTTTTTACGTGTCTTTCAGGAGATAACTAGGTAGCGCATGGAGTCACACTTAGGGCACCTCACGCTGAACATCTAAAACTAGCTTTTTGGAAGATTTTAGTTCTATCCCTTCGATGCGCGTGGTTGTTCCCGCCGCGCAAGGGGATATGGCGTGGAAATCAACAGTTTTTACACTTGGATGTTTTTATAATTTTTAAACAATGTAATGTATTTGTATTAAACTTTTCATGCGCAATGAAAATCTTTGAATGTTTGCAATGACCCGTGCTTAATTATCAATCCCCACTCGCGCGCGCCCGGCTGTTTCCGCCGCTCAGGGCCGGGTGTGACAGATTGGTTTCAGAGCACTGGTTATAGCGAACTAGGAAAAGAAGTTTTAACCTAGACTATAACCGTTGGGGAATCACATGAAATATTTTTCAAAGAAAATATTTTCAAAAGAAACTATACACACACTTAGGAACACGGGTCACACAGTGTCTAGTAAATAATGATAACATTATGTGCTCAGAGTACATGCGCTAAGTTTGATATATTTTCATTCTCTTTTAAAGCGAGAATGCCTCCAACTAAAGCCAAAGGAATTACCATGACACCCGAGGAACTCGCGGAAATAATCGCGCAAGCAATCGCAACACATGAGGCCAGCAAGGCCGAATCAAGTCAGGGTCGTCAGAATGAGACCCCAGAACCCGAATCAGGAGCCTTGGACAAAGGATGCTCCTACAAGACATTCATGGCCTGTAAGCCTTGGCCATTCAAGGGTACCGAAGGGGCCATTGGGCTCTACAACTGGATTGACAAGATGGAGACAGTTCTCTCCATTAGCGGATGTAGTGAGAACCAGAAGGTCCTTTACGCGACCTGCATGTTCCAAGAAGCAGCTTCGTCTTGGTGGAAGCTTCAAACGAAAACATTGGGGCGAGAAGTTGCTCTCCACAAGACCTGGGAGGAACTGAAGGAAATGTTGATGAGAAAGTTCTGCTCTCGCGCAGAAATTCAGAACCTACAACAGGAATTCTGGAACCACACCATGGTAGGAACGGATATCGACGCCTACAACAACCGGTTCAACGAGCTTTGCCAGTTGGTGCCAGACATGGCAAACACGGAGGAAAAGAAGATCGAGAGGTATATTTTTGGGTTACCTCCTGTTGTTAGGGTTCCGCTCAACGCCGCAGCGCCTCCAACTTTTGATGAGGCGGTAGCGCGGGCCATCACCCTTACAAGGGATACGGTCCGTGCGGGTATGTTAACTACGCGCGGAATCGAGCAGCGAACCTCTGATCCCAAGAGGAAATGGAACTCTCACCACCGAGGGTCCGACTCCAAGCAGCCACCGTTCAAGAAGCAGGAGAGCGCAAGGACCTACGCGATCCAAGCCGCGGAGCCATCAAGGAAAGGATACAGCGGGCCTCGCCCATGGTGCAACAAATACAAGTATCACCACGAGGGTGAATGCGCAAGAATCGAATGCGCCAAATGTGGCAGACCAGGGCACAAGACGATGAATTGCCGTGTCAGAGAAGCTGGAGCAAGCGACAACTGCTACGCATGCGGGAAGCCAGGGCATTTTAGTCGGGATTGCCCGCAAAAGGGGAACCAAGCTCGCGGGAGAGCTTTTGTGATCGGCGCAGGCGAAGCTAAAGAAGAGCCGAATGTGGTAACCGGTACGTTTTTGCTTAACGGACATTTTGCATCTGTCTTATTTGATACTGGCGCTGACCTGAGTTTTATATCCGCTGAGTTTAAAGACTCCCTAGGCCTAGCAACCAGTAGGCTAGACACACCTTATACTATAGAACTAGCCAATGGTAGGCAGTTATGCGCAAGCGAAAGAACTGAACAATGTGTAATAGTCATGGGAGGTCACGGGTTCAATATTAACTTGTTGCCAATAGGCTTGGGAAGTTTTGACATTGTGATAGGTATGGATTGGTTAGTCGAGAACCACGCGGAAGTTATTTGCCATGAGAAGCAGGTTCGGGTCCCACTGTTGAACGGAGAAACCTTGGTAATTCAAGGGGAAAGAAGGGGAGTTGCGACGAAACTGATTTCGTGCCTAAAGGCGCGTAAGTGCCTAAGGAAAGGGTGCTACGCCTTCCTGGCGCATGTCGTAGAGAAGAAAGGAGATGAGCGAAGAATTGAAGACTTACCAGTAGTGCGCGAATTTCCAGAAGTTTTTCCTGAAGATTTGCCCGGATTACCGCCGCCGCGACAAGTCGAGTTTCGTATTGATTTGGTCCCAGGAGCTGCGCCAGTAGCTCGAGCGCCTTATCGACTAGCTCCATCTGAGATGCAAGAGCTATCCAATCAGTTACAGGAACTATTGGATAAGGGTTTCATACGCCCAAGCTTTTCACCTTGGGGAGCTCCAGTACTGTTTGTTAAGAAGAAGGATGGTTCGTTCAGAATGTGTATTGACTACAGGGAGCTGAATAAGCTGACAGTCAAAAATCGGTACCCCTTACCGAGGATTGACGACTTATTTGACCAGTTGCAGGGATCCAGTTATTATTCGAAGATAGATCTACGGTCAGGATACCACCAACTTAGGGTCCATGAGGAAGATGTGCCGAAAACAGCCTTCCGAACTAGATACGGCC